>NW_017731383.1:4912124-4920790 GCF_001890085.2 Hipposideros armiger
AAAGAAAGAAAGAAAGAAAGAAAGAAAGAAAGAAAGAAAGAAAGAAAGAAAGAAAGAAAGAGAAAGAAAAACAAAAAAACCCAACAAGGTTGTTTCTAGAATATGAGAATAAAACTTCAAAATCGAAACCAATCACTGTTCATATGTAAACATATTCTGCAAGCAATAACACGATGCCAGCTGCTGAGCTGCAATTGAGTTCAACTCTAGCGTCATTTAAGGCAGGGTCTGAAAACATTTTAATACGCTGATAAGATGTGCAGCAAGTCCTCCCAGGTAAGCATGTCCGTAAGAAAGGACCTTCATCAAATGTCAAACTACAGTTTTTTTTAAACCTGGAAATCTTTATTATCTTTATTTGGTGACATATAAAATAGTCATCTACTTTAAAATTGTGGGCTATTTTTCAGGACCCGAGTAGGTGCTAGGCACTTTGTCACATTGTCTGGTTCCATCCTGACTTGATCCTACACTAATGGCCATTTTACAGATGGGAAGACTGAGGTACAAATGAATAAGTAACAGGCCCCAAGGTTCCCTTAGAGCTTGAACTGGAACCAGAATTCAGCGCTTAGGGTTTGGAGGCTGAGAGAGGAGTAAGGGTCCTTCTTAGCGAAAACCTTGAGACCCACAGTTTGCGTCTTTGCTTTCTGCTCTTATCTTTTGCATCAGCACAGAACCTGGCTTTGCCGACAGTGACATGCTAGGCCTGCCCGCAGTTTCAGAGCAGTGAGGACTGGAGCCTCCACCCCTACCCTATGGCTGGGAGAGCGATTTGGGTCTGGTTCAGAGCCTCTTGTGCTTGAAACAGGAAAGGCTATTGTATCCTTCACTTGCTGGCCGTGGTGGGCCACGATCAGTACTTCTACATTGTTAAGATCTTCTAAAACATAATTTGTGATCTTGTTGATATGTAGATGTGAAATCCCTGTCAAACCTCTTCTTTGCCCCAAAGGGTTACCGCGGATACCAAACAGTGAATAGGTTACTTGGAAGACAACGCAAACCCAGGACAGTCCTAGTATTGCTTAGTGCTGCATTAAGGATTTGTTGAAGCCAAACCAGCTGGTTGACTGTTGTCACAGGTGGTAGAAGGATACCTCTATTAGTACATTTCCCATGAAGTTTTGTGGGTTGTGCAAAAGGGGAGGTGGTCTCTTGCCGCCCAGATGGACAGCTAACTTGCATCAAGACCCCAGCCCACCCCAGAGGCCCTGAAGCATGACAAGGGACCATAGAGACATGGCGTAGTGTCTTGGTGATATAGGAAGTTAGGAGGGCATGAATTGTACCCACACTGTCTTACCAGATCCTAGGGAGCCCAGGTGGGCTTGGCAGGTGGACCCGGGTTTCTGTCACCTAGAATCAATCTTACCTCAGAAATAGGGCAGGTGGGGCTACCGCCCGTCCAAGAGAATATCCCTAATAACTATTTTTATCTCTGTTTTCAGTGAAACTGACACACAAAATATTTTTTCCCCTTTTGTCTTAAGGGATCCCCGACATCAGTTGTGACCACTGAGACTATCCCATATTAAAAATAATTTTAAAATAATCACTAGCTAAGTTATGGTTGACAAGTTATACTTATGTAGACATTTAAACTGTTGTATTTTGTAGACATTTACTAAGCATTTATTCCTTTTTTTAAATTTTCAATTTTCTTTTTATATTTTGGAGGCTCTGAATTTTTTTTTTCAGGTCCCAAATATCTTTGTCGGCCTTGGAAAAGCTTGTGTGTATAGTGTCTAATGGAGAGAATGACCCCGCCAGCAGGGGGCATCCCTACCCACCGGCTGTGATGAGAAGCCCGCGATTTTGTCAAAGCATAGTTTTCAAAAGATGAGAAGAATGACTCATACAGATGTATGGTCAGCACGTGACAGAGATTAATTTAACCCATTCCTGAGGGAACCAGCAGGATGGTAGAGTATGTGAGAGACAGCTGTATGTCGGGAGAGGAAGGCTCTTGAAATAAGATTGCCAAGTTAGACACAAAACTGGCCAGTGTTCTCCAGGCCAGTAACTGTAGCATTTGGTATTATCTTTCCTACTGAGCAGAAATTATTTGCATTTCTGCTTGGCCAAAGCAAATCCCTTGCGCCTTATCACTCTTCTACACGTTAACATGTAATTCGAAAGAGTCTAGTCCCTCATCAATAGTAAAGGGTCAGTCATTTCCTCTAGAAAACCAGGTAACCCTGGTCAAGCCTGCCACATACAACCCCGTAGAACGTCCAGAGGACATGCTGTCACCCATTAGCCTTATTGCCACGTTTTGGATGAATTTTCTTAACAATAGGAAAGTGCTTTTCTGAGCAAGTCCTTGCCAGGGTCAGGGCTGGACCTAGGTGCGTGGGTGCCCAGGCAGGTGACTAGTTTCACATCCCTTCAGATCTATGTCTTTCGATCTTAGCTCAACATTTATTCAGTAGAGTCAGGGGAAAACAGATTTTTCTGTTAATCAAAACTAAATACAGAAAGAAATTCACTTACTCCTGCATGTCCCTGGCCCCAGGGGAGCCAGTGTCTGAAAACGCAGCCAAACATGCCTCATTTTTTGGTGGTTATTGTTCCTTCTTAGGTTGCCTTTGGGGCATCTCCAAATCAAAGAGCTCAGTGGGAGGCGTAGTCGAGAGCTTTAATTCTAGGTAATACATTTGTTATGGGTAAGCAGCAGGAACAACTGTGTTTCTGAGTTTCAGCACATGTCACTGGGCTCCGAGCTTGCTCTGCCTGCACGTGTATATGGCAGAATGTCCAGAACAGGTGAATCCACGGAGTCGGAAAGGAGATTATTGGTGTCATGGGCTGGGGGCGTGACTGCCAGTGAGGGTTCTTTTGGGGATAATGCAAATGTTCTGGAATTAGAGGTGGTGCTTGTACAACTTGGTGACTAGACTAAAAAGTACTGAATTGTTTATTTAAAAGGGTAGATTTTATGGTATACGAATTATATCACAATTAAAAAACAGAGAAGGGTCAGCACAAGAGGTTTTTAAGAATTCCATAAGAGGGTGCCATTTCCTTGGTTGCAAGCATAGTGGCCAGTGCACATTGGCCAGCTCTGAGAGAAGAATGGTCCTGAAAACCTGAGTTCGCATATTTGTGGTTTATCTCTGTAACGTTTCAGGGCTCCCTACTGGCTGGCTCAAACCATAATTCAGCTTGGGCTGAGCCTATCTGTAGTGATGTGTTTTGGTGGAGACATTTCCTAGAGATAACCATGAAGAAAATCCACCTCAAATAATTGGTTCCCTATATGGCATCAGATGCTGTTATTCATTATAGCTTTTAATCCTCACTGCAACCGACAAAGTAGATTTTATTAACCCTGTGTAACCAAAATGCAATCTGAGGCCTCTGCATCCTTGAGAGCTGGGCAAGTTTGGTTTGATCCCAGCCGTTCCCGCCCTGTAGGAAGTCCTCAGCCTTCCCTGAGACTCTGGGGACTTGGCGAAGGGCTCCGAGTCTGGGACTCTCATGGTCCCCTTTGCCTCCGGGCACTGCCTCCGCTAGGCCCCCTTCCACTGTGTTCCCTGTGGGTCCAGATGTGAAAAGCTACCCCTCCCAGATTCCCTCCAAAGCTGCTCCTAAAATATGCGTGAGTGCCGTGGACGCCGCCCCGGAGCTCTATCTATAGGAGAAGGGGTGGAGAGAAGGGTTCACATCACATCAATGCACACCGCTATAAAATGAACACCCGGCGTCCCCTTTTCCTCAAAGTGTGGTTTGGGGAATGTGCCTGGTTCCCATTTAGTGGCTCTTGTCTCTTTCCTCGTTTCCCATCCCTCCTCCTCACCATCTGCTACCCCAGACCAAGCCTCGGGAACTCCACATCCTTCTCCCATTATGCAGATGAGTACATTTTCAGATTCATCCAGGTGCTCCACAGAATAAAGGGGGCCCAGTTCACAAAAAGGGACCTCTTCTTGAAAAGGCCATTCACGTTATAAATAGCATAAAGAAACATGTGCGCCATGGATGAGAAAAGGAGGGTGGGAGAGGACTGTGTCTGCCACCCCCATTGCCCCGTCTGGCTCAGCGCCCCAGATCAGATGCACCCTGGGTCCCTGGGAGAAGGGCTCAGAGCAAACTCAGAATGAGCTTTGTCCTTAAAGCACCGTGGGACAGTGGTTATCCAGAGCAGCCCCGACTTGGTCTCACATTCTGGACTGAGCTCAGGATGTGAGAGATTGCCCCAGCCTTGGGGGAGGGGTAGCCTGCCAGGGCTTGGCGTTTGGGAGGCTCAGAGCTGACGAAACAAGCGCGCACGGCCATTTGGAGGAGTGCGTGTGCATCTCATGGCTAGAACCCCCGTCCCCTGGGAGCATGAGGATAACCAAGCTTAGGTCAGGCAGGGCTGGGACTGTCAAGCCAAGGATCCTGGTCTGTATCCACCGGCATCGGGAGCCGCCCCGGCATTCAAGCGGAAGCTGAGACGGGCCTCCTGGCCGTGGCGTTTACAGAGCGCGACCAGCGTTCGGGCTCTTCCATGGCGCTGTCCTAAGAACTTGCAGGAGTGATCTCACTGACCCCTCCAACGACCCTGTGAGAACCTGTAATTAACCCCATCTATGGATGAGGAGACAGGTGTGCAAGGAGGTCAAGTTACCTGTTTACGCGGCTGGATTTCAAAGCCAGCCAGACACCACGATCCACTCAGGGGTGTCGCTGGGGGTGCAGTGAGGTGGCCAGACCTATGAGAGGAGGAGAGAATGGGGACTGGAAAGGTAGTTAGGGGTCCAACAAAGCCACGGCAAGGCGTGACCCAGGGTGCTGCCAGGAGGTGGGGGCGGCGGCACACAGGACGCTCTCTGAGGAGTGGAGGACCTTTGAGTCTCTCTTGAGCTCCGCAGGGGAACTTCGGTGAAGAGAAGCAGTTCACATTCTCTCTGTGCTGCTGCTGCTTCACTCTCTCCCCACCATCTCTACCTGTACCCTCTGAGGCCCTGTTTCCTTGGGACTCCTGCCAGGCCCATGGGGCACCTGAGCCGTGGCAGTGCCCCAGGGAGTGAGAGACGTGGTCCAGCCAGGCCAGAGCTCTGGCTCACATGGTGGCATCTCGGGGCGTGAGAGCACGCTGTATTGTGTGACTCAGGGACATGATGCCAACATCTGCAATGACCTCCAAAATGATGACTTATGAGCCCTGAGGACTGACTGCTGGCGGGGCAAGGGGGCAGCCCCCAGGCACCCTGCGGCTGTTAGTGACTTTGAAGGTTCCTGAGTTATCAATGAAATGCATGGAATTCTGGTGGGATTTGGGAATTCTGGGGGGAGATGTGTGTCCTTGATATCACTTCCTGTTTGAGTGACCTGGAAAGAGCGCCCTCAAGTGGACAATGAGGATGATAAACTCTCCTCCAAAGTTAGACCCGAGGACTAACGGAGATAGCTAAGTGAGGGTGAACAGCGGGCCACTTGGCTGAGTGGGATTCCAACCGGATCCCCCCAATCCAGGCTGCCAAGCACCCCCTGCCACCCACCACGTGTATGCCCTGAGTGTAAACACAGCCTGGCCCGTGTGCGCCAGGAACGTCTTCCTTTAGAAGCTCACGTCATCGTCCCATACTCCACACACTGCACCTTGATCCCAGCCGACCTCGGCGGCTTCAGCTCTGGCCCCTGTGTCCCGGTTCGTCCCTGATTCCCAGTGATGTTTAGCTACAAGCCCGTCTCTGAAGGGCCTGGAGGGTCTGGTTCCTTTGGGTTCCCAGCATGTAGCCCGAGGCCTGCATTAGAGTTTGGAGTAGGTTCTACGAAGCTGTGACAGTGGCGCTCCCCTGCAGTGGGGCTGCTCACTCGGCCTCCTGCTCCCCCAGCCCGTTTTCCAAACTGAACTCTGCTCTTTTCATAACCCAGACCTCATCACCGTAGCCCGCTCCATGGAGACCTCCCCTTTCCTTCCTCACGGGACGGGCCAGCTTTCCTGAGGCGGCTCTGCCAGTGTCTGCGTCCTGCCCCTCCTCCCACCCCCTTGCCTACTCAGCAGCAGTGGTTCTCCCCGTTGGTGCAATCTAAACCTGTTGGACAGGATTCTGGAAATTGTAGCCCTTAGGCTTCCAGCCCTGGCTGGTTGCCTAAAAAATGCCCCCGTATTCTGGTTGCCTAAAAAATGCCCCCGTATTCATTGCACCCTGGGCTGTAACTCAGAGGACACTTCCTTGTCATTTCTTCCCGGCTCCATAGACCTGCGCAACACCATGTGTTGACTCAGTCATTCTGCTGCTCCCGCCTTTCCCGTCTCCCTTCACACGGCTTTGCCTTTTCTCCCCTAAAATGTATAAAAACCCATTTCGGGCAGATCGGTTCCTGTAAGCTTTGGCTGTGGTGACTCACAACCTTTTCTCTCTCTGCCTCCTGTGGAAATTCGTCACGGTGTGTTTTCATGCGTCTTCTGAGAGGCCAGGGTTCAGGATGCCACCGCCTCCTACAGCTGCCTCCCTGCCGTCCCAGGGGACCCTGCTCACCAGTGACAGTGACCTTGGCTCTGGTCAGCTCCCTCCCTGCATTTCCCAGACCCTTTCGTTGCTGCCTCTGAGATTCAGTCCTTGCACAGAATCCTGCCTTTTCTTTGACCTCATTTCGTAACCGCACCTCACCTACCTACTCCCGACTGCGGACTTCGATTGATAGTGTTCTGTTTTAAAGATGCCTTTTTCTCCCACTTAACAAAAGCATCTCTGAAGCTGACAACCTCAGAAATACTCCCTTCCACAAACATTTACTCAGCACCTACCATGCCCGTGGCTCACCAGGTGAGCAGGATGAAGGCCTGATCCTTTCCACCAGCCCGCCCCATTTTTGATGTGGTGTTTTGAGGTGAAACCTAGATTCCTGAGAGCTCCTTTACGTTTTAAGGCACTTTCCAACTTGGCCTTGACCCCCAGCGTTTTATAACTCCTTTTCTAAATTAAGACACACCGTATGATGCAGTTTGGGGAGTATTTCCTCACCAGGAAGTGAAAAAATAAAACTGCAAGGCAGCATCTGCTTCGATAGCTTTATGGGAACATGATGGTGACACGGAGCATGGATTTGGGGGCTCACCACAGATGCTTCTGCTTAGGCAGCTGGTGGCCCATTTCTGCAGCCAGCAGAGGCTCCAGGGGGCCCCCAGCAGGGCAGGGGTGGCAAAGAGACAAGCCTGAAGGAGGCTGCTGCGGTGGCAGATGGCATGTGGCACCTTGATCTCAGCCCTGACCATCCGAGTCTGTGATCAGCCAGACCAGTCTTATGCCTCCACCTACGTGGCCGTGACTTAGAGACTCACCTGCCTCAGAGACTCCGGGGAAAATGTCCGAGGAGGCGATTCTGGGGCTTCCAGAAGGAGTCTCCCCCCAGGAGACTGAGCACCTCTGGGGCCATCTGGGCAAATCATGCCTACAGGTGTATTGGCAGAGAAGTTGCTTAAAGCTCCTACTATGTGCCAGGTTGTCTTCTAGAGGCAGACAGACAATAGTCAACAGACACAGGCAGGATCCGTGACCTCCGGGGGGGGGGGAGAGAACACACGGGGGCCAGGAAATCACAGGTGACTATCAATTATAACCCTGCCAACAGCTTCTGAGGACAGTTCTGGGGGTGTGTGTCGGGGGCTGGGCCCAATATGGAGGGTCACGCAAGACTCCCTCAAGAAACGCTATTTCAGCGCGATCCTGTGGCTGAAAGGGCGGGAGGGCGGGAATAGCATTTCAAGTCTTGGAATCAGCTCCGTGCAGGGCCTGGTGGCTGGACGGAGCAGCGAGATAAACCAAACAAACCGGGGGCCGTGCAAAAATGGTTTCCTCGTGTGTGCCACGGCCAGGTTTGCACTTGGCACAGCCCACTGTGGCTGTGGCGTGGAGAGTGGGCTGGAGGGAGGCGAGTGGGGAATGCGGAGGTCTGTCAGGAAGCTGTGTCCGTGGTCCTGACTGAGGGGATGGCAGCGGGACGGAGTGACGACAGGGAAGGCAGAGAACGCGGAGACTGGCCCGCGGCCTTGGACACCCACAGCAGCTTCTCTCTGAGAGGGGCACCCTGGGCGGGAAGCAGGTGCAGGTACAAGGCCAAGGGGCCGTCGTGGGCACGCCAAAGGCGAGGAGCTTCTGTTCGCAGCCCCCAGATGGGGGCGTTGTGTAGGCAGCAGTGGGCGCGAAACTCCCAGGAGGAGCCTGGGCTCCGGCTACAAACCTGTGAACAATCCCTCAGAGATCAGTCTCTGGGGAACTTCAGTTTCCGGGGTGCGGGCAAGGCCGCAGAGGGGCAGGAAACGCAGTGAGAAGAGATGGCCCGGCAGAGGACGGCGAGCTAGGGGCAAGAGGGGCTGCGAAGGCACGGGTGGGCAGGGGGGCGACACCGAGAGGAAGGCAGAGTGGGCTCCGGGAGGGGCAGTGGCCTGAGAGGAGGGCCCCTGGACACTCTCACCGCCACCGCCCCCGCCTCCGCCTCCTTGGGTCTCAACACCCTGTGAATAGGACAGAGGAGTGAACAGCGGCTCCGCGGGGTCCCCTGACTCCCCCACGGTCACGCATTCAGCAGAGGGTGCCGTGGGGTCAACCCCTGCACTCACATCTATTGTGTCCCCCAAACCTCCACCTCCCGTCCCTGACACCCGGCACACTTTCCCCGGCAAGTCCAGTCCACACCGCTTCTTGTGGACGAAAAGCAGCACGAGGGCCCCC
>NW_017731383.1:4920905-4952472 GCF_001890085.2 Hipposideros armiger
CCCCCCTCCCCCAGGCTGCGGGTCTGATCCTCTCTGGGAGGAGGGGGGGCGCAGTCAAGGAAATGGCTCCACCCCTGAGAGGCAGCGTGGGCGGGAGGCCTGGCTTTTCACCCATCCTCCCACTCGTTCGTGTATTCATTCATTCACTAGCTATTTTTCCAGGGCCTCCGAGCCGGGCACACGTTCTAGCTGAGGGGCCTTGGGCAGGCCCCGTACTTCCCCGAGCCTGTCTCCACCCTTAAAGTTGGGACCGTGATCCCTGTCACATGCGATCAGGGTTATGGGAGTTCGCGTAGGTGCCTCACACACAGCAGGTGTCCACTAAAGGCTCATTTCCTTCCCTTCCCTCTCTCTTCCTTTCTTGTCCTTAATCCCGCAGAACCCACGATGGAATCTGAGGCCAACACTTTATGGCAGCACCCCCTGCTGTGCTCAGAGGGCACACATGCTCCTGCAGGTGCACATCCATGCACACACGTGCACACATCCCAAATGTCCCACTGTCTCTGCTCGTGACTCAGGGCCAGCACTGGTGTGCGCTTGAGACCCGGGGAGTCCTGACACCTCCCTTGTCTGGGAACGCTGAGCACAGACAGGCTGTCCCACGGAGGCCAGAGCACCTCGGCAGCCCGGCGCCCTGTTGTGTGCTCCGGGAGTCCCCAGGCTCAGCCTACGGTGCATCCTCGGTGGCTTTGGAGGCTGCTGGGTCCTTAGTGGCTCCAGGAGTCAAATCTTGGTGACCGAGAGCAGTATCTTCAGTGTCCTGGGGCTGGGTCTACACAGCATGGGAGGGCAGTGTCCTCACCGCTTCCTCGGGCGGTGTCCTCCGTGGCCCCTTGGCCAGCAGCTCCCTCGGCTGCTCCTCTGAGGGGCCTCTCACGTGTCTCTGCAGGAACCGAAGGCCCCACAGACTCTTGCAGCAGCTCAGAAGGTTGCTGGAGCACACGGTGCAAGACAGTGCTGGCTTCCTGAGGACACACAAGTATAGGTCAGAGCTGAGGTGACCACTGCGCGAGGCCAGTGGGCCCAGGGCCCAGCCTTGGCCTTTCCTTCTAAGCTAGACCCCAGGAAGGGGGAGGTGGAAAGGGGTCGGATCTCGCACGTGCAACAGGAGCTTCTTCCCTCAGCCCACAGTGGGGAGCACCCTGGAGACCTGCTTGCAAACCCCAAGCCGGCTTCTAACATGCTGTGTGCCCCTAGTCAAGTTACTTAACCCCTCTGAACCTCCTATGGAGGTAAAAATAACTACCTTTGAAGTCTTGAAAGGACTAAGTGTTCTAAAGCCTGGCGCATAGTAGGAGCCCAGTTAATGCTTGCTATTTCTGAATCCTAATGAAATGACTCCTGACCACCTACAGCATGCTTTGCATGAGTTGGGTGAAGACTGGGAAAAGAGGCAAAGGTTTATTCAGCCTTACATCAAAACCAGTCGTGCACACCTCTCCCTGTCCAAATGTGTCCTCCTCGAAGGCAAGGCACCTGCCTTTCAAACCCTGCAAGGTGGCTGGCGCTCAGTAGGGCCACAGTTAATGCCTGTGGAGTCAATCTGATTGAAGGGGAGGCCACTGAAGGTGCGTGAGCCAAACGCTTGGTGGGCGGGCCTGTTGTGAGCCGAGCGTTAGCCCTGCACTTTCAGAAAGCAGGGGAGTTCCACGTGTGGGCATATGGGGTTCCCACGCCCTGCTGCCTGCTGAGATGTGTGTGGCAGACCTGCTCTCCCCTTCAGCCACGTTCAGTGAGGTCCTTTCTCAGTTTTATTGCAAACCTCACGGGGCCGAAGGGAATGGCTCAGCGTGGCGCCCCGTGTTTCAGCCCTAACGCCTGCGCGTCCCGGTTAAAGCAGAGAGCAGGGGGCAGGCTCAGAGTTTCGATCGGCCATTGGATCTGACCAAACTGGGGTGACGTCGTTTTGTGTCGCGGTACCTACATGCACGAGGACTTCTGTTTCCCACACGTGATATTGCATTTCCATTTATGGTGCCGATACAAAGTTTTCTTAGGAATAGATAGAAAGTTTTCTTTCAGTGGAAACACAGAGTTGGGGTAGATGTTTAAGTGCATGGAATGCAGGAGGGAGAGAGGAGAGGGCTATGAGCTGGATGGGGAGGGGGTCTGCAAGCGACTGTGGTTTGTGGGGTGCTGCCCCGTGTCCCCCAGCCCACCCAGCTTGCCCAAACACAGGAGAAGCCGTGCACTGCGTCGTGTCCCAGACTCTGCTGGGGGGATGGGCATCTCCAGGGCAGGACAAAACCCGGCTTTAGCTCTGAGGCCCCCAAAGCCCCCATGTTTCTCACTTCCAGCCCAGGCTGCAGTGACAGCTGTCCTCTTCCCCTCCTAACCGGGGACTCCCCCGCCACTTGGTCCTGAGACCCCTCGCAGTTCCCCTGGATGCCCCGTGAAGCTCATTCTGGTCCCAGCTGCAGCCATCACCTGTTAAGCCACCAGGGGCGTCAAGCTCACTATGCTGCTCCCCTCCTCGTGGGTAGGGGGAAGAGTTTGTCCTAGGGTCCATCAGATAGGCGGCGCTGGAGAGCTGAATGCCTGACCTTACGAGGCTCTGTGGAGAAGGGCGCAGCCAACTCCCACGCTTCCTTCAGTGCCTGGTAGGTCCCAGCTTAGCCAGTGCCGAGGCCCCAGCTCTCTCTGTGGTGGGCCAGCCCTTCCCTCCCCAGAACACCTGCCTCGCCTGGACCTCAAGGTCGTACCTCTGGCACCCCAGAGGCTCCAGTCCTCGATGCCAGCACTGTACATATTTGACCAAGCAGGCAGGTACCTACTGCCCTTGGCTTAAAATTCCAGACGGAGCCTGTGGCTCTGACAAAGTGACTTTCACTGACATGAGTGAAATGATCAAAGAAAAGCTGGCTCTAGGCTAGGAAGTAACTAGCCCCTTTTTCTAAAGGGCTGAAAAGTCACTTAAAATAACTTGGAAATATCACATGTTCACAGCAGAAAATTCAGAACACAGAAGTGAACAAAACAAAGAAAATGAATGTCTCAAATAACTCCCCAATTCAGACATATCTTTTTGTTACATGTCGATCCCATCAGTAAATATTTTCAAACGAAATGCATTCATACATCCAAAGAGGCTACATAAAAACACCTACGCATGGCTTAAAGGAAATTCGAGAATATTAGAACAGACACTAGTGTAACCACCCCTCTAGTTAAGACACAGAACTTTACAAGCCCCTGACATGTTTCAGCAAATATTTGTGTATCCCTAAACAATATATCGGGTAGTTCTGCCTGCATCTTACTTTTATGGAAGTGAGGAGTCATGTTTTGTGACTTTTTTTCTGTAGCTGCCGTTTTGGTGGTTGTTTAACATCATATTGATGAGATTAAGCCATGTCGATGCCTACTTCACGACTGTAAATATTCCGTTACGTGAACATACTCGTTTCTTTATCCACCACCACCCCTACCCTGCTGATGGGCACCTGAGTTGTTTCTTACTTTTTAGCGTTTCCCTTCTCATATTTGTTTTTGAATCTACACTGCAGTGGCCTCGTCACATAAACTGCAGACTTCCCCCTTTCTCTTGTCTGATTGAGTTTGTGCAGGACGGCATCAGCTGCTCCCTAAGTGTTTGGTAAAACTCCTTTGCAAAAGCAAGTGCTACCGGTGTTTCGTTCATTTCATTTATTTTTGATGGTTATAGGGCCATCGGGTTTTCTATTCTCAAGTTTGGCAAGTCCTGTTTTGCTAGGAATGTGCTCGCTGCGTCTGAGTTGTCCCCTGTGGGGGCATAAAATCGATTGCAATGTTTTTATTATCAGACTTAGTCTCTGCAACATCTTTAATAATATTACCCTTCAATCTTAATGTTATTTATTAATGATGTTAGTGATTCATTTCCCTGTGTAGTTTGTCAGTTTTCCTTTACATATTTTTAAAGCCAGATTACTTCGTACACACAAGTTGAGAATTACTGTCTTTCTGGTGAATTGAATCTTTTAAAAAAATATATAATGATCTTCTTTATGTTGAGTAATACCTTTTGCTTACAGCTCACTTTGTGTGATATGAATATAGATACCCAGCTTTCTTTTGGTTAGTATCTGCCTATTTTATCTTAGTTTTTCTTTCTTATACTTTCAACATTCTTTTTGTTTCCTTAGGTCTACCTCTTGTAAAAATATTTGTTTTTAAAAAATCAAATCTGACATTGTTCATGTTTTAATTGGCCAGCTTGTTACATGTACAGTGATTCTTGATGCATTTTGACTGATTTCTTCAGTGTGATTTTGTGCTTTATATTTGCACCACCTTTTCTCAAATTTCCCGTCTTTTCTTGCTTTGTTTTAAGCTGCCATTTTTTTTCTCATTCTCTTTCCTCCTTACCATATGGAATTTCTATACTCCGATAAAAATTTTTTAACGTGGACATGTAACATTATGTAACTTAAGTCCAGTGGCAGGGAGCCCCTCCTCCTTCACTTGGCGTGCCATCCACGCCTGGTGTGCGTTGGGACGAGGCACTGAGCTGGGTTCCCACACTGTGTAGACTCTATTACACCGCACACTTCTGAGATACGAGTAGGTTATACATTCCTTGACCCACTTCATGTCCCCGCGGCCCATCTTTGCCCTGAGCCCTGACACTTGCAGCTATGGGATTTTAATGGGGTTCTAGGCGAGCACAGAATACAGCGTCTGCCCCTCAGTAAGTGCCCTGGAAACACCTGTCGTTCTCATCTTCCCATCGTCCGCTCCCCTTCTCTTGGGAAAAGCACCCTGATTCTTTGGGATCTGCACTTCCCAGCTCTTTGTCCATGTGGGTGAGGTGGGGTTGGCCTCTTATTCTTTGCCCTGGCCCCAGGCCTGGGTCCAGAGGTAGACACATGACCCAGCCCAGCCAATGAAACGTAAGCCTGACACTTTTTGTTGGAACAGTAGGAAAGGGACATATTTTCCATGGGGCCTCTAAGGTGGTAAGATGTATGCTTGGTGTGCTGGTGGCACCCTGGGGATGCCGAGAGAGAATGAAACCACCACAGTGTGAAACTGAGTTGAAAGCTGGAGACACATTTCTAATGGCGTTTGAGCATTTGGATCCAGCCATGCTTGAAACTACTCTTGGTCTCTTCAGTTCTGTGAGCCAATTCCTCCCCTCCGCCAGCCCAAGCCTCTTTTAACTGGGTTCCTGCTACAGGCAGCTAACAGTATCCTGACTAATAATATTCCCCCAAAAATCATGTTCTTTGAAATCTGAATCTCGTCTTTTCATACTGAGGAGGTTAGAATACCTTTAGCCACTAGGGGTCAGGTCCTACTCTGTATGAGAAGCCGGGCTCAGGCCCTCTCTGAACCTCGGTTTTCTCATCTGTGAAATGAGTTAGTAATAGCACCCTCACAGGACTATTATAAGGACTAGAGATAATGAAAGTCAGGCCGATAGCACAGATTAGCACACAGAACCACCACACGCACGCGTCACTGGGCTCTGTCTTGTACTGGTGCCTTTGCATATGTTGTTCCCATTGCTTGAAAGTGCTTTATTTTTTCCCCTGGGTTGTTCAACTTCTACTTTTGTTTCAAGATTCTGTTCAGGCATCACCTCCTGTGGGAAGCTGTCTCTGAGGTCCCCCGGGTTACCGATTTCCTCCCGCCCCCTGCAGCCCCTCTTCTGAGGTGCTTACCTCCCTGGGTTAACCATCAGTTTGTCTGTCCATCTCCCAGACTAAAGGCAGGTCTTGGGTCTCTCATCTTCTACCCACTCTCCAGGCTTATAGTAGGTGTTCAATCATGCATGTGAACTAGTGAACAAAAAACCCAATTAATCTCGGTTCAGACAGTGCTTGTCCGGCCTTCCGACTTCCACATTCACGGATGGTCAGGAGCAGAGCGCTTCCCGTGGTGTCTCTGGCAGCGCTCAGCACCGTGCATTGTGTCTCCTGCTGGCCTTGTTTCTCTAGCTGCCTCCCCACCGCTACCAGCCTGCAGAGCCTCGCGGGCAGGAACCCCGGGGAGGGCACCCTTTCAGCAAGCACCTTCTGAGCGCCAGCCATGTGCTGGGGTGACCGGGAGCAGGTGTGAGCTTTCCCGGCTGTGGGTCTCAGGTAACTCCATCTCCCTTCCCAGGTCCCTCTCCTTATCTGTAAAATGGAGATAATTCCAGTGACAGTGCTGTTGAAGCCATGACATGAGACGGGAGGATGAAATGTTTTGAAATTCCAAGGTTCTCCTCCGCTTTTTCCCCTTCCCTTGTTCCCTGCAACAGACACAGCCCCGGCGGGTCACCAAGAACTGGTGTTTGAGGGACTGTGTGCTGAGGGTCTGGGCTGATCCCTGAACCTCTGCTTATCCCAGCTGATCCCTGAACCTCTGCTTATCCCGGCTGATCCCTGAACCTCTGCTTATCCCGGCTGATCCCTGAACCTCTGCTTGTCCCGTACCCAACACCGCAGGAAAGCCGCCACACCCACAGGGTGCCACCTCCATTGTGGGGACTGGGTTACGGGAAGCCCTGTCTCTATGAGAAAGGTGGACATGGAGGAGATTAGGAAGTGGGGTGGCTGTCTCCTGCTCTGGGAGTCAGTGCAACCCACCAGGGGTCTCTCCTGCCTTGAGCCTTTGCCAAAACCTGGGGCAACTCTCTTCTCCAGGCCAGACCTAGTTTCTGGTTATTTTAAAAGCTACGAGGTGAACATTTCAGGACACCAGGTTACCCAGAGTTCAATCAGAGGGTCCTCTTCATAAACCTTTGTTTTCTACCACAAGCCAATATTGCCTAATATGCCAAAATAATCAAACTTCAGCCCTCTGCTCATGAAAGAAATTATGTTTTCGTGGCTTTCTCAGAATTTTCTGGAGGTAACACAGGGTTTGTCTGTGCCAGCGGCTGCTTTGAAGGGGAGGGCCAGGAGCAGGTATGATGGGCAGGGGTGCCACCCAATCGTAAGCCCAGAAGGTGGAGCTCTCTGTCCTTCCGTGATGCGGTCGGAGACCACTGGGCAAAGACGTCCTGCAGGGGCTTTGCAGACACCGTGGTCATTTCCATGTCAAATAAGGTGACATTTATCCAAAATAAGGTGAATTTTATCCAAGAAAGGCACTCCAGCACTCCCTGGGACTTAGCTGAGAGAGAGCAATGTATAACCCAGTCGACAACCGTTAACCCCTTGTTATTTTTTCCCATCACAAGGGAACTAGATGGTGAGTTCAGGGTGCTTTGGGCTCCTAAAGGAATCTGGATTAGGGACCTCCCAGGTCACACATCCCTGAGCTGGTGGTCACAGCCTGGGACCAGCCTGGGAGCCCATCGAGCCAGGGCTTGGCTGTCACTCCAGCAGCGCAGGAGCACGCATCGTGCTGGTGAGTGAACGACTGATTGGCAAGAAGCAGCATTTGCGGCGCGCTGCCGTGCTCGGTCCTGGGCAGCTGTGTGCATCCTTTTCCTAGTTAATCCTCCCGGGGCGCCATAAGACCAGGGCAGCGTCCCTATTTCACAGACCAGGAAACCGAGGCTTCAGCAAACCTCAAACTTGAACCCTCAGCCGCTGACTCCCAAGGGTGCTCCCTTCCCAGTGTGGCTTGTGCTGTCACAAGGGCCAGACTAAAGAATGAGCTGGCAGAGTGGGACTGAGAGCGAAGATGAGAGCTGTGGGGATGGTCAGGGCAGGCTTGCCGGTGGCAAGTAACTCACGGGTGTGAGCGGGTGTGTGCGTGCACACAGAGTGTGAGTGACAGTGAGTGTGTGGGGGGGGAGGGCGTGGGCAGGACTGTGTGGTCCAGCAGCCACTCCTGCTCGGGGGACAGGGAGAGGCTCTTGTGAAGCAGGTGGCACTTGAGTTGGGCCTGGGGCAGTGGGTGGAAATGGAACAGGGGTGAAATGGGGAGTTTCTGCAGGCTGAGGGGGCAGCACTGCTGTGGGCTGTGCTTTGAACAGAAAAGTCTAGTTCGGCTTGGGAAGGAGCCTGGGATGCAGCGGGAGGGGCGAGCGGACAGGGAGTCGGCGGCCGGAGCGGGATGGTCCTGATGGAGGAGCTGGCGTGTGACTGGCAGGACTGGGGCTGCCGAAGGCTTTGGGACGGGGGAATGTCGGGAACTGACCAAGGAGTGGTCTCAGCTCGTGGCCTGGACTGGCCTTTCCCCAAGATTCTGTGACGGCATGGGTCAGTGAGAGTGCACCTGCCCATGGCAGTGAGCGGCCCGGGAGGATGGGGGAAGGGACTGCGCCCCTCTAGGGAGGAGCACGCACCCACCCACCCCTGGGGGAGCCAAGTCTGCAGAGCATGGGACTGTCCGGTCTCATGGGCGTTCTCTCGACGGCCCTCAGCCAGCAGTCACGTTCAGCATTTACTGTGTGGTTGGCATGCCAGGTGGGCACTACCACCCACGTCTTGATGAGGGGACTGGTCCCTCATGGGGTGAAGTGACCTGACTAAGGTCACATGGCTGGTGGGGAGAGGAACAGGGCTCTGTGCCACGTCTGCTAGTTCCAAAACCTGTGTCCTGAGCCCTTGAGCATCTGAATGACAGCCACTACCCACTGAGCTCCCACGGCATGCCTGGCCCCGTGCTAAGCATTTTGTCAGTATTCGTTCAATTAATGCACACGTATTATTCTCCCCCATTTGATGGAGAAGGAAACTAAGGCACAGAGAGGTTAGGAAACTTGCCCGAGGTCACACAGCTGGTGTTACATGTTATCTAGCACATTGGGCTTGTTGCTTGAAGGAGAAGTGAAGGTGTGGGAAGCCCTACTTCCACTGAACCCCTCCCCTGCTTCCCTCCTGCCCACTTCCTGCCACTTAACCGGGTTTACAGAAAAATAAAATGATGACAGTGCTCATGGGCTGGGAACGTAGCCCTGAACTTGCACAACATCCATGTGATACATGTGCTATAGTGTTATATTCTTATCTCTAACAGGTGAGGGAGTCCGAGCCCAAAGGGCTTCAGACACTGGCCCAGGGGCTCACAGCAAGTAAGTGTGGAGTCCTGGGAGCCCATCTCGGCTGACCTGCAAAGCTTGGGGCGCCCTGCCCGACCCCTCCCCTTGCATCACACGGGGAATTTGGGTCACGCTCACATCTCCCAGTCCTGGCCTAGTGTTCACCCTGCCCCATTTCTTGAACCCTCCAGCAACCTCCATTTGAGACTGGCCGGCTTGCCCAATCCCCCTCGAAACTGTGGAAGGTCTTTTAAAACTGAAGGAAACCCCACAGCCCCCGTCTGCTCCTGCCAGTGGCTGCTCATGGGCAGCAAGCCGGGGTCCGGGCAACTCCCACAGCCATTTCCTGTGGCCTGTTCCATCCCGCCCTGGAGGTGGGCGGGAGAAGAGGAAGGCGAGGCTCAGGGAGGCCCCTCACCTGTCTGCCGCACACTGAGTCGTGAGCTTGGCTCCCTGCGTTGCGCGTCGCCAGGCCCGTCTGTTTGATTTGAGGCTTCTTTTCTCTCGTCTCTGAATGGACGTGGGCCTCAGCTCTCTGGTGGGTCCTCCTCAGCCCCTTCAGAGACACGTCTCCTCTCTTCCCTGTCCCTTCGGCCCACCCTTGAATGCCGGTGGCCCCTTCTCACCATCTACACCCTCTGCCCTGGTCAGCACCCCCACAACACTTCCGGGACCCGCCCCTATTTCGTTCCCAGGAAGTGATCCTTTTCCATGTGGCCGGAGGCAGGGAAGCCCTTAGCTTTCTAGAAAACAATTAGGTCCAGTGTCACAAAAGGCCTAAAATATCCCTCCCCCTTTGACCAGTAATTCTGTTTCTAGAGATTTGGTTTCTAGGGAAATAATCTGAAAGAAACAAAATGTTCCCTGCTGGAGACGTACATCTCTGGGTTGCTTCTAAGAGCAGAAACAACGTGGAGACGTCGGCAAAGCAAACGGTAGGGGAACGCTCCGGTCGGTGGGGCGGCCGGCGTGTCAGACGCTGCCCTCGGGCCTGAACGTTTATGCTCTCCTCTAGTCCCTACAGCAGCATTTGGAAGCCGGTACAAGTAACATCTTCATTTTACAGATGGAGAAACTGAGGCATGGACAGGCTAGGTAACGTGCCCACGGCCCGTCCTCCCAGCAGCCTGGCCCCACAGGCTCAGCCATTCCCAGAGCCCTGGGGGTTACTAGTTACCGTCACCGGGTAGTCTGTCGTGGAATGCGCACCAGGGTGCCAGGCGTGTGCTGTCTCAGGTGGGGGGCAGGGAGAGGATGCTGTTTCGAGACCTGGATGGTTTGCCCTGACTTCTCACCCATGCGTGTCCCATCGCCACTGCCGCCCTCCACCATTCAGATAGTGATTGCAGGTGAGGGCAGAGACGATTTCCTGAGCCCCCAAAATGTCCTTGGTGAGCGATCACAAGGACATTTGGTTTGCAAGAACCTGTGAGAGGAGGTGGAACCACCTGGGGGCTAGTGTGGACACTGCCCCCGCCCCTCTCTTTTAGGGTCAAAACCCTGACTGGAGGTGAGGCGGGGGCCACTGGAGGATGTGTGTGTGTGGGTCTGGAGCACAGGGGCTTGTGCCCTATTTCCTAGCTGGAAGCCAGGACAAGGGAGGGTCCCCTGCTGACATGGCAGGGAGGAGGCTTCATGTGCCGCAGAACTCTGATTCCTTGTATTGACTGGGTTCAACTTCCAAAGTCTCCATGTTTACAACTGAAACTGACCGAGCTCCCCTGACCTGGAACAAATGTACGTTTCCTACCATCGGTCAAATGGTGGCCTGTGGGTGCCCGAGCAGAATGAAACGCCAGATCTCACACCTAGGCAGACGCAGGGCTGTGCTCCAAGCCCCTGTCCCAGGCACAGGCATTAATGCCCTTGGACCTGCCCCAGCCCTGGACGGGGGTGCTGTCGTGATTCAGCCCGACTTTTCAGATGGGGACAGAGTTTAAGAGAAGGAAGTACTTGCCCAAGGTCACTGGCCAGCAGCATGGAGGACACCTTCAGAGCTCTCTCGACAGACCAGGCCCCAAATGGCCCCCCATTTCTGTGGGTGCCCCAACACACACACACACACACACACAGCCTTCACACATGCTGCTACTTTGCCTGGAGTGGCACCTCCAACCTCTGCCCCCGGCTTAGAAAATGCCTGGTGCCCTCCAGGAATCAACGGAGCCATCAGCCCCTCCAGGAATCAATGGAGCCATCAGCCCCTCCAGGAGGCCAGACCCGGGGCCTCTCAGCCCCCACACCTGCCAGGTCCAAGCACTTGTCACACGTGCTCGTACCGCTCCCGGCTCATCCGGGCCTCCATTGGTGCCGCCCCCCCCTGCCCCCTCCCGCCGGCTCCCCACTCTGTGGGGAATGGGCTCTAGAGGAGGAGTGAGTGTGGACCAGTGAGACTCAGCAGCCCCTAAAATGGGGGCATGTGACCTGCTTAGGAACTAAATGTGGGTCCTCTTGTCAACACTTTGAGGCCACATCTGCTTGTGAAAGACAGGAAAGGAGAAAGGAGCTGTGACTTCAGGGCTCGTGGGCGCTGGCAACAGGGATGGTGTTGCTCTTCCACTTTCCATTTTAATGTTCCGTTTCAACAGTAATTCAGTTGCTGTGCAGAGGGAAAGTTCCCTGGACCCGCTGGGCACTGGGCACTGCCTTGCCACCCACCCCAAACACCAATCCCCGGGATGGCGTGCGCTCGGCCTCGCAGTGAGGGAGGCCTGAGTCTCCCCGGGCCCGCGATGCCCAGAGTCTGCAGCCCACACTCAGCCTTCTGCACGGTCAGAGCTGGGAGAGCCATCTGCTGCTTTTGGTGGTTGGGACAAACTCCCCCACCCCCTCTTCCCATCTCTGGGAGGGAGGGGCTGGTCCTCACACCCCAGGAGAGCCTGGGGCTGCACACACCTGGGAATGCCCAGGCACTGTCCCTGGCACACCCATCCCTGCCCCTCCACATTGCCACATACGGCCCCTGTGGGTGCCATGACACCTGTGTCACCGTGAAGTGGAGCGCCTTGACTCACTGCCATTTCTTCGATTGCAGCACTGCTGCTTGAGGTCTCAGCTCTGACTCATGAGGAAGCTGAGCTCAGAGAGGGACGCGACCCTCCCGAGGCCACACAGCCGGTTAGTGGCAGAGGCAGTGAGAGGCAGTGCCTTCTGCCAGGCCGGGGCTCACTCGGCAGCGCCTCCTGTGCCAGTCTCACCCATCTGTCCCTGGTCCCTGCACTTGAGGCTCAGGTCATGACAAGGACACATTTCACTGAATTTGCCTCCACGCTCTGAGTGATTCATTAGTATGAAAAACATGTTCTTCACTGCCCTTGCCAGAAGATTCTTGACACAAACACAGTTGGGGGGTTGGCATAATTTCTGTCTCTTATTTAGCATTTATATATAATTACTGTTGGGATAGTCCCTTGAGATTGATCCAGGTCCCCCATTTTCAGATGAGGGACATGAGGCTCAGGCTCAGGGCCCAGCCCCAGCAATCCAGTGGTACAGCTGAGACATAAGCCACAAAGCTGCCCTCAACTGTCAGCTGCTCCTTGGCAGAGGGGCTGCGGGTGGTGAGGGAGACAAAGAAACACTCCCCCTTCCAAGCATCTACGCTGTGCCAGGTGCTTTGCGTCAACTGGTGCTAAGCCCCATCACAGTCCAAACAGGGAGGCGTTTTTATCCCCATTTCTCAGATGAGCAAACTGAGGCTCAGAGACTGCAAGCACCTGCCCAAAGTCACAGAGCCAGTGAGTGCCCGGGCTGGAATTCTACCCATCTCTTTCCTTTACACCGGGGGCTGGCAGACGATGTAGCCTGTGGGCAAAATCCAGCCCACCACCTATTTTTGTTGAAATGGTGGGGGGAAAATTAAACAGAAGAATAATGTTTTGTGATTGGGGAAAGTGATATGGAACTCAAATCCCGGTGTCCATAAATCAAGTTTTAATGGCACATAGACACCCCCATTCGTTTACTTATTATCTGTGGCTGCTTTCCAGCTAGAAAGGCAGCGTTAAGCAGCTGTCAGAAAAGTACGACTGCAAGTCTAAAATATTTTTCATCTGGTCCTTTGCAGAAAAGGTTTGCTGATACCTGCCCTGCCTCGTGCCGTCCCCCATGGGCTCTGGAGGGTCTGTGGGTTGTTGCCTGCGTGGGGGTATCAGGACTGAAATCCTGAGCTCTTTCTGCTGGCCAAACCATGTGCCCTGGGGCCGGGACCCCTGGAGAAAGGGCCTTTTCCTAATTTGTTCACCTGGAGCGCATCTTTTTCTTACGGGTACAAAGCTACTGGCAGCGGCCCAAAGGCATAGCTCCTGTCCCCTCCGAGGCCCATCACAGCCCCGGGGAAGGCAGATCCGTAGCAGGTCCCATCAGATCCGAGTCGGAAAGAGCCGGAAGTGAAGGTGTGGGAGGGGCAGGGACGAGAGTCTGCTAGAAGCCCGAGGGAGGGGCTGGCCCCACAGGCCGCCAGCAGGGGGTAAATGAGGCATTCTCTACCTTTCAGGGGACTCCTGGGGGCTCATGATTTATTCTCCTTGACTTGTGAGGCTGCAAAAGGCTCTCCACCTCCTCTCTCTCAGCTCTCCGGCCCTGACTTCCTCTCGGGGTGCAGGGGGCTCTCACGCCCCAAACTCTCTGAAGAGACAGAAGATGAAAAGGATTAACTGCTTGTTGTAGCCGGATGCTCTGGAGGCTGTGCAGAAGCGGGGGGTCCTGCAGGCCTGGGAGCAGGGAGGGGGGGCTCTGAGCCGACCAGGGCTGGGGTTGGGGACAGGAGGTGGGGACGTGGGCACCTGGCGATGCAGGACACAGCCTCACGGTTGGAGCAGCCCACTGAGGCCTGCAAATGGCCGAGAGCCGCCATGAAGCCCAAGCACTGGGTGAAGGGGAGAGGAGAGTGTGGGGGCCAATCAGTTTTTTGATAAGTGGAAAGCCAGAGAGGAGAGCGAGTCCTCTGAATGAGCCAAAATGGTGTGTGTGTGGGGGGGGGGCGGTGAGAGGGGCAGAGGGAGGGAAAGAAAACACCAAACCGAACGAAGAAATACAGGACAGGAAGGAAGGTAGAAAAGGAAGAAGGAACCTCAGAAACGTCACACCAAGTGGCACAAGCAGCACAGCACGAAGAAGCCCGTTGCAAAAGACCACGTATTACAGGAAGCGTCCAGAATAGGCCCGTCTGTGGGGACAGAAAGCAGGCTAGGGGCCGCCGGGGATGGTGGGGGTTGGGGAGGGGTAGCTGAAGGCGTCAGGGTTTCTGCAGGTGGTGAACATGTTCTCAAGTGAACTGGGGTGACGGCTGCACCACTCCCTGAATATACTAAAAACCAGTGAATTGTACACTTGCAATGGGTGAAGTGCATAGTATGTGGAGTAGATCTCAAAAAACCTGTTATATGAAGGAAAGCTAGAACATGAAAGAAAAGGCAAAATGAGAGGAAAGAGAGGATGGATGGTGGAGAACAAAATTCATGTCTGTTACAGCACCTGCTACGTGCCAGGAGCTGTGCTCGGTGCCTGTGTCCCTGACTTTGTTCTTACAACTCTGCAAAGTCAGTAATTGTCTTAGTTACGGGTAAGGAGGCCGTGCTCAGAGTGACTTCCAGTGACTTCCCTAAGAAATGTGCGTGCGTCAGTCCTGGCTTTCCCTCCCTCCTGCAGCCCTGCAGCCTCCTCTGCCTGCTGAGACAGGAGACAGGTCAGCTCCTTCCGCCCCTGTGTCCCCAGCCTCCTGCCACGCTGGACCATGGAGATGCAGTGGGCGGCATCCAGGCTGTCGGGGGCTCTGGACATCGGGGGCTCTGGACACCACCCCGTCGGGGGCTCTGGACACCACCCCGTCGGGGGCTCTGGACACCACCCCGTCGGGGGCTCTGGACACCACCCCAGCCTGGGCACTTCCTGTGCTTTTGGCACAAGTCTCCGCACCTTCTGGGCCCGCCTGTGACATAGCCAGGGCGGGGGCCTCTTTCCACTCGAGACTCTGATACTCTGTCACAGCCTGTGGCAGATTTGGCTGTGAGGCCTGCCCCTGACACCAGCGTTTGGAGGGAGGCCTGTTGTGACGTCCGGTTTAGAAAAGGGAACCAGGTATTTCTGAGTTCCCACTAGGTTCCTGGAACTCCCATGTGAGACATGGCTTTCTGGCCTGTAAGGTGGGGACAGTAATATTCACTTCTCAGGGCTCTCGGGGACCTAGAACAAGGTATTCATTCTTCACTCATTCGTTCATTCAACAAATATGCCGGGCCTGTCGCGTGCCAGACACAGTGTTGGGTGTTAGGGGTACAACAGCAAACATCGCAGATATGGGTCTGCCCTCAGGGCGCTCATGGTCTGGGGGAGCAGACAGTAAACTGTTGGGTGTGGCAGGAGGGCTGAGAGATGGCCTGGGCTGAGGGTGGGGTGCATGGGGCGCAGGGCCTTGGTGTCTGGGGTAAGAACTTCGTATTCTATTCCAGTCACACCAGGAGGGATGACGTATAACCCCGTCTGGGTTTGGAAATGCTCTGGCTGCAGAGGCAAGGAGAGCAGATGGAGGGGTCAGGCAGGGTGCTGGCAAGAGGCCTGTGAGGGGAGAGCTGGCGGGAGGGGTGGGGGACCCCTCGCCTCCCTTTGCCCTCTCCTCCCGAGGTCTTCCGCAGGCAGGCACGGGGCCCTGTGGGGATGAGGGAGAACCCGCGCAGGGAGACTGGGTGTTCTAGGTGTTTGTGAATGTTGTCTCCCTGCCGTGGGAGATTTCCCAGGGCCAGTGAGTGGGTGGGAGAAGGACCAAAGAACTCCAGGCAGGGGTCCAGACATGCAGGGTCTCCTCCCAGCTCCTCCCGAGCTGGCCGTGGGCCTCAGGCCGCTTGCCTCCCTGAGCCTTAGTTTCCCCATCTGGTACCTATGAGTCCGGGCTAAATTCAAGTCTAGGCAGCATTTCATCGTGGAAGGAGCAGGGTTTTGGAGTCAGATGGGCTCCTAGCTGTGCCATGGGTTTGAATCCTAGCTGTGCCATGGACGAGGCTGTGTGGCCTGATTTGGGGTACTTTGCTTCTGGAAGCCTGCTTTTGGCCAGGGACCCACAATTTGAGAACCCCTGCCCTGAAATAACATCCTTCAGAGAGGACGGCCTCTGCTTGCTCAGTGCTGTGCCCCAGACAGTGCAGGAGTGTAGCAAATCCTCAGCGCTTGGGAAGGACTCTGGGTGGCTCGTTTGGGTGGGGACAGAAGGCGGTGGTGGCAAGAGGTGGTCAGGTAGCAAATGATGAAGGGCTCTAATGCCAGGCGCAAGAGCTGGGACATGTGGTAGCTGGACACAGCCCCCCGAGACGTCCACGGCCTCCTCACCAGAACCCGAGAATGTTACCTTGTGTGGCAAAAAGGACTTTGCAGCTGTGATTAAGTTAAGGGATCTGGGAGGGGGAGGTTATCCTGGTTGTCCCCGCCAGGCCTAACTGTAAGCACAAGCGCCCTTGTTATAAGAAGGCAGAGCGAGATTTGGCGACAGAAGAGAAGGAGATATTGCGACTGAGGCAAGCGGTCAGGGTGATTGGGGGGAAGGGGGGGCTGGGCCCAGGAGTGTGGGTGGCCCCAGAAGCTGGAGAAGGGCTTTGCTCAGAAGCCTCCAGAAGGACCCAGCCCTGCCAGTACCTTGATCTGACTCCTGACCTCCTGAATACATTTGCATTGTTTTCAGTCATCAGGTTCATGGTCAGTAGTTACAGCAGCCCTTGAAAGGAACACAGGCCTCTATCCAGGAGAAGCTCACGTTACTGAGCAGGGAGGTAGGGCGGCAGGAGAGGCTGGGGGCTGGGGATCAGAGAGGAGGCAGGTGAGGCTTTCCGGGACAGAGGTGATGAGGGGCGGGGTCAGGAAGGGGCAGACAGCGTTCTGCTGGGGAGGTGGCTGCTGGGAGGGGAGGGCAGGCCAGCTGGGCCTGTCTCTCTGGGGGTCTCCCGCTGGCTGACCGTGCCGGCCACCCCAAGGGCAGGCCCTGATCAATCCCTTGGAACTCTCAGCTCAGGCAGACACCCCACCCCCTCAGCAGCGATAAGGGCTCTCAGTCAGGTCAACGCTGGTTTTTGTCCCCAGACAGGCTGTCGGGCCTTAGGGAGGCTGGGAGCCGACCTTACGGGAGGGCCACATGGGGCCCCGATCCCCTGGCAGCCTCCATGGGAAAATCCACCTCTGGCTGACCTTGGCATCCTGCATCCCCTGTGCCCTCACCACTAGGTGCCCCTCCAACTGGTTCCCCACCCCCATCTGCCAAACCCCGCCCCCCCCTCCACTGCTGGAGGTCAGAGCAAGGTGTGACCATAAGGAACTGCATGCGCCGAGGCTGCTGTGTGTGACCCAGGCAGGCACGGCCTCTCAGCTGGCATCGCTCAGTGTCTTCATAGCCCCCGACCCAGTGTGGCCGTGAGGATCCAAAGAGCAGGTGGGTGCCGACACCCTGCAGTGTGCCCACGCCCACAGGACAGTCAGGAGTGGGGGCTGCTACTTCTGTTGATGCTCAGATCTTGGCTTTGGCTGACTCGCTAGCTTGTGTCACCTGGGCAATTTACTTAACATCTCTTAGCCTCAGTTTTCCCATCTGTAGAGTGGAGGCTAAATAAGCACCTACTTCCTGTGGCTGTGCGGAGAGCGAAATGAGGCCACGAGCCTGAACGGTCCAGCAGTACCCTGGATGACAGGGTCCTCCCGTCTACATTCAAGGCTGAGCTTGCAGGTTGGCTTCTTGGGATGGGCTCCCCGGGGCGTGCACAGCCTCAGCACACTGCCTACTAACCTCAGCACGTGCAGCACTGAACCATTGCCAGTCGCTCCTCAACTAGACCCTACAGGGGCTGTGGGTGGCGGCGTGCTTTATCTCCCTTTGCCCCCTTTGCATTGGCACAGGAGTGGGGATAGGACGTCCTCATACAAGGATTGACACATAGAGCAATGGCAGAAGTGTGCAGCTGGCCGCTAGTGGTGCTCTGAGTGTTAGCTGTTGTGAAGTGCTTAGGGAATACTTCCCTAAAGATTAGGGGTGGAGCAGCCTATTCATGCGGAGGTCACGCAGGTAAGAGCAGTAGGAAGTGGCGTGCGTGACCAGACTGGGTGGTGGTGGCTGGCTTCTAGAGCATCCACACCCCCTGCTTTGTTCTTTGTTTGCTTCGTAACCTAAATCGGCTTTGCAGTCAAGGCTGCTTCCTGAGCGAGGGCGTGCGAAAGAGCATGATGGACATCTTACCCACAGGCCGGACCTGAGGTCTCTGATCTGCACGTGGAGGGGCGCCTGCGGTGGCTGGGAGGGTGGATTTGAGAGGGAGAGTCTAGAGGCCAGGAGGCCAGGAGGAGGCTGGATGCAGAGCAGCAAGGCTTGTTCAGAAGGGCAGCCGTGGAGGCGCCTGAGATCCGGGTCTGTGAGGCGACACACCTGGCTGCTGCTGGGACCAGAGGGCACATGAGGCCCAGGGCTCTAGCTGGACAGTTGTCCCCCACAGCGCCCCACAGAGACCAGAACCCCGGGGGGGGGGTCTGTGGTGTGCTGCCAAGCTTTTCTTGAGGTTGACACTCAATGCTGGAGAGCGAACCTGGACCACGGGGCTTGCAGAGCCTGTTGGCATCCCTTAGCTCACGGACGCTTCAGGCAACCCTGGTTGGTGAGCAGGGCAGGCTGCATGAGGACAGACCCCACACCCTGGAGATGAGGACGCTGAGGCCCAAGAAAGGCAGGGACTTGCTCAAGCTCAGAGTGAGGGCAGAGCTGAGGCCAGGTCTATAAAGCTGACGTCCCATAACCGTTCATCACAACGAATGCCAAAGATGTCATTTCTACAATCGTCCGTGCTCAGCACGGCACCCGGCATGTGGTGGGAAGCTGATAAATGTGAACAAACGAACGAATGAATGAGTGAATGAATGAATGAATGAATGAATGGGTCAGTCACACAGACCAGCATTCTGGGGGCAAAGGCACGGTCATGGGAGAAAGGAAAGTGACGCTTGCTGAGCACACCTGCAGGCCAGGGGTTCCACCAGCGTCCTGTCATTCGCTCCTCTCAGCAGAGCACAGACCCGCACACGTCCCCTCCACGCGGGCGCTGAGCGTCCTCAGTGCCATTCAGTCTTTGGTGCAGTTGCCCATCTCGTACCCTGCATTGGCTTCGTCACCAGTGGATTTGCCCAAATCTCACCCTGATCCTGTCTCTATTTTTAGCTTGGATACCCCTTCAAGTTGAATCCTGGGGTGTCCTCTCTCTTGAATCTCTGACACCACAAATAGCCGGTGGTTCCTGAGCCTGTTTTTTCATAGACTCCTAGATTTTGCTCTAGTCTCTCCTCTCTCATGGACCAGTGCCACCGAGCCCTTCACTGATATCCCCATCTCATCCTTCTCGTCCAACAAGAAGGAGCAACAGGGTCCTCTTTCCAAAGCACAGAGCTGCCTGGGTTAACCCCACCTTGCTTCAAATCCTTCCACCTTCCCTGAAGACCTACGGTACAATGTCCGCGCCCCTAGCCTGGCCTTCGAGGCCCCGCCTCCCCGACATGGCCAGTCCTTTCTCCTCTGCTTTGAGCACCCCCAGCATCAGAGCTGATGCACAATGGTGCTCGATGGACAAGCTGGGTTTCTCATGTAACCTCAGCAGGCAGCCTTAGCCCATGGCCGTCTGAGGGTCTATCCCACAGGGTTTAGGTGAACACTTAGGGCCACTAGCTAAGTGGCACAGTTGGGCCTCACACTTAGGACTCCTGATTCTAAGGACAATGGAGCTGGACAAGAGGGCCCACAAGTTCTACAGTTGGGGGTCCTCTGTCCAGGTCCCAACTGTGGGACCCTGGCCAGGTTGTGGTCCTTTTAAAATGGAGGGTAAAGGTTCCACCTTGGGAGGGCTGTTGGGACGATGGCACAACACGAAGTCTGCAAAGTGCTCACAAAGAACGCCAGCACCTGGTAAGCAGCCGTCACCTTCATGGTCACTGTGGGCGAGACCCCTCCCCGTGCACCCGTCCTGCCCACACGGCCAGCGCACTTACCTGTCGGTGGCTCCCCGGGGCGCTGTGCCCTCTCTCCCACTCCACACCTGGAGCTTCAGGGACTTCTCTTCCTGCCGCCTGGCTTCTCGGCTTTGAGTCCTGGAGAGCCGAGAGCTGTTGGACATCACAGAAGTTTCCCGGGCGTAGTGGCTGGCGGGCCTGCAGCAGAAAAGCTGCTGGTATGCCAGGCGGAAGTCTCTGTTCAATGCGGCATACAGGATGGGGTTCAGGGCCGAGTTGGCGTAGCCCAGCCATAGCACGACGGCCTCGAAGGTCTTGTTGACACTGTCATCCCCTCTCAGCCCCCGGTAGACAAACACGGTGAAGTAGGGGAACCAGCAGACGATGAAGGCCCCCATCACAGCAGCCAACGTCACGGTGGCTTTGTGCTCGCGGAAGGTGGCCGCCTTCCAGGAGCTGACGAGGTGGACCCTCCTGGCCTGGTCCCGGGCAATCTTGAAAATGCGGTAGTAGGTGACGCACATGACCAGCAGAGGCAGGTAGAAGGTGACCAGCCCGTCCACCAAGCCGTACGCCAGGTTGACCTGGACTTTGCAGTGCAGGACGGTGTGGTTGACGGTGCTGGTCTCGCTCCTGCTGTTCCACCCCAGGTGGATAGACAGGAAGGACAGGGTGATGGAGATAACCCAAATTAAGACCAGGGAGATGGCGACTCGGGCCGGGGTGACCAGCATAGGGTAGCGCAGGGGGTCCATGACGGCGCAGTATCGGTCCAGGCTGATCATAAAGAGGTTGAGGATGGAGGCTGTGCAGAGCATCACGTCCAGGCTGGTGTAGATGTTGCAGAAGACCTTGCCGAAGCTCCACCTGCAGGATAGCTGGTAGAAGGCCGAGAAGGGCAGCACCAGGAGGCCCAGGAGCAGGTCGGTGATGGCCAGGGACACGATGAAGCAGTTGGTCAGGCTGCGGAGCCGGCGGTTCAGGCCCACGGCCAGGCAGACAACCACGTTGCCGGCGATGGTGACGAGGATAAGAGCCGTGAGCACCACGCTCACTGTGACCTTCAGTGCAGCAGAGCCCAGACAAGAGGCCGTGTCGTTGGACGCCATCCTGGGACCCCAGGGCTCCTTCCTCTGTCCACCTGGCTGCTGCTCTTCCAGCTCCCCAGGGTGTCAATGATGTGGACCCCTGGGCTCCAGGCTGCCCAACAAGCCAAGGGAAAGCATCCAGATGTGGGGAGGCGACGGTGACCGAGTGACTCAGTGCTGTTTCTCTAGAAATGAAGAAAGCAGGCTCCTAGGAGGTGTGAATGGAGAAGAGGGCAAGTTGGCGGTTCAAAGAACAGTCCTCAGATTGCCCCCTGCCCAGCTGGCATCCTCCTGGGTTGGAGCAGGTCTCCACTCTCCAGGTTTTGCCTAGCGACTGAGCCACCGGGGCATGTGTCTGGAGGTGGCTTTGGTTTTATGCGGGAGGGATCATGTGGTGACATGGCCACATCCTTCTCCATAGCTAAGGGCTGCTCCCATCCACGTGACAGGTCAAGGACGGCTGCATCTTCCTCTCAGGATTAGAGCGGGAGCTGAAAACGCAAAGGCCAGGCGTTGAGCACTTTGAAAGCAGACCAAGAGCATGACCCATTCAAGATTAGACCTCCACCTCCCTGCGAGACACCAGAGGCATCGGGCCAGTCTGGGTGGCTCTCCTGGGGAGGGCCTGAGGCAATCAGGATAAGCAGCGCGAGGAGGACACGAGGGGCTGGGGCACCATGTCTCCCTGTGAGAGATGGTGGGAGGGGCTGGGCCTGTTTATACTGGAGGAGAAAAGATCTAGACACAGCCTCCAAGCTCCACAAGCACGGGCTGCGTGTGCTTGTTGAGTGCTGGTTCCCCACGCCGGGCCCCGCCCGTAGGTAGGCATTAAGACTCTGAGGAATACGTGATAAAATGAACGAATACATAAGCAAACGTAGTGAATTTACTCGGATAAAGCACCGAGAACAGTGCCTGACACTGTTGTTTTATAAAACGTCATCGTACTCTAAACGAGGGGCCGACAGACTTTTCAAGAAAGGGCCGGGTGTAAATATTTTCTGCTTTGCATCCTGCACGGTCTCTGTACAGCTCCTCCGCTCTGGCATTGTGAAGCGAAAAGCACGTACACAGACCGTGCACATGGGTGAGCGCGGCCTCCCTCCAAGAAGACTTTACTATGGACACTGAAATTATTGTAGAATTTCACATAATTTTCATGTGTCGCAAAATATTCCTCTTTAGGCTTCCTCCAACTCTTTAAAACTATTTCTAAGCTGTTGAAAAATGTAAAAGCCATCCTTCGTTCCCGGGCTGCAGAAAGCCAGGCAGAGGGCCAGACTTACTGCTGCCATAGTGGGCTCACCACACCCCAGCCACCTGCTCCAAACCTTACTTTTCTTATTCGGCAGCACGTGGGGACCCACCTCCAGGTCAGCTGGTTACAGGGCTTACGAAGTCTTTCTAATGGCTGCATAACAGCCCGTGGGGTGGGGTGGGGCTGGCTACCCTCCATCACGGGTATTTGGGTGGTTTTCAGCCCTTCCCTTCCTTCCTGCTGCCCCACTGCGAGCATCACTTCAATACAGTGGCTGCGCACAGAATGCCTCTCAGAGATTCCCGCCTAGTGGTGACATGCTACAATTCCAGTGGATTTCAAATTAAGCTAAGGCCCTCCTCGAGTCCTGGACCCTTGCGCGGAAGCCGATCCCGGGTTTCCAGAGAGCCGCCAGCACGGCAGTCTCCTGGGACCTGGGAGTGTGCAGGACTCCAGTCGGCTCAGAAGCAAGCTAATGGCCATGTGACATAAACGAAGCTTCTCCCAGGCTCTCGCCTGCAGCGGTTTTGCAACTTGAATATGAGAAGCATCATTTAGTTGTCAACCACCATGTGGCTGCCAGGGTCACGGCTCCTGGTCACCTACTGCTGCTCAAGCTGGCTCAGCCGCCCGGCCGCATAAGCTGCACAGCTGGGCATTATTTTTAGAAGATCTTTTCATGACATAAATAGCCCAAACAGCAAGGCTTTCACCGCCGCACTTAATTAACTCTGAGGACGGTAGCAGCAAGAGTATTTTTTTGAGAATCCTTATTTCTGATGAAAATATTTTCTGAGTTCCCATGGAGGTGGTAGCAGATCTGAGGACCCTAGCTCTCTGGATCCCACTCAGCCAGCACTCGGCAAGGATACTGTCGCTCATCAGCACATAGAATGCAGCGTCACGACAGGCAGGGGCTCTCCCGCTCCTCTCATTCTGCAAGGGACCAGTCCTCCATTTTACACACGCAGGAACCGAGGCTCAGAGAAGGGACGGAACGTGCCTAAAGTCTCAGTCCCATTCAGGGGAAAAGTCAGCATTTGCACCCAGGTCCGTCTGACTCAGAGTCCCTATTCAGCCACTATGTAGTTAGCTTTTCCTATAGAGGAAGAAACTGCCCTTTGGGCTTCTCAAAGAAACCACACAATTCTCTGCACATTTGTATCACGAAACACTTCCTCATCTGCAATGCCAGCACGTTCGTCTTTGTGGTCACACATGTGTGACTGTTCCCCACAGTGGGCTGGACATTTGGTAAAAGCCTCGTAAGATGGTGAAGGACTTGTGGTTGAGGCCGTTCACAAGAGAGCGAGAAAGGCCCAGCCTCCAGTGGTCCGATCTCTGGTCCCACCGTTTCATCTCTTCTGAGCCACCAGGGGCCCCGAGCCAGGGGCTGCTGTGGCTTCTGTCCTCATGTGCTCCTTGTTGCAAGTATTGCAGCCCCTCGGAGCAGGCCCTCTGCCTAGGCTGAGAGGTGGATGTTGTCTGGAATTTGGGGGCAGGCTCTGTAGCTGCTGCTCTGAGCCCCGCCCACACTTTCGACATGGGCGAGGCTCAGAGCAGGATGGTGGGTGGGATACAGTGGACCTTGGTGGAAGACAGTGGACCAGGACACTGACCAGTTCTGTTTGCCGGGCACGTGCAGATAATTTCATGTCTCCGTGAGGCAGAGAGTATTACTATTCCCATTTGACAGATGATGAAATTCAGGTTCAGAGAGGTGAAGTCACTCGGCCAAGGGCACACAGCTGATAAAGCGGTAGGCGGGGCTTGGAAGCAGGCCCGGTTCCATTGTCTCTGAGTGTATGCAGCCACCCATCCCACCCGATTACATACATCTGATGACAACAAATTCCCTTAGTTGTTGATGGTCTAAGAAAGTCTTTTCTCTGGTTTTTTTTTTAGCTGAGGTGAAACTCAAAACATTAACCACTTTAAAGTGAACAACTCAGCGGCATTTAACACATTCACAGGGTTGTGCAACCACCGCCTCTGTCTGGTCCCCAAACATTTTCATCCCCCGAAAGGCACCCCCACACCCGTGAAGCTGTCACTTCACCCTCTTCCATGCTCCCTGGCAATCCCAATCTGCTCTGTGGCTCCACAGTTTGCCTGTTCCAGGTATTGTGAACACAAAGTGCAGGGCAAGTGGAAGTGTGGGGGCAGGGAGGACCCCTGGCTGTCTTCTCACCCCTGCCCCCCGTTCCTCCATCTGGGCACTCAGGCACGTCCTTGGCATCAACCTTGCCTCCTATCTTCTCATCTCCTCATCCAGCCCACCAGCGAGGCTGGCTGCTTCCTGCTCTGAAATAGATCTACCTTGGGTGTGGTGCTTTCCTTGGCCGCTGTTGCCATCCTGGTCCTGGTCCAAGTCTGGACTTCTGTGACCACTCTCCACTGGCCTCCCTGCCTCTCCCTGGAATCACGGACGTGCCCCCCCCACTTCTATATGGCCCATGCTGTTCCATTACACCTTCCCCTTGGCTCACGAAGCCCCCCCCGGGGATCTGCACCCCTCCTCTCTGATGTCCTACTTCCCCCCCAAGCCGCAGTGGGTCCCTGGCCACACCAACCTCGCTCCAGTGGCTCAGACACGCTGGCTCCCCGCCCCGGAGCTCTGCCTGGGACCTGCCGCTGATGCAGACATTTGTATCATGGCACAAATGGCTCTGCAGAGGGGTTTCCTGGACCCCAGAGCAGTTCCTTCTCCCTCTGTCACATCCCTCCATAAGGGCCTTCTGGGGAGCACTTTTTTCCCTGGCGTTTTTCTTGCTTCCCTGTTCGTTCATTATTTTTCTGTCCCTACTGGCATGTGAGCACCGTGGGGGCTCGGTTAATACTGGATCGGCTAAATGCATATCGAAAACGACCATCATAACGATGTAATGTTCCATTTGTCCTGCATTTGGAAAGTGCCAAGCGATGTTCTAAGTACTTTGCTGACTTCACCCCATTTACTATCTGCCGCAGCCCTAGTACGTGGACACCACTCCTCGTCTCCATTTTATAGATGAGGAAATTGAGGGCTAGGGTATTTGGTGACTTGGCCCAAGTCCACCGCCAGCAGTGAGTTGGCCAGTGTGGGAATGGCCTGGGGAGGGAGTTTTCTGGGCACGGGTTAGATGGGGCCAAATGAAAATTCTGCCTCGGTGCTCCTGGGGCAGGTGAGACCCTAGATTGCCAGTGTTTGCTGGGAGAGCCAAATCTCTGCCACCCGCGGGCAGGTGAGGAGATGCGCTTGGACTCTCAAAGGCTTCTTCCAGCAACTATGTGTGTGTGTGTGGAGCGGGCGGGAGAGAAGGAGTCGTGAGCCCCTGAAACAATAAAATTGGGGAGCCCTGGGTAGAAACAGAACTCAGTGGTCACCTGGTGTCCAGGATCCCCTTCTACAGCATTCCAGGGAGGCATCCCCGCTCTCCTTGCATACCTCCAGTGATGGGAGGCTTACTATCGGACAAAGTATTTGTCAATCAGTCACAGCCATTTAAAGATGTTACAGAGCCCTACACACTTTTTCTTTTGGAGGCCTTACCCTATGGTGTAACAAATACATTGTAATATGTGCGCATTCCACAGAAAATTGTATGTAGCTATTTACTATTTAGTATAATAAGCTGCCATTTACTAGCTGTCATAGTGTTACATGTGCAGATTTCCAATTAAACATTCACTGCTTGCAATTTTGGGATTTTCATGTAGTTTAGATCTGGTACGTGTGTGTGTGTGTGTGTGTGAGAGAGAGAGAGAGAGAGAGAGAGGGAGAGATTGCAGAGATTTTTGTGCTCCTGAAAAGCTCTGAGGCTCCAGAGAGCAAGTCTAGGTCCCTTGTTCTGGGCCCTCCACTGTACCCCTCACTGTCACCGTCACTGTCACCACCATCGCCACGGCCACAGCCACACGCCCTGGGCACCCAACTACCCCGCCAACACCATACCTTCCTTCCTCTGTTCTTTCCCACGACACCTCACTCCAGGAAAGTTTTGCCCTTCCAGCCAGGTAGAGCTTGCTCTTACAGGCAAAAGTCCTGCAGCTGCTGGGTCACCTTATCACCTTAACGATATTAGCAGCAAACAGCTAACACTTGCCAGGAACATTTGTACGTGCTGGTTATCTTATGTAAGCCTCCTGGCCTCTCCCACATCCATGGCCCCTCCACACGCCCATTAGCTTATTCTGAGTCCTCAGGAGAACTCTGTGGAGCAGCCAAGACACCCACTATTTCCCCGTTTTGCAAATGTGGCACAGAGAGGTCGAGCATCTAGGCGGAGGCCACACAGCTGTGAGAGTTGGGAAGAGCCCTCTTGGTTTCCGTCTCCCGGCAGCTTGCCTGCGCCACGCCTCCCATGCTTCCCAAGCCTCATTCCCGCATGTGCCGCGCCACGATTTTTGCCAAACCCATAAAATACCAATTCTATGTTTTTTACTTAACGTTTTCCTTTAAAGTGATTGAATTCCTTGCAAAAAGAATTGCTTTATCATGACAATAACCACGAGGACTCCTTTTGCTCATATAGGTCACCCTGAAAACACATGCCATGAAAACACAACCAGTGTTATTAAATTTCTTGTAGGTCCCACTGCCTGAAGTGCCCAGCCTAACACTCTTCCTGTCCAAAAGGCAGAGCGGCCTGTGCTGGAGAGAGAGGGGTTAAAGACCACCCAGACCCAGCTTGGGACCCCCAGGGCAGCCAGCCCCACGCTTGCTGCTCCCGGAGGCTGGCCACCAGGGCAAAGCAGCTGTGTGCTCCTGGAGGCTGGCCCCACGGGGCTGGCAATAATTGGCCACTCTGCCTGCTCTGATCCGTGACCAACTTGGCTCTAGCCACTTTCCTCTGACTGCCACGGTGCCAGGCCCACGCCCTCCTGGCAGTGCTGTCTCATCAAAGAAGGGCAAAGTTGGCAAGGTCCTGAGAGATCAGCCAGGATGTCCCTGTCTGGTTTCCAGGTGGGACAGCCGGGCCCAGAGAGGGGCAGTGTCTGGCAAGTGATGAAAGGGGTAGTCAGGTCTGGGGCCCAGTTCTTCAACGCTTATCAGGTCGTTAAAAAAAGCTTTAAGATGTGCCAGAAAGGGCCTGGGGGCTGGTGGCCATTGCGATGGAGGACAGGGAGGCCTGGCTGAGGCTGGTCCAGACAGCTCCTTCGGCAAACAGCCTGGCGGCCCCTCAGAAGGTTAAACACAGTGTTCCGTGACCCAGTGACTCCACTCCTTGTACATGCCCAGGAGAAATGAACATACACGTCCTCGCAACAACCTGTACCCCCACGTTCACAGTCGCCAGAAGGGTGGGAAGAACCCCAACGCCCGGCACCTGATGAATGGATGAATGCTCGAAGGAATATGCTTTGGCCGTTAACAAGGAATGAAGTCCTGACATGCGCTACACTATGGACGAACCTTGAAAACATTATGCTAAATGAATAAGCCAGTCACAAAAGGCCACAATTCCACAAATATTGTACAATTCCATTGATATGAAATGTCTGGAACAGGCACATCTGTAGAGTCAGAAAGTACATCTGTGGTTCCTAGCCTTGGGTCTGGGAGTCAGGGGTGAATAAGGGGTTGACAGCCAGTGTGTACAGTTTCTTTTGGGGGTGATGAAAACATTCTGGAATTATTAGTGGTGATGGTGGCACAACACTAAAAGCAATTGACGTGTACACTGTAAATGGGTGAATTTGATGGCATGTGACGTATATCTCTATAAGGCTTTTATGTTTTAAAAAAAGAGAGAGACCTCTCTGGTTGCTGCTGGGGACAGAGTGGCAGCAAGGAGGCCGGGCAGCCTGTAATGCAATCACAGGCTCAGCGTGCCCAGCGCACGGGAGCCACCTTGGAAATACCTGGCTGCCTTGCTCAGGCCCCTCCCTGTTCAGGAACGCCCCTCCCTCCGTCCCCGGATTTCTCAGCCTCAGCGCTGCTGACATGTTGGCAGTACAATGCTGTGTTGTGGGGGGCTGTGCTGTGCACTGTGGGATGTTTAATAACATCCCTGGACTCTACCCACTAGATGTCATCAACCCCCCTTCAGTTGTGACGATCAAAAATACCTCCAGACATTGACACATGTCCTGGGGGGCAAAACTGTCCCCCATTGAAAGCCACTCCTCTCACCTCCCTTGCTCACCTCTTGAGTTCCTGCTGATCCTTCTAGAAGCATTTCCGGCATCATCTCTTCTGAGGAGCCTTCACGCTTCAACCTCTCAAGTCCCAGTTTCCTAAACAACACCCCTGTCAAAGTCCTGAGGACACTGTTTCCACTCCACTCTCCCCCACCCCTCTGTAGTGATGGCACCTTTGTACCTCTGGGTCCCAGCATCCAGCACAAAGCCTGGCACTTTGGGGGTCACTGCTGAACCCTGCCTTTCCCTGTATAGTGCAGAGGTGCATGGCTCCCCCCGGGGTTTCTGCAGTAGGTGCTTAAATGTTAGCTCGTTGACTCTGGTTAGAGGTGTAGGCTCTGGATTTAGATGGCCTGGGATTGACTCATGGGTGACACCAGGCAACTGGCTGGATGTTTCTGACTTTTGGTTTCTTCTCTCTAAAATGGGATATTGATAGCACCTACCTCGTAGGGTTATCGTGAACACATAGTAAGAACACAACAGGTACCAGATAGTATTGGTATTAATAATTTAGTGTTCCTCTTCCTTCTAAGGGGCTGGCCACGCCTCAACAGAGGTGGCCCTGTCACTGCCAAGTGTCCATGTGTCAGCCCTGTCTTGGGTGCTGGCCAGGAGGAGGTGGGAGTGGGTGGGGGTATATTGTCACCAGGAGCCAGACAGTTCTGCGTCTGCTAATTATTAAAGTATATGCTCACTGCATAAAATCTGGAAAGTTCTGAAATTATAGTCAGGGAACCAATCTCCCATCAGGCTGCCACCCACCGGCAAACATTGTTAACACCCTTTGGCTATTTTCTTCATCTTTTTTTCTAAGTGCTTGTCACAAATTTGTGACCATGCCCATGTAGATGCGTGTGCATAAGCATGTCCCCATTCATTAAATGCTGTCCATTTTTAGTGGCCACACGGCTGTCTCATAATTTACTTAATTGATCCCCTATTGTTGGACATTTAGGCACTCTCTGGTTGTTGATGAATGTGTTTGCATTTGAAAGGGCCTTTATTCATATTCCCATCATTTTGTTTGGATGTTCTCTTCTTCTTTAAAAACACTTTTGGCAAAGGAACCTCTCTAGCCTTCAGAGACACCCATTTTCCCATCAGCAAGGATGTCCTCCCCATGGCTGAGCTAAATCCTGGGGATTGGGTCCTAATCCCATTTCCTCTTCTCTGGGGTGTTGGTGGAAATGGACCACAGCTGGCCTTATTTTTCCCTCAGATGCCTCATGCGGGAGGGTCAGTTCAGTTAGTCATCAGTGAATGGAGAACTAAAAGTGCCTGTGGAGCCAGAAGCAGCAGCCTAGGCCAAGGTTATGGAGACGGGGTCAACGGGGACGAGGTGGTAGAGGAAGAGAGGAAGAGAAGTGGGCGGAGTGGGCGAGCCAGCCTGACCGGCTCCCTGCGTGGCGTTGAGTAGTGACCTCCCTTCCCTGCAGATCCCCGGGGCACCCCGACCCCACTACCAGCCTCCACACTTTCTCCTGTGATGATGTAGCAGTTCTTCCTATTACACGTGGGACAAGACGCCCATGCTGATTTGCTTGGCAGCTGCCTGGTGCCAAGCCCCGGGCTGGACTCCTTTCACAGTCATGTTTGGGGCCAGCGTGGTCCTTTGGGAAGCAGCCTGGAGCCAGGCAGACGTGGGGCCAACCCCAGCACAGGCACTTCCTATCAGTGTGACCCTGAGGAGATCATGGAGCCCGTGGGAGCCTTGCTTTCCTCATCTGTAAATGGGGTTTAATGGCACCGGCTTCCCAGGATTGAATGACTGTGGTCGCTGCCAGTACACGCGGGGCCCCAGACCTTCCCAGGGCAGGTGGCGGAGAAATGTTACTTTCTCATTCTGTTCAGTTCCCGTGGTATCTCAGGGTCAGAGATGTTAATAAATGTATCTAACTACCTTTCATAATCCACAGGGAACTCATCAGTAGGCAGGCATTCTTAAGTCCCTATTACAAACCAGAAAACTGAGGGTCCAAGAGAGAGAGCCAGGAATCTCTACAGGACTTAAAATGTCATCTCACCGATTTCGTCTTAGAGAACCGTCAGGGTGTGTGTCCGGGTTGGGGGCGGGGGCGCAGTGGGGCTCCTGCGACTCCCCCCTCCCCCCGCCCCCCAATTCCCTGGGCCCAGCAGGGCCACTGACCATCTCTTTCAGAGGAGACCAGAGCAGACCTGGCAATGACAGATGAGTTCCAGTAAGGCAAAGGGCGCCTGGTCTCTGAGCTTTCAAGTTAGGGGATGACAGCTGCCATGGTGGGGACACCACAGGCCCTCACCACAGGCGGCGGGCGGGTACTTTCCTGCCCCACCTCCATATCCTCACAGCCCAGTGAAAGCTGGCATAAGCATTCCTCTTTCGTGGTGCTGCGGGGAGGGCAGTGGAGAGACTGAGGTTCACAGGCTCAAGGTCAACGGCACTGTGTAAGCAGAACTGGGATTCCTAGCCCAGGGCACTTGCCGGCTTTCTCCAGGCTGATGGATCTCCAGACACTGCTGGAGGACTCCTTCCTGCCTGAGCCTCACTGAGCGCTGTCTGTCAGCGCTCTCAGGCACCTGGGCAGAAGCCCAGGAGGACCAAGGCTCCCTAAGGAGCTAGGGACCCCTCCCCGCCCGCCCCGCCCTCTGCTGTCTTTGCTTAAGCAGAAAGTCGCTCGTGCTCCAATGCGTCCATCCAGACCCGGCGACAAACCAGGGACTGTTAACGCGCAAGTGGACTTTACAAATCCATCCCCACGTGGGCAGAGGGGACACACACCCGACCCTGCGCCCGGAGCACAGCCGTGGACCTGGGCTGTAGCCTGTGCTGGTAGCGCCCCCTTGGCTGGGGCAGGACCCCCGCGGGTTACAGAGAAGGAAACTGAGGCTCGAGAGCAGAGAGACTAGCCCAAGGTCACGCACGGCCAGCGAATGGCGAGGCCAGGGCTGGAACCCGGGGTCAGGGGCACGACGGCTGCGGGGAACCTGGGGCAGCCAGCGGGGCGGCCCGCCAGCGCCCGCCTGGGACCCCACCCCGAGCCCAGGCCCCGTGGGGAGGCGGCGGCCAAGTTACCTGGAGCTGCGGCCCCGGAGTGTGGCTCTGCCACGGCTCAGGCTCGGTTCAGGCTCGCCTGCGTCCCGCGCCGGCTCCCGCTCCGCTGCTGGCGGGCGGGGATGGAGAGGACGGCGCGCCCCACGGCGGCACCCACTTCCTCGTCTCCGCCCCCGGCGCGCTCCTCCTCGCTCTCAACT
>NW_017731383.1:4952578-4991543 GCF_001890085.2 Hipposideros armiger
AGCAGCTGCCATTTCAATAGAATTAAAGCTTCCGAATGATAAACGTCTTGTCACAGCTGCAATTTTCTCTTCCCAAATTGTCCCCCCACTCTCCCTCTCCTTCTCTCTCCCTTCTCCCCTCCCCACTCTCCCTCTCTCCCTCTCCTCACCCCCCACCCCACTGCACCTGTAGCATGCGCACACTTCGCTTTTCTCCCTCTCTGGCTCAGACACTTCCCGCTTCCTCTTTCTTTCTGTCACATTTCACCCTCTTTGTCACTTTCCCCCCCTGACTCCTACCCACACCCCCACACCCCCACAGCCTGGCATGGGACCCAACGTCCAGCTGTGCAGTAATTGGCTGAGTGGAAGGGGACTCCCAGCTGTGGCCCAGTGCTGGCTTCAACCCACAGCTGGAGGGCCTGCCCAGGGAGGGCTGCAAGCATCCTCTCACCTTGGGTGCCCAGCTCCCAGCCACCTCGAATGAGGCTAGAGGAGAGAGAGAACTAGTTTCCAGGGGAAAACTTAGGTAATTCTGGAATCAGTGGAACTTCAGAAAACAGAGTAGATTTGTCGTAGCTGAGGGAAAGGATTGGTGGGGCCGGGCGGGGGGAGGGGGCTCGTGGAAAAGGGGCTTTTCTGAGTTGGGAAAATAATGCCCACCTTCCAGTTGAGAAAGCGTAGACTCAGATGGGACAGCTTAGCTCTTACACAGGCTGCTTTGCGAACCACGGTGACATCATGGAGGGAGCCTTGGTGGGCAGGGTGACCAAGGGTGTTGTACGAGGCCTGGGGGTGCCAGCCCCGTGTCGGAGAGGCCGGCAGTCAGATGGGCTGCCCCAGGTTGCTTGGGGAACCTGGTACATGGAGGGGAGTTTCTAGAGAAGCGAAAGGATGCCGCTTCAGCTGGCTGTAAGTTTCAGACATGTGCTAATAATGATTGCCACACCGTGCTAAGCCACCCTGTCACTATGGGCCCAGCCTTGTGCAGAAAACAAGGTCATAGCCCCCGAGAGCTCTGAGGGCCCGGCTTCTGGGGAAGGCTGTTGTAGCCGCGTCCACGTCACCAGCATCTCGGAATGAAAGAAGAGCCTCCAAGCTGGTCTCCTGGACTCCACTCTTGCCTGCCTGCAATTCACCAAGCAACGCAGGCGATCGCTGAAAAGTATACCTTAGGTTAAGCGTCTCTGAGACTCTCCTGCTGAAAACCCTCCCTCGAGTTCCTATGGTAGAATAAAATCAACTCCCCTTATCACCATCCACATGGTCTGGCCACAGCTCCCGGCCTCCCTCACCTGGAATGCTCTTTTGCCACCCACAGCTGCTCAACCGCCAGAGAGGCCAGGAGGCCTAGTCATCTCACCGTGTTTGTCATAGCACCCCTTTTTATTGTCATGAACACACTACTATCTAAAATTACTTGGTTTATATGCTTCTCGTTGGCGTGAACTCACCAGAAAGTAACCACCAAAGGAGCAGGAACCTTGTTTGTATTATTCCGTGTCCCCGCAGAACCTGGAATGACACCTGGCACATGGTAACAAATGCCCAGTCAGTGTCGGTTGAATGAGCGGATGAATAGATGCTATAATGAAGGGGTTTAGAGAAGGGAAAAGTTAGCTGACCGATGCTGCTGAGGGAAAAAAAGATTATCTTCAGAGAGGAGCGGTTTGAGAGCCAGATCTTAAAGGGAAAAGCCACATGTCACAAGGTGGAGAAGGGAAGGGCCGTGGGGGCAGGGGAAGTAGCACAGACGGGCAGAGAGCATGAAACGGCCTGGACCTTTCAGGGAACGCAGCCTGTGGCAGTCAGGCAGGGCTCGGCTGGCGGGGGGCTTGAAAGACCCGACAGGGATGGGAGTTTGGACTTTACCTTGTGAGCAATGGGTCTATGGCAGGCTTTCAGGCTGGGTGGCTGGAAAGGCTGGGAGGCGACTTCTGGAGACAAGGTCCGGCGACTTTTGTCTCTCCGAAGGGCTCTCTGGGCAGAGGGAGCAGATGAGAGCCGCCCTTGGAACAATGGTGGTCATAGAATGCGGCGGGTGTGGGCTCCGTAAAGAATGGCTTTTTAAGGATCAAAGAGAGAAAAAAGGGCTCCATGTGGGTGGGGTGACTGTCCACTCCTATTCGGAGCCCCTCCCAGAGGGAGGGTGATCTGTCTGCCACCAATATGTCAGTGGAACTGATTTGTGTCACTTCCATGCAGAGGCCCTGGGACAGTGTTTGCCATGTCCCTTTCCTCTGTGTCCTGAGAGTGGCTCTGTTGAGGCGATGTTTCCCGGAGGGGCTGCTCTGTCACCTTGGGTCCCAGAGTGAAGTCCCGGAACCCCCTCCAGCCCCCAGTGAACATGTCACGTGAGTGAAAGGTCAGTTTGGTGTGGGCCATTTGCATTTCTGGAGTCATTTGAGATTGCTGGGTCACCCCAGTCCCTTGGTTTTCCTTCCTGTGACAGGGGTTCTGTTAAGCTGGTTCCGACACTTACTAGCTGTGATAGATTTTCAAAGGCAGCCCCAACAGTTTGGCCCAAGCTGTTTTGCGAGGTGACAGCACCTCCCGTCAAGGAGTCGGTGGCCTTCCTGTGGTCTGGGTTTGCCTCGCAGCTTGCTTTGACAGGTGGAACCCAGAGGAAGTGAGGCTGTGCCGCTTCCGAGGTTAGGCCGGTAGAGGCCTCCATGCTTCAGCTTTGACTCTGGAAAATGCTGAGACCAGCAGGCTGTGAGGACATCTGGGATGCGGGGTCACGTGGAGACAGAGGGCCACCTGTTTCAGCCCTCAGAGCCCTATGGCTGAGCGCAGGCAGGACCAGCAGGAGAACCACCCAGGAAACCCACAGAACTGGGAGAAATGACATGTCCTTGTTTTAAGCCAGTAAATTTGGCAGTGGTTTGTTACAAAGCAGTGAATCACAAGATAAGGGACCTTAGGGGGAATCATGTCATATCCCTGAGCCCGTTTCCTTGACAGAGAAATAAGTATAAGAGTGATGTCTGTCCCCAAGAGCCTGGATGGGACTCAGATGAAAAAAGAAATGGATGTTAAATTCACTTATTCACTCAACCCATGTCTACTGAACCTGCTGTGTGTCAGGCCCTGGGTTAGCTCTGGGATACAGTGATGAATGAGATAGACAGGATCAGACATGCTAGAAGGAGAAAGATGATAAACAAGCCAGGTAGCTCCAGCTGAAGAGAATTGCTGGGAGGAAAGCAAGCTGGGTGGTGTGCTTGAGAGTGGCAGGAGTCCTACTCTAAGACAGGTGGAGAAGCGCTTTCTGAGCGGTGGCTTTGAGCTGAGTCGGGCATATGAAGATAAGGGGAACAGCGTCCCATGTAGAAGGAGCAGTTAGTGCAGATGCTCTAAGGACATGAGAAGGTCGTCATGGCTGAGTGTCTGAGGAGACGGACAGTGGCTGGTGCTGGTACAACGCCATGGTGGGGCATGTGGATTTCATCCTAAATGAAAAGGAGCCGTGAGAGGATTTTAATAGGGAAGTGGCCCCTCCATACACCGTAAATGAGTTATTGCTGGAGGCAGTCTATAGCTGGCCGCCAACAGATCGGGATGACATTTGCGACCCCTTCAAGCTCTAAAAGTTTCCAGTTCTGTACTAGATTTGAAAACTGCTAAGCACTTTGATCATATAAGAAGTCATCATTATTAGTAAGAGGCTCCCCACCTTGCAGGAGGGCTTTGGGACCCGATGGCCTCAAATTTCCCCTTCCTCTCAATGTGTGATAAGAACAGTCTTTCAAAGGAAGTTGGAAGAAGTTTGTCATGGTCAGGAAATCCAAACTACTTTTTGACCAAAGGAGGGAAAAAAAACCAACAAAAAACACCTGCTTTTTTCAGATGAGTAATCTCTGCAGAGTGTGACAGCTTCAAATTGAAAAAAGAAAAAAATTACAACAATTAAGATACTGAATGACATGGGATAGTGGTTGCATTTACCACAGTGGTCTGCAGAACATTCCAGCGAAACCCACCAGCTGTTATTATTGGTTGTTTTTTGCCGGTGCCCTCGGCTCTAGGGTAGTGCAGGGTTTGTGGTGGGGCGACTGAGAGTGGCCAGCGTGCACGGGGTGCAGTATTCCCTGGCCACCATGTGCTCTGAGTCTTGAGAGAGTCTTTGGAAAGGCCTCAGGGCTGGGAGTCCCCAGACCGCAGCGGGTTCCTGCCCCACCAAGCTGCTCCACAGAGCCCAGCTGTGGCTATGTCCCCCATGTCGGCAAGATTGCTGTAGCTCACAGGATGGGAAGGAATGCAGTTTATCCACTGGCTACCATCTTCTGTCTACTGTGCTGGGTTCTTTGTATACATCATCTCACATAATTCTCACCATAGCCCCGTGAGGTAAAACTATGATTTTGCCTGGGTTACAGAGAAGGAAACTGAGGCTCAGAAAGTCAGCTTTCTCCAGGGTCTCATAGCTGCCTGGGGGATTCACTTGGCCAGCTCCAAAGCCCCTGCTTTTAAGCACTGTGCTCTCCTGCCCGCCCCCCCCCCTCTTGGCAAAATAGATTGTTCTGTGGGCACCCAGAGTGGGAAATGCTGCATTCAGCCTGGGTCCCTGGCCAGACAGCTCACCCTGTGGATTTGGGACTTGTCGGCCCACTTAATGGCATGAGCCAATTCCTTAAAATAAACCTCTTTCCCTCTGTATACACATCCTATTGGTTCTGCTTGTCTGCAGAAGGCTGACTAATACACAGAAGAGGCGCTATTAGCCACCCCCTGAAGCAAGGATGGAAGAGAAGCTTTAGGGCAGCTGGACACGCGCTGACTGACACGGGCGGCCCAGACCGGGATTCGAGTAAGAGAACCGTCACCCAGAGTACAGAACAAGCCAGGCCGAGGAATCGTGCTGGGCTGACCCCCTGGGAGCCGGGCTGGGCCATTAGTGGGAGCAGAGGGGGGACGACAAGGAGTTTGGACGTGGGAGTCGGGAGGTGAGCTTGGGCCACCAAAGAAGACTCGGGCAGCTTGTCCCTGGTGCAGGCAGGGGCGGCGAGCACTGCTGCTGCCGGCCATGGTGATTTCCACCCCCTTTCTCCTTGGCTCTTACCGGCTGTAAAGGCTAGAAAGTCAGATACTCGCTTTCCCAACCTCCATGACGGGGGCAGACAGTTCCCGTCCTGTAACAGAAAGAGGGCCGTGGCGAGGAGCAACCCTGCTGCCCTGCCTCCTTGTTCCACTGCCTCCTGCTCTTGGCCCTGCAGTTGAGGCAGCCATGTGGTGACCGTGAGGGAAAACCCACGAGAACTGCAAAGAAACTCGGGCTCCAGATATTGTAGGGCTGCTGGACCGACCCTGGAAATACCTACTTCCCAACTTCGTCACTTGTGTGATCATGAGACACCCTCTGCGAGTCAGGCTTCTGTGAGTTACAGCCAAACACGTCCTGCTTCCAGGAGGAGCTACATGAACGTACAGAAAACATGACCCCATCCCCAGTTTGCGGCCTTTTGAGAGTATGGTGATCTAATTTTGCTCTGTTGGGACATTCTCCCGCCCTAGTATCTACCCGCTCCCCCACTAGATATTACTTTGAAGCTCAAGTTTAAGTTCCCTGGCTGGGCCACAGGCCCCTCCCTGGAGCCTTCTTAGCCTGGTCCTCCTTTACCTTCATGCACATGTCACGTGTCTTGTCATGGCCTCTTCCCACGAGCTGGGTGCTCTGTGGTGGCAAAGAAAAAGGGCGGGGGGAAGGGATGGAGCCAATGATATTTGTCCCCCTCAGCAGGTTTCCACTTATGTCCCGTTTACCCAGACCTACCATGTGGCCATCTCTAGCTACTCGGGAGGCTTGCAAAGTGGCAATGTCACCCTTCCAGCCTCCACAGTGGGAGGCTGGCAAGGGAGCAGAGGGCTGGGAAGGGAAGGGACATGGTGGGTTGGCCTCCAGGCAGCATGGGCCACAAATGACAAGGTAGTTCGTTAGGTTCTTTGATGTTTTAATCATGTATCTTCCTTTTTTTATTAATGGAAATACCGTTAATATTTTTTACTGATTCTAAAAGTAATAAGGCTTGTTGTAAAAACTCAAGCCATATGGGTAAGGGAGTTTCCTGAAATCTTGTTTCTCCAGAGATAAGCTTATGAACAATTTGAGCTGCATCTCATGCTAGACTTTTATCTATGCATAAAAAAATTTAGGCATGTATTTGTAAAAATGGTATTATAGTGCACATACTATTCTGCCATCTACTTTCTTTTTTTTTTTAACTTAAGAGCAGTGTGGACATTTCCCTATCTTTATACTTAACCCTCTGAACAGTGGCGTCGTTTCTGTATTAATTATCACAAACTTAGTGGCTGAAAACAACACACATTTATTGTCTCAGCTTCTGTGGGTCAGGAGTCTGGGTGGAGCTTAGCTGGGTCCTCTGCTCTAGGTCCCTTCCTAGACTGCGGTCCAGTGGGAAGGGCTGGGTTCCCTTCTGAGGGCTCAACAAGGAAGGACCACTTCCAAGCTCACTGACGTGGTCATTCACAGGATTCAGTCCCTTTTGGGTTGAGAATTCCTCAGTGACGTTGGCCAGAAGCCAACCTCAGTTCCTTTCCACCTGGCCCTCTCCAACATGGCAACTTGCTTCACCAAAGCCAACAAGGGAGAGAATCTGCCAGCAAGAATGAAGTCAGAATATTTTGTGATCTAATTGCAGAAGCGATAGCCACTCAACATGGAGGTCTTCCATTGGTTAGAAGCAAATTATAGGCCCCGCCCATACTCCAGGGGAGGGCATTACACAAGTGTGACACTACCTGGGGCCACCTGCTTACTGAACTGTTCTGCTGATAAACACCTAGGGTGTTTCTAGTTTTCTCACCAGTATAAACAATGTCGTCATCTTTGAACTTGGATCTTCATGAATTGGTCCAAGATTTTCTATGGAAAATTCTTCCAGGTGGAATTTTCTAGATCTAAGGGCAAATAGATTCATGGATAAGTGCTGTCCCAAAGGTTGACCAAATGTGTATGGTGAGTGGCAGTGTGTGACTGTTGACTCTTTCCACCCCTCTCAACGATGCTGAGCATTTAGCAACCTGTGAAATATTTTCCAGAATGACAGGTGAAAATGGATAGCGCTGCGTTCTAGTTTGCAATCTTTGTTTCTCAGTAGAGTTGACTATTTTTTTTTATGGTATGAGCTACTTGTTTTGGTTAGGATTCTTTGGTTACCAGGAACACAAAGCCATTTGAACTAACTTAATTGTTTTTTTTAATGGAAGAGGGGGTTTTGTTTTTGTTTTTGTAAGAACACATAGCAACTCCATAAACAAACCTCTGTCTTGCCTTATGAGAAGTGGGATGCCAAGCCCCCCAATTCCCTGCAGACACTGCCCGGGGACCCAGGAGGGGTCTGCTTCTCTCAGCCCATCTATCCCACTTCCTTCCGCCTCTTTACTGACCACCTCCTACACACGGTGGACAAAGCTTCCTCATAGCTTTCTTTTAGTGTCCAAAATAAAATACATCCATTATGAAAAGTTTAAGTAATGTACATGCGTATGAAGTTGAATGTAACTGTGTCATTCCTACCCCAATCTCTCCTCTCAGAGGTGTGGACAGTTAACAATGTGATATGTGTTCTTCTGGGGTTTTTATTCTGCAGATGATGATGATGATAGTGGTGATGATGATGATCAAGGTGGTAGCTACCGCTTACTAAGCACTTAGTATATTCCTAGCGTTGTTCTAAGATAATTTATGTTTTAAGCCTGATTAAAACAATCATTTGAAGATGATGTGAGTCTTTCTCATTTTATAGATGAGGAAACCGAAGTTAAGTAATTTGCCCAAAGCCACATGGCTAATGATATTACCGTTGGAATTCAAACCTGGGCAATTTGAATCTTACACACACACACACACACACACACACACACACACACACACACGCACGCACTCAACATACATTTTTGAAAATATGGGTTTTTTTATAAAATAAAAAATCATTAACTTTCTGTCCTTTTCCTGTATACAAACCTTTACCTCACTCTTTTAAATTCCTAAAGGACATTCCATTGTATGGACGAACTATGATTTTTTTAGCCAGTCTGCTGTTGACGGACATTTAATTGTTCCCAATTGGTCACTTCGCCGCATCCCTCATGCTTGTCTGGCTTTAGCCTTTGCCTTGAGGGCGGTGACTCTGGCCTTGTCCTAAGATGACCATTCACCTTCACTCCCCCCCCCCAGCTGACCACAAACTGTGACTTCATTCAGATCTTCAAGAGAGAGGACCTGCTGGGTCCCAGGCCAGCAGATGAGCCCACAGGAAGGTCCGTTCCAGAGGCGGGAGGGAAGGGGCCCTGCGTGGGGCAAGCAAGCTGCCCCACACTCTCTGATTCTCTTCCTGGCATTGCCTGCTGTGTCCTTTGCTCGGTTTTCTATTAGAGTGGCGTTTTCCCCCTTATAAGAGCTCCTTGAATATCAATCTTGTCTGTCATATATGTTGTGAATATAGTTTCTCATTTTGTTCTTTGTGTGCACCCCTTGTGCTATAAAGAAGTTTTAAGTTGCAGTGTGGCCAGATCTACTGACGGTTCATCATTACTGACTCTCATCTCAAAAAGGCCTTTCTCATCTCCAAATTATGAACCTTTTTTCCCTTTATTTTCTCTGTTACTTTTATGGGTTTTGTCTGACATTTAAATATCTAACCCATTTCAAATTTGTTTTTAAAATGAAGTTAACAATCATTCATATAATGATCCCAACACAAGTGATTGACTTACCCCCCCTCCCCCTACTGAGGCACCTCGATGTCCTGTCACATCACTGTCTGTGATGCTAAGAGCGGGGACATTGGAGCTGGGCCCTGCTCTGCCACTCACTGGCTGTGTGACCTGGAGCAGGTTGATGTCTCTGGGCCCTGTTTCCTCAGGTGTAAGGTGGGGAGCCTCAGGGTTCCTGATGTACATGGTTGCTGGGGTGCAACGATGCAGTGCATGCAAATTTCTCAGGAAACACCACCGTCCCCCCAACACGCACCTTTTCGGGAGCCTGGGCTGGGCCCGCCATTCACAGGTCCCTAACGCCATAGCGTGTTCAGTACCCACTCGGCCGGAAGCTCCTGGAGGACAGGGATGGTGTCTGTATCTTCAGCACCTGGTGTGAAGTAGGTGCTCAATAAATACCCACTGAAAGTCGCGTGGGTGGTGCGAGCCCCACTCCTTATTCCATGGCTTGAACATTTTCTTGGCTACTCTTGAGCATTTTTTTCTTCCAAATTAATTTTAATTAATTTGCCAAGATCTTCTCCCAAGCGCTAGTGGGATTTTTACTGGCATCACAACAAATGAATGGGGTAATCTGAGGAGCACCACCCTTACACCCCCAGGCAGCCAACCCCCTTCTTCGCTGCGCTTTGCAAAGCGGCTGCGTTTCCTTGCCCTTGGCCTTGCCGGCTGCCTGTAGGTTTATCCTTGGGTCTTCTGCCATTTCTCTTGCTCTTTTCAAAGGTGTCTTTCTCGGTTATAGTGACTGAGCATTTAGGATCTTGGGTTAGACTCCCTCTTGCTGGCATCTGTGGCTCAGCACCCTGGCTTTGGGGACCATCAAGACCTAGATAGGAATCCACTTAATAAGCGTGTGACCTTGAGAAATCGCGGACCCGCCAGGTTTGTTTCCTGACCTGAGACAGAGACGAAGTAGTGTCTGCTCCCTGGGTTACTGTGAATATTAAGTAGGGAGTTTTAGGTGAAGCTTCTGAGAGTGTTGCCTGGTACCCTGCAAATATGCAATAAACGTCTGCTATTATGATTATTTAGTAATAGTATTGGCATAAATATTTCATAACTCTAAGCAATGTACTATCATGCTGGGTACTTTATTACTACTATATACAAAAAATGTTTCTACCCCCTTCCCGCTCCCATCTCTTTGGTAACCGGGGACCTTTCTGTTTACTAAACGCATGTGTCAAGTACTCAGTCTAATGACCTTTCAGATTCCTGAAGACAGTGTTGATGTTGGGTGTGAAATGCCGGGAGAGAGTGAAATTGCTCTGCCTAAGACCAGATGGAGGGTGGAACTGGGGGTCAGGAAATCTTGGGAGGGATGGGGGGTATAGGGGAAAAGTTTTGGGGGTGGGGGAGAGAGACAGAGACAGAGGCAGAGGTGCCAGGTGATGGAAGAAGAGGGCAGAGGAGAAGTAGGAAAGTTGATGGTGATTTGGTGGGGGGGTGGGGGGTGTGTGTGGGAAATCCCACCCCTCCCTAGCTCCTTCACCTTTACTCACTTTTATGGCTGCGGTGGGGTTTGTTTGTTTTCCCCACACCACCAAGCAATTCTCTGACACCAGCTGGATGTCCTACAATTCAACTCAATTCTGACACTGTCCACCTGGAGACAGCTTCAGGTCCCACAGATTTCTCAGTCCTACAAGACCCTCACCCCCTACCCCAATACAGATGCCAGTAGTGAGTCCAGATGGCTGACCGGCGGTAGATCTGAGGTTCCCATGATGCCTTCCTCAGGTTGGATTAATTTGCTAGAGCGGCTCACAGACATCAGAGAAAACGTGTTACTTACTGGACCGACCACTGGTTTATTAGAAAAGAATATAAGTCAGGAACAGCCAGATGGAAGAGATGCTGGGGCAAGGTGTGGGGAAAGGGGCGGACCTCGTGTGCTCTCTCCCAGCATGCCCCTCTCCCCAAATCTCCACGGTGGTCACCGACCCTGAAGCGCTCCACACCCTGTCCTTTTGGGGTTTTGTGCAGGCTTCTTTACACAGTCATGATTGATTAAGTCGTGGGCCATTGACACCTGATTCAACCTCCAGGGCCTCTCCCCTACCTGGAGGTCAGGACTGAACGTTCCAACCCTCTAATCATATGATTCATTTTCTTGGCAACCAGCCCCCATCCTTAGGGGTTTTCCAAAAGTCACTTCATTAACATCAACTCAGATTTGATTGAAAGAAACAGGAACAAAGACCAAACATATATTTCTTATTTTAAGTCACAAGATCCAATGGCCAAGCAAGGAACTCCTCAGCCCCCGACCCCCCAGACCTCTGCCTGGGTATTTCCTCTGGGACCTTGACCTCAAGGCAAAGGAGGTGGGGCCTGGCCTGGTCACAGACTGGAGCCCTGCAGGCCGGGGTGTGGGGAGGGAGGCTGGCGCCTGGCCCCTGCCCCCGCCCTCCCCAGCTGGCTGCCCCTGCAGGCTCAGCACCATTTCCCCTGTCTGGTGAGCTTCCATAGGGCTGCAAGAATTTAAACCCTTATCTCTGCAATTCAACATCCAGTCCCCCTGATGACACAGTTAATTACCTACTAACACCATGTAATAATAAGTGTGTTCTCTCACTGTTGGACCCAAGTGAGTTTCCTGACAGACCCTACAGGGCTCACAGTTAGAAGGTGTCTTGGAAGGAAGCAGATGGCTTGCCAACTGGGATAGTTGAGAAGTATTGCACAGGGGCTTTTCACAAAGGGGCAGGCAGGGGAAGGGAAGCAATGAAAGATGGGGTGGTACCTCCCCGGGCCACAGCTGGGCACCTTTACCCCTGGGCTGGAGGGTCAAGGAGCCAGCGGCTCCCAGCACCTGGACACAGAGGGCTGGGTGGAAAGAACTGTCTGGAAGGAGCTGTGATGTTCTGCAGAGGCAAGCGGCCACTCCCCATGGCCCCGCACTGGAGAAGTTGGGGGGCACAGACCCAACCCCACTCTCCTCTGCCCTCCTGGCAGCACTGGCCAGTGGCTGAGCACAGTGGGAAGCTGCAGGACAAGGGAGCCCTGTGATTAGGGGGCCTTGGGGTGGAGAGAGGGTCTGGAGGGGCAGAAAGGTACCCACAACAGCGGGGAGCCACACGACAGCCTCCAGGACAGTAATGGTGAAGGTGCCCAGTGCTGGCCACGTGCCAGGCCCTTTGTCAGCCCTTCACTTGTGTTAGCTTATTTAACCCCCACCACAACCCTCTGATGCAGTGCGATTATTGTCAGCACCCTTCTTTTTCTCATAGGAAAAGTGAGGCTCAGAGAGGTTAGGAGCTTGCCCCAGGTCACCCAGCTGCCGAGAAGTAGAGCGAGGACGCAGAGGCTGCGGCCTGGGCCACCACACTGCGCTTGCCCCCTCCCCCATCAGGGTCCCTGGGGAGCTGGCGGGCTTTCAACAGGGCTCTGCGCTGTGAAATGCACTAGGATTGGGATGGATCCAAATACTCAGGCAAGACTCCAAGTAGGATAGGATTGTACTTGAGAACCTTCCTCAGGGGTGAGCCGATGGCAAAGTGTCAAGGCAGCAACAAGCGAGCAGTCAGCTTGCCCACACTGGCCAATGGCCTGCGGTCCCATTTTTTATATCAGCATTTATATCAGCATTTCAGCTCCCAGGGTCCCAGCAAGAGCCCTGGGCCAGACAGGCGGCCAGACTCCCCGCTGTGAGTCCCAGCTCCATGGCTCACCAGCTGGCCCGGGGCTGCCATCAGGAAATACCACAGCCTGGGCCGAAAGAACAGACGTTATTCTCACAGCCTGAGGCTGGTGCCAGCGTGGTCAGGTTGTGGCGAGGGCTCTTCCTGGCTTGAACGAGAAGCTTACAGAAAGAACAGACTTTCAATCATACTCCAGCCTGCTTCTCCTAATACAGTCTTTAAATAATTCTCTCCAAACCTGAACCTGGCACCCAAGTTTCTCCACATCTCCTTTCCCACGTTTTCATCCTGGCTTATGAACTTGCCAGGAGAAGCATGAGCTCCCATACCTGATTCTCCTCCAGCCCAGCTCCAAAGTGTGGGGTCTTCCCTTCCAACCCTCAGCCAGGATTCTCCCAGCACAAGGAAGGCCACTCCCCAAGGGGCCCACAGTTTCAGCTGGAGCCCTCAGACAAGCATATGGGTAAAATATGTCACATTTTGAATATTTACTATACACCCAACATGTGTGCTTATGTAAGTTTATTTCCCGTTATAGGTACATAATAATCATCCCTGATTTACAGGTGAGAAAATGTGGGCTTGGGAAAGAGAAGGCCCTTGCTTATAGTCATGTCCATGTACAGCTGCTCAGGCTGTGCACTGCACAACTCCAGGCGACGACATCCACATACTGTGTGAATTAGCCTGTGAGAGTCAGTGCCAAGATGGAACTCGGGGCTTTCTGGTTGCACAGCCCATGCTCCCAGTCACTAGGCTACAGGCCTTTTTTTAGAAGAGACGAGCCATGGGGATCCTCAGGGACCACCTTTCCCAGAGACTGCAAACTGGGGAACCAAGAATTGTGTCCAGCCTGTTTTATTCGTCTGGCACATTGGAGCCAATATTTGCAAAGTAGAAGATTTCACGTAAAAACCCAGACACTTCTCCTAAAAAGGCAGACACTGGGCTAATGCATACAAGGCAGCATTTTGCGGGAACTAAGAAGACTCTCTCGAGACAGTGCTGAGCTCTCTGAAGTCCCCACCCCACCCTTGATGCCAGACACCTGCCCACCTCACTCGTGTCCATCACCTCCCCGGACCCCGCAGGCACTGGACTATGTAACTGTTGCTGCAAATGTCCAACACGCAGACACGAGTCCCTGCCCTCTGGGTGCTCACCAGACAAAACACACCTCCTGCCACGCTTCCCTCCTGGGGTGTCTTCCTCCTTTGCTCCCCTGGGAAATCCTATTCTTTCTCGGAGGAGGTGGCCGTCACACCTTGATGAAACCTGTCATCAGTGCCTTAGATTGTCCCTCAGGCACTGCAGTGAGCTGTATACTTGTCCGCTCTCCAGAGGATGGGCGTCCTAAGGACGGGGGAAGTGTCTGATCTCCGCATCCCGAGCCCAGCACGATGTCAACAGGACACTACTCAGCATTTGTTCCCTCTGTGCCCCTTCCCTCCTCTTCCTATAGAAAACCTGAGGCTCAGAGAGGCCATGTGGCTTGTCCCAGAGTGCACAGCACAGACCAGTCTAGACCATTTGGGGGAGCAAAAAGAGCCCTTGGGGACCCTGCAGCCCCATCCTTTGTTGTCTAGAAGGGCAGGCGGAAGGGCGTAGTAGCTGGCTCGAGACCCCACCGTCGTCTTCCAGCTGCTAGCCCAGCGCTCACAGCCTCCAGTCCGCCTTTGAATTCCGGCTCATGTCTTGCCCATGGTAGGAGCACGAGCTCTCCTCTGATTCTGCCCCAGCCCAGCTTCAGAGCCTGGGGCCTTCCCTTCCAAACTCAGCGCGAACACACCTGTCTCCCGACAGCCCTCAGGGTCAGCTCCACACGGGGCCTGGCGCCTGCTGAGCTGTCGGTGACCTTCCTCTGGAGCCCTGTTCCCTAGCACAGTCAGGGCATGTCTCTGGGTTTCCAGAACGACTAGGGGCACATGAATTTGACAAGCATGGAAGGTGGGAGCCCCTGCACGCCTCCATTGTCTTCCCTCCCTAAAAGATGGATGCCGGCTCAGTGCATTTCAGCCTTGCTTCCAGGACAAAGCTGTGTCCCAGGACTGGGTGTCGCCCCTGGCCCAGCCACATCGCTGCCCTTATTAGTATATCGCTGGTTCTGGTCCCAGGACCTCAAGCATGGTTGGGCTGCCCTGGGCGAAGGCTATTCATAGACCCCGCGAGGTCTGGGCAGGCAGGCGTCTGGCCAAGGCCAGCAGATCACACCCTTCCAGCGGGGGCTGCGACTTCCTCCCAGAGCCTCACCAGTGGTCCCAAAATGCTCCAGCCTGCGACTTGCACTGTTCTTGTTCTCTTTCCTTTGGTGACGAATGGGCTTCTAGTCCCCATTTGCTTCTGTTCACCGATCACTGAGCTCTTATCAGACTTTGGGTTGCGGGGTGGGGTCCCTCACAGAGCTTAGGGTCCTATGGGGAAGACAGGAAACAAGCAAAGAGTTACAATACAGCAAATAAATCTTACACATAAATGCAGTAAAACAAACCAGTTTCAGGGTGTGATGAGCTACTATGAACAGGGCATATATGACGGGGAATATGGAAAAACACGGAAGTAGCATAGATGATGCCATCCACATAGTACACTATGAGGCAGCTGTTAAAAAGCGTGTTGATATCTGTCGTGACTGGTATGGAAAGGGGCTCAAGATACGAGGGGTACCTGTCATCACGCGGTGCGTTTACCGGGCTTGCTGCATTCAGGGAGGGTGCACCCTGGAGGAGCCACAGGTGTGGGGTAGAGCATTCGGGCCTGACCTGGGTGGTTCTGAGGTGGGATGAGGGACGTGGGTTCTGGATGTTGTCAACGAGCAAGGTCAGCTCGGTCACTGGGGATCTGAATGCATTTGATTTCGGAGGCAGTGAAAAAGCGGCACTCTCTCACGATCGTTCAAGGACGGGGGTGTTTAGTCATTTTGGTGGCGTCTGAGTGGCTTTGTCTCCGTGTTGTTTGAGACACAGATGCAGCACGGCCCAGTCTGAGCCCCGCATCATCGGGGCTCAGTTTGTATTCTGTGAGCGCTGAGTGTCGTTTATGTTCAGATGAGAACATCATGGACTGGCTGCCAGCAGAGCCGTTTTCACTTTCTCATTGATAACAGAAAAAGAAGAACTGGTTTCGAAAGTTGGAGAAGTACACACACACACACGCACACACACACACACACACACACACGTATGATGTGTGTCTATATGACACATTAAATGATTTCTTAGTGCTTCTTTTTATAGTTGACTGGTTTTGGCCCTTGCGATATTTTTAAGATCTGGAAATTTCAGATATAAATAAAAATTTATGGTTTTTACTGGAAAAAAAGAAAGGGAAGATTTGGCTAGATTGGGCTTAAACAGATTTGCTTTCTAAAAGAAAATATACCAGAATACTTTGGAAAGGAAGGTATCGGAACCCCCAAGACCTGCCCTCTGATATTTAAAATGAGGAAATCTCATGGGGAATAATCTTCTTAAAGAAGAATTCATCAGCCGGGAAAGGGGAGTGTGGGTTCATGGGAAGAGCTGAGTTCATGTGCCTAAAAGCCCCTCTGGACCCAGCCGCCCTGGCTTTGGGGAGGGCTTCAGAAAACAAGAGCTGAGTATACAGGATTCGCCCCAAGAGAGCTGCAGTTTCCAAGTACGGGGCACTCTCTGGCATCACCAGGGAGAGGCTGACCAGCCGGGGTGAGTTGCTGCTACCTGGAGCGTTCACAGGACTGAGCAAGGCCAGTGTTCAGCAGCGACATCTTGTGGCAACAGCAGAAGCAGCGCCCTGGTGGTTGAATTCCATTTTTTCTACCCACAGCGTTTAGAAGCTGGACTCCAGGCCCATCTCAGCACCCGCTTCTTTCTCACTCTGCCCCAGCCACACTGTTCACACCGTTTCACGAACATGCTAAGCTCATTCCTGTCTCAGGGCCTTTGCACCTGCTGTTTGCTCAGCCTGAAATCGCCCAGAGCTCTTTCTACAGCTGAATGCCTCTCATCACTTAGGCCCTCGCTGACCACTCTCTCTGAGTGAGCAGCCCTTTCCCTCCCATCACTCTCTATCCCACGACCCGTTTTCTCGTCTTCACAGCGTACATCACTCTCTGAAATGTTCCTATTTACTCATTTAGTTGCCTTTTTCTTGCTTATCTTTTTTCACTAGAATCCAAGCTCCAGATTTGTCTGGCTCGTTGGATACCAGCTCGCCCATGGGTGGGACAGCGCCTGGCACACAGTAGGAGCTCAGTAACTATTTGTTGAATGAGTGGTGATTTACCTGCAGCCTTTCACTGAAGGCCATTTGCAGCTGCCCACGGCCCCGTGGTGAGACGGGCAGCAGCTGGGTTGTCAGCCGGAGCCCTGAGCTTGGGGTGAACTCTGTCTCTGCCATTTCTCATCTGAATGTTTTGGCCTCAGTTGTCCCTTCTCTAAAAGATGTGTAATGAGTTAGCCATACAGGATGTTGACCCACTCTTAGGGGAAGGGTAAATCACGTTCTGTGTGTTTGTGAAATCTGGAGGGGGCGGGGTCCATGAGTTAGCAGCTTCCAAAAACACAGAGAGAGAAAGCCCCAAAGGTACATTTGTTTTAAACCTCCATGGGCACAGAACCAACAGGTTCCCCTGTCCTGGCCCTACCTTCCTGGGAGCCTGATGTGGGCTTCCTGCCAGTGGACACCTTGGGGAACGGTGGGAAGGCCCAGCCCTGACGGTCCCCTGAGAGCAGCAGTGGGGAAGGTGCCAAGTATGTGCAGAGCTGGGGCACTGAGTGAGGCAACAGGATGGGGCAGGCCACCCCGGGAAGGCAGGAGGGAGGCTGCGGCCCTTCCGGAGGTTTAGCCGGCCCTGCTGGGCCCCGCATCTCAGCTCCTCTTCCGGCCTGGGGAGCCTGGCTTAGCTCCCTGGGGCAGAATTAGCTGTACCTGCTCTAGCGCTCCTGCTGGCTGTGGCCCGCACATCTACGAATGTCATTCTCTGCTTGTATTGATACCATTTACTCACGTGTCTGCTTCTGTCATTCGTCATTCACCCTAAACTCTTGGGAGGGAGGACGCATGAGTTTTCAAGTTACGTCCCCAGGCAGCATTAGGCAGGACTCCTTCTCCAGCTGTGCGGCGATTCTGGCCCACCCATTGGTCAGTTGGAATTGTGTATTCACGCGGCTGCCTCTTGGTTGACCCTCTGGGTCATATATTTGACCTCTAGGTAGGGGTCCTGTGTTTTCATCTTTGTGTGCCCAGCTCTTGGCACAGAGAATGGACACTTGGTAATAGCTGGCTGAATGTTAAAAGGGGAACAAAGTTTGCCCGGTAGAATTCCCATTTCCAAGTGCACCCTATGAATGGATGTCCGGTCCCTGCTCCGTCGGCAAAATCTCCCTCTGTAACCTGAGATTCGAGGGCCTTGCAGACGGGGTGGGGTGTCGTCTCTTTCCAAGAACTGCTTTCCTTTCTCTTGGGTGGTAAGCGTGACGTGGGACATTATCATCTGTTGGGCTCCTACGTTCTCAGATATTAACTCATCCTCACGACAGCCCTTCCTCTGACTGACAGAAGGAGCAACGAAAGCTCAAAGCAGTGAGGGAGCCAGGATCTGAACCCAGGTCCAGGGGAGGCCAGAGCCAGACACTGTGGTCAGCCTTAGGCCACCTGAGGGGCAGTAATGTCTGATTCAGCGACAGCTGGCTCGAAAGCTTCCATACTCTGCCCGCTCCCATGCATGTGGGGAGAAAGCTGTTTCAAGCCTGCAGCCGGGAGCCCAGCAGACCCAAGGTTCTTGCTGGGGGTGGGGGGTGGGGTGTTTGCACAGACAGGTGGGAAACCACTGGGCACAGGCTGTTCTCCGAAGGGCACAGCTCCCAGAGGCCCCCGAATCACTAACTAATGACTGCCGTAGCTGCCGGGGCCCCAGACTAAAAGGCAGCAGGCTGGGCTGTGACCTTACCCACAGATCTTATCTGCGGCGGTGGGAGGGCACACAGTGGCTGTCCCTCTGGGACACATGCAGAATGTCGCCTGAGGGGCCAGTACAGCCGGAAGTCACGTGTGTCCAGTCCCTGTCTGCCCTGACCCTCACCCTCACCCTCCTCCTCCTCCTCCTGCGTGGCCCCCACCCTGCACCTCCAGCCTCCACTGCAGCCTGTGGCCCTGTCCCTGGGGATTTTCCTAAAGCTCGCGTCGAATCGGGGCTGTCCCCTGTTAGGGCCCATCTGAGGTCTGTCAGCCCTCCGCTAGGCTCTCCGGCCTGGACCTGCCTCCTTCCTCTCTCCCCTGAACCTGGAACGTCGGGCAATGTCGCAGGCTGAGTTCCCTGTCGTTGTGGATTTCGAGCCGAGGCCTGCAGTTCTGAGATCCCCCTTGTTTCTGGTGAGCCCTGCAGAGGGACGGCGTGGGCCCTGGAGTCAACCCACCTTTCCCTGGAAGCCGTGTGATCGTGGACGAGCCGTTCGTTGGTCTCCCTGGGCCTCCACCTTCACCTGTCCGTCCACCTCCCAGGATTCCTTACTGTGAGGATGAGACGAGAGGAGGTTTGAGAAGCCCCCAGCACAGTGCTGGCACACACACGCCCTGTGTGCCCTGCCATTTGGGCCACAGGTGGACGTGCTGCATGGGCCTGAGCTGAAACAGCAGGGTGGGCAGGAGGCCCACTGCCCCACTGTAGTGTCCACTCCCTCTCGCCCTTATTTCTGCATCCCTTAGGGGTGGAGTCGTGGCTCCAAACACTCCCCGCCTCCTAGCCTTTGCTGATGCTGTTCCTTCCCTCCTTTCAACAGCCATGCACGGATTTTCTGAGCCTGATTTGTGTCAGCAACTGACCAGGCCCTGGGGATGCAACTGTGAACAAAACAGACCCGGCCTTTGCTCTCAGGTAGCTTGCATTTGAGCTTGGAGAGAAGTAAAGACATTAAAGCAAGCTAACTTAAATGACAGGAAAGGATCTGAAGAACGTTCCACCTGGTGATTAGCGTGACCGGTGGGGCAGGGTAGGGGCTGGGAAGGGAGTTGAGTGATGAAGCTACAGGAAAAGAGAATGGCTCTCAGGAAGGAGGCAGGACCCAAGTGAGGCCTCAGCCAAACCAGCCATGGGACAGTCTGCCTAGGAGACTGTCTCCCCTGCCTGGCACCCTCTCTGCTGCCCTGCTGGACCATGGACTTAATTGTTCTCGCCTCTGGGGATAATTTCTGATTGTCCCCTTGGAGTGGCAGAAGCTAGATCATATGCTTGCCCCATAATTCCCAGGGGACAGGAGAGAGTGGAGGGGTGGGGGGAAATTGGGTTCCTTCTTTGACCTCCCCGATGTGAAGGTTGGTCTGACGCTAAATAGAGCCAAGAAATGATAAATGTCTGGAGAGGTGATATCTGATATGAGGCTCAGATGATAAGGAGTCAGTTGTGGAAAAATGGGGGTGGGGGGAGGATGGTGAGCATTCCAAACAAAAGGAACAGCAAGTGCAAAGGCCCTGGGGCAGGAGTAAGCTTGAGGAGCTACAGAAACAGAAAGAAGGCCTTGTGGTGGGATTGCAGGGAGTGAGGGAGAGAGCCGGAGGAGAAGTGGGCAGGGGAGCTGCCATGCTTTGCAAAGCTGCTGCTGCCACAAAGCCTCTCTCCCCCCAAATTCAGGAGCAACTGCTTAGCTCTAAATTCCCTCCCATCTGAGTTGCACTCTCCCAGGAACCCCACATACTTTCTGTCTGATCTGGCAGTTATTTGTGGGCACTGTGAGAACCCCCAGAGAGCAAAGACAGTGTTATATTTTCATCTCTGGGTCTCAGGGCCTAGCGACAGCTTGGCACAGCCAAGGTCTCAGGATTGGCAGAATGATGTAATCAGCTGCCACAGCAGAGGCAGAACACGCAAATAACGTGGGAACTGATGTTTCCAGCTCTTCCGTAAATCTTATACCAACCAAGCAATCGGTTCGTAGCTCTACGCTAGTTTCCTGAATATTTTTCAAGCTATGTCCTTCTCACCTAGGCTGTGAGCCTCACGTGGGCAGCGCAGCGAGGCAGCGTGGACCCGTGGTCAGGAGGACGGGCCTGGACTCAGACCACGGTCACATCCCCACTAACGGTGGGCCTGTCCCACGGGCAGGTGCCGCAGCTGCTTTCTCTTGCCTTCCTAGTCTGCAAATAGGGGGTGATGAGAGAACCCACCCCGTCGGGTTGCCGTGAAAATCAAATGAAGCACATCCTGGTGCTGCTGGAGCAGAGCCTGGTCTTACAGGACTCAGTGAATGCGAGCGGCTTGGCACTCTTGTTCTGTCTGCCACACCACCCCGCCCGCCTGACAGGGGGGCCCCAGTCAGGGCTCAGTGGGAACCTGGTGGCTGAGGAGCCTGCGGGCAATCCACCCTGCCCCCCATCACAGCCCTGTGCGGCGGGTAAGGCGAGATTATTGTCCCGGCTTTGCCAAGAAGGAAACAGAGTCCCCGAGTGGGGGAGCAGCCCTCCTGGGCACACAGCAAGTCAGGGCAGAGGCAGGGGTCGCCCGCAAGGCCCTTGACGCCCAGTCAGATCTCTGTACCCACCCATTCAGGGGCCAGGTGTGGCCCTGGGGAAACCCGGCTGGGTCCTGAGCCGGTCACGGCAGAGCCCAAGGGACGCTGGCTGTGTCCTCCTCTGAGGTCAATGCCTTAGCTTTAATGCTTATCAAGATGTTTCTTCCCCACAGTCCTTGTTGGGCATGGAGCCAGCTGAGTGATTAGGAGGCGTCTAGCCCTGCTGCAGATGTCCTTGGGGACAGCGAGGCTGGGAGGCGGAGGGGCCAGGCCTCAGGTCAGAAGCACACCACCCTGAGCCCCAGATCCCTGATGTTATAATATCTGAGTGCCCACTGTGTGCCCTGCCCAGACGGTGGCAGCAGCCTCCCCTGCACGGAGTGGGCTTCTGTAATACAGGTCTGACCGCATCCCTCCTCTGCCCTCAGGCCCCTGGGCCTGGCATTCAAGGCTCTTCTCCTTTATCGCAGCTCTCTGAAAGCCCCTCGTTTACTTGTCTGCTTGTTTCTTTCCCGTCTCCCTCCTCCACCCTTGAAGCTCTGCATCCCGTTCACTGCTGTATCCACAGCGCCCCTCACACAGCACTTGGAGTCTTTTGACGCTCAATGGATATTCCTTGAATGAACGAACGAACGAACGAATGAATGAATGAAGTGATTATCTGGCCCTGGCTACCTCTGCAGCCACATCTCCTAACAGTGTCCCCACTCTGTCCCCATCCTGGACTTAGGTTCCAATAACCGCGAGCACCCCTGCAGCTCCCAAAATGTCCTTTTGTGCCTCTGTGCCTTTGCACATGCCGTTTCCTGCCTCGAGCGCCCTTCCGTGGCTTCCTGACTCTCCTAGTCACCCATCAGCTCTCAGCTCTTTCCTGACCTCTCCGCTCCCCGTCTCCAACTTCCACGTTCCTCCCTCCATCGTCCCACGGCTTCTTTCTTACTGCTTTGGGAATTAACGATACCCTGGGCCATGAGCTCCTAAGGACACTGTCTGATTTCTCTCCTGAGCCCCAGAACCTCGCCAGGTCCTCGGACACAGTAGACACTTAGGCAATGCTTGCTAAAAGATGAATTAATTTAATCCTTACACTCCCTGAGAGTCGGGGGGGGGGTCCTTTGTGTTTGGGAAATGTGCTTATTTAGAAGTAAAATCGCTGATTGATCCCAGGCGTGGTGTTGGGAGGTCCAGGACGCAGGCCATGGAGCCTGGCAGACCTGGGCGTAACCCTTGGCACTGCCACATACCAACCGTGACACGGGGACAGGTCTCCATTTTTCCACTTGTAAAATGGGGACAATAAGATCTCCTTCGCAGGGATGTTGAGAGATTTCCACAAGGCAATGCTCATAGAACACTCGGCATGCAGTCAGTGCTCAACAAATGTCTGCCGCTGTTATTGTTGTCGTTATCTTGACTCCGCGTCTTGTACTACACGGAGTAAACTTTGCCGGAAAAATAGAAAGCGATAGCCCAACGTCAGATTGTTTTTGACCTTCGGCTGCAAAGATACAGGTCAGTGACATTTGAGATAAGCTCTACCTATGGCGTTGATTTGAAGGCTGGCAGGTTAGGCCCCCGGCCCCTGGCAGGTAGTCGGGAGAAGTAAAGCTGTCATCTCTGCAGGGCTTGTCTCACTCAGCCTGGTCTGAATAGCCCCAGCAGCCAGACCACGAGGACCTGTGCAGCCCAAGCAGGGAGGCTCCGCTGCGAAACAGCACACCGGGGACCCACCTCTCTTATCAAGACCAAAGGGCTCACTGGGCAAAACAGAGGCCCTTTGTGGAGTCAGGAAAACCTGATTAGCAATCACCTGCTCTGTGGCTGGAGCATTCACATACACACGCTTCCTTGATTCTCCCAACCTCTCAGCCAGTGAAAGACGCTGTGGACAAGGCTGTTGACACTCGACAAATAGCACATGGACAACCCCCAGCCATCCTGGCAGGAATGTGGGAGCCATGTGTCGATTGGGGGCCAGTAGCTTGTGAGTGGGTCACTTCTGGGCCAGCGCAGCTGAGAGCCAGCGTGCCTCCCCCATCCCTTTCTCTTCCCCTGCTGCAGTGACCCTGGAAGCCACGTGCTCTAGATGACAGAGCGACAGGACAGAGCAGCGCTGTGAGGGAGGGCGTGAGCCAGAATTTGCCTGTTATGTTGGGTGTATTTGTTACTGCAGCAAAGCCTAGCTGAACCCTGGTGAATGGAGGCTTACTTTTCTCTTTTCTGGATGAGGAAACAAACTTTTGGACTTGAATTGACTTGTTCAAGGTCATCCAACCAGGAAACGGCAGAGCTTGGAACATGCCGTTGGCAGTTGGACTCGTGTCTTTTTAAGACTCGTTTCAAACCAAACTCCAGGCTTCTCTTGAAGCCTAGGCAAGTTTAGGATCTGAAGTTGGGATGAGCTAAGACGGCACCTCAAGAGGTCTTGGGCAGTGGCTGGGTGAGATGCGGAATCGGGGCAGATCCGTGAGATGACACAAGCAAATGAGGGGCCTCAGCCGTAGCCTAGAAAGTGGGGTTCAGGCCTGAAGCTCAGGATCCAGGTCGGGGGGAAATTTAGGGAAGGTCCGTGGTTACCCAGAGCAGACGGCATCTGTGTGTGGCTGGACGATGAGCTCAGACCCTCTCGGTCGTACGAAAAGGAGGTCATGTGAGCACATAGCAAGATGGCGGCCGCCTACGAGCCAGGGAGAGAGGCCTCCCCAGAACCTGACCATGTTAGCCCCTGGATCTTGGGAGAAAATACGTTTCTGTGGTTTAAGGCACCTCGTCTCTGATATTTTGTTACAGCAGTGCCAGCTGACTCAGCTGACTCAGACGCAGGCCCCACCCAGCAGAGGGAAGGGGGTGCAGAAGGAAGTCCCATTGCTGAGCTCTGCTGTTTGCCAGGTGCTGGCCCATCCGATGGGCACACAGGCACGGCGCCCAGGGACCCACAAAGATATTTTAGTTTCTTTTAAAATCATAAGAAAAAATACAAAAAAAAATGTTTTCACGTAAGAAAAGAAATTTCTAGGGCCCACAAAATTCTATTACGATGGGCAGGACCCTAAAGGCAAATGTTCCCAGCGCCCACACAAGCCACACGAGATACTTTGTATCTGGGTCAGCAGACCAGGGCCCGCGGGCCAAAGCGGCACGCTCCCGGGTTTTGTCCATACATATTGTCACGGCTACTTGTGCCCCGCAAAAGCAGTTGAGAAGATGTGACAGAAACCGTGTGGCCCACACAGCTGAAAACATTCATTATCTGGCCCTGTGTGGAAAACGTTGTCCATTGGTTGAGTTCACCCCTGTCCCGTGAGACGGAATTTTAGTGTCGTTTTTCTAGATAAGGAAACTGAGGCTGAGTGTGGCCAAGTGACTTGCTGAAGATCTATAGATTTCCAGCGAGCAGTCAAGGACTGTATAGAGCATATGAAATATACTATGAACAAGGTCGTGTTTGGATTTAGGTGTGCAAAACAAGTTGTTTACTAGTAGAGACACAAGCCAGGCCGCACATGTGTGAGACTGATAAGAGTAAAGTGAAAGTAAACATGTTTATGTGTAGAGCATATACATGAAAATAAACATGTTTATGTTTATGTGTGAACCTGAGCATAACAAAATTGAGTGGTAGACACATTCACCAAAACAGCTTCTGGTTATCACCTAAGAAGTAAAGAAGCCCAAGGAAAAGAGGATAAAAGTAGAACTCCAGAGCAGTGCCATGAGCAGGCTGACTGGGCGCTCGGGCTAAGACCCTCGGTGAGATGCAAGCTGTGACACGCCGGGACTCTCTGGCTCGCAAGACCAGCTTGCCTCAGACCCACTGTGGGCCCAGTCGTCTCTCCCGGACCAGGGACCTTCTCCATCCCGATTGACTCTGGGACTTGGTTCGTTATTAAATTCTGTTCTATCCTGTAGAACCATCTGTGCTCACCAGAGCATTGGCCTCTGGAGGGACATTGGCTCCCAAATAAAGCTGTGTCACTCTATCTGAACCTGTGTGTCAGGACTTGGTTCCCTACTCGTGTCACGAGTACCACGCGGGGACGGAGGGCCCTGCTGGGTTAATGTCCGCTTGACTTTCAGGAAGAGACTGAAACGTGGCGACTGCCCTTCCAGGCACCCGTGACATAAATCTCACAGAAAGCCCTGTTCTTTCCACTACAATCTGCGTCCTTCCTCGGATCGCCTCTCTGTTCCCCCTGCCAGGTACCAAGTGAATCAGCAACATTTAAGCGGAACTTGTTACCATGTTTGCTTTCGATTCAACTCATGGTTTCTGTGCCAAGCTCCCCCTGTGTTCCGTGCCATCGGCATGAAGACACACAGGACACCTTCCATGGGATATGGTCAGGCGGTGACGACAGCAGGAGTGTGAGGGACCTAGAGTGACCCTGGACAAGCGACGCCCCCTCTGAGCCTCTGTTTGGTCGCAGTCATTCCAAGTGGGGCTCTGGAGGCAGCAGATCTGACCATGAACTCTGTCCGGTAGCTAAATCTCGCTGCCTACATCCTCGTCCATGAAGTGGGGAATCTAATAGTTCCTACCTCATGGGGTTGTTGTGAGGAGCGAGAAAGTTAAGCATGTAAATGCCTGGCACAGAGTGAGAACTTAACGATTGTTAGCTATTATTATTATTATTATTATTCACTAGGACCACTCGGATTATGGGGCAGGGTGAGCCAGCCCTACAAGGGGCTGCTGGAAACCTGGGACTGGCCCCAGCTCTCACCTACTCGCTGTGTGACCTTCAACAAGTCACTTTCTCTCTCTGGCCCCAGTTTCCCCAGCTGATCTCCAGGGTTCCACTCAGCAGTAACGTCCCCTTTTTCTGGAGCTTTCTCACTGCTCCCCCCTTTCTAGGACTTGTTTCCGTCAGGGCCCGCCCAGGGTGGTGCCCGCCGTGGCTCCATTGCCCAAGTGGCACATGTCACCCTTGCCTGCCTGCCAGTGGCTCAAATAGAGAGGTCCTGGGAAAGGTCAGAACCCAGGGGCAGAGCGGACCGGCCCCGAAAAATAAATAGGAAAGGAAATGAGAAGAACCGGTTGCTGATTACTGAGTCCCAAGGTGTGTCCGTTTGCCCAGAGTATCAAGACAGGCCCGAAAGGAGAAAACGGAGGCCTGGAGATTAACTCTTCGGCTGACACAAAAGGGAACCCTAGGAGAGCAAGTGCGTCGTATCTCACAGGGGCACCGCACTCCACAGTTTACAAAGCAGGGGATGCTTCCTTTCTCTGGTCACTTTCCTGTTCAGAACTCTCCACGGACTCGCCTCCTCAGCTGGAATGAAGCCCAAACCCTGCTGTCTGGCCTCCTGCCTCGTCCTGCCCGCCCCTCACTCACCACCCTCCCGCCACGCCTGGCTCCTGTCTGCTTTCCTGAAAAGTCAAGTTTATTCCCACCACCCTCACAGTTATTTCTTCCTGGAATGTTCTCTGCCATTCTTTTAACAGCTGGCTGTCATTCTCTGATTCTCAGCCAGAAAGGCACCTTTTCTGGGAGGCCTACCCGGCCGCTTCCTAATGTAGTGTTTTCACAGATACCATTGACCTTGTCCTTGGGGAGCACTTCACCCTGGGAGTTCTTTGTGTGTTTATCATCTGTGAGCTGTGAGGCCAGGGACCTTGTCCACCTGGTCCCTGCAGAGTCCCCAGGGCTAGGGCAGGGCCTGGAGTGTAGAAGTTTCTCGGTTCTACCTGCTGAAGGCCTGAATGAGTGACACTCACAGACGTCTTAGAACTGGACCTTTCGTTTTCAGAGAAGGGAGGCTGAGGCCCGGGAGGAGAAACGCTGTTGAGAGCTGTGTGCGTGTGTGTGCACGTGTGCGTGTATGCGCGCGTGTGTGCATGTGCACGTGGGTGTGTCTGAAGCTTCGGGCAGAGTAGGGACCTCACTTAGAGATTTAGAATGGGGAGACAGGGAACAGAGAGGGGAGGCTGCCCAGGCTGTCACGGAAGGGAAAACGGCAGGAAAGTGTGCCCGTAAGCTAGCACCCAGGGTGAGTGTGGCCAGGGAGAGGTTCCTCCTGGTGGGATAATTTTAGGATGATGTTCAAGCTGAAGCTGTTGCCAGTGCTCGCTGATGTGCAGTAACCACCCTCCGTTGCCCTCAACTTTCAGTGAAAGTCTGTTACACGCGGAACCTGTGTGTGTGTGGTAATTTGGGGGAGAGAAGCAATGAGGCTGGTGCTGGGGAAGAGCTGGGAAGCAAAGATAGCTGGGGGTGAGAACCCAGGGGAAGTGGGAGATAAGAGCAAAGGCTGGCTGGGAGAAATGTGGGTCTCTGGAATGGGGCTGTGAGCTATTTCTATTTAAACACCCAAGAACAGGCCTATCCTAGCCAGTTGGAAGCCTGAGGTTCTCCAAGGGCTGCCACTGGACTGACAGTTGGGGGCTTATTTGGGATAATTTCGCCGCCTGGGCTAACCACTGACCTAGCATTGAGACAGTGACATCCTCACCGCATTGGAGAAGAGTCTCGGGCTGAGCAGACCCTCAGAACACACCCCAAAGACAGAAGGAAGTTGTGCAAACAAGTCTGAAGTCAGTCTGACAGCTTTGGGGGTGTGAGGCCCCTCAGTTTGAGGCTGGGTGTTGCAGACAGAGCACCGGGGCACCTGCAGCATTGAGAGAACTTTCTAGAGCCTGTTAGCCAAGCAAATCCCCTGGTGCATATAGATGTGAGGCAGAACAATGCCAAGCAGCCCACTGCTGGGGTACATCAGACCCCAGTGTGATGGGCTGTGAAGATGGGCGTACCTGCCTAGGGAGCTGTGCGGAGAGAAGCCATTAGCTCTGCCCTGATCTCCCGACAAGCTCCGCGTAAGACGTGACCTTTCAGTTGGGCCTTGAGGGATGAAGAGGAGTTCGTTAGATGGCAAAGATGAGGATGAGCTTCTTAGGCAGGAAGGAAGAATGTGAGGTAGAATCCAGGGAAGGACGACATACAATCTTAACTAGTTAACATGAGCTTTTAAATGTCTTTCTCATGAATTTCTATTTCCTGTTAAAAATGAGAAATTTATTCAAATTTATGCTAATTGCACACCCTGCACTCAGAATAGAAAAACCGTGGGCAGAGGCTGCAGAGTCATCACTCCCACAGAAGCTGCTTGCTGTGAGAGATAAGAGACCGTGGCTTCCAAGGAAGACATCCAAACCCTGGCACCTTATGCTCCCTCCTGGAGCGGCCACACCGTGCGGAGACGTCACAGACGGTGCGGCTACGTGGACAGGGTTCAGTGCCTGACTCTGGCACCGCGGTGGGGGGAGGGGGCGCGTATGACCTTGGGCAAGTCATTTCGCCTCTCTCAGCTTTCGTTTCCAAAATCTAAAATAGGGCTGCAGATTTTGTCTCCCCCAGGGCTGAGCACTTGGACTCTCTCCCTGGTAGTTTAGTTTGCCAGCTGGAGTCCCAAAGCATCTTCGTACTTGGCCTAGAAGCTGCCTGGCTGTCTGGCCCAAAGCACAAGATCACTTTGAGCCCTCTCTCACTCAGCTGCTAAAAACTCCTCTAAGCAAGAGCAAGCAGGCACACCTGTCCTCCTCGCTGGCTCTGAAGTCAGCTTCCTGGTGGCTTCTCTCCCAGGCTCAGCAGCCCCAGCTCCACCAGCGGGGCTGGGTGCCCAGGACCCTGGCTCCCAGTGATGCCCAGAGGACACCTGTCTCCATCTCGCCCATGCCGAGCAGGGTGAAGCCATCCCTTCTTTGGATCTGGCAAGCTCTGAATTGTTCAGAACCAGGGTTGGAATCCTGGCTCAGCTGTGACAACTTAGGCAAGTCCACTAACCTCTCTAAGCCTCAGTTTCCTAGTCATTTAAGTGGGGATAACGGCATGACCTCACAGAATTATAATGAAGAAGTTAAGTCAGATACTATATGCAGATTAAGACAACTAACTATATATTTGGTCTTTGTCCATGGTGGTTCTTGGCACAGAGCTCCTTAAGCCTTGGGAATCTCTGGAGTGATAAGAGTGTCTTTTGTATGCTAATGAGATAAGGGTGGCTGGGGGCCCCTGGTAGCTTCAGGATGGGGGCTGGTTGCTAGAAAGACCAAGGCATAATTAGAGGGTTGGAACTTTCAGCCCCACCCCCAACCTCTGGGGAGAGTTGAGGGGCTGGAGGTTGAGTTAATGGCCAATGATTTATGTGTATGGAATGAAACCTCTATAAAAACTCCTAAACGACAAGGGGTTCAGAGAAATCCTGGGGTGGTGCACGCTTCGAGGCGCTGGGAAGGTGCCCTCACCCCCAACCCTTGCCCCTGCATCTCTTCCATCTGGCTGCCCCTGAGTTGTAGCCTTTATAATAAACTGGTGATGGTAAGTAAAGCACTTCTCTGAGTCAGTTCCGTGAGTCATTCTAGCGAATTATCAAACCTGAGGGAGCGGTTGTGGGAACCCCGGAATTTATGGCTGGTTGGTCAGAAGTGGAGGTGGCAACCTGGGACCTGGGACTCATGTCTGAGGTGGGGCCATGTGGGGCTGAGCCTCTAAACCCGTGGGGTCTGCACTAAGTCCGGGTAGCCAGCGTCAGACACCCACTTGGTGTGCAGAGAGTTGGTTTCAGAACTGTTGTTGGTGCTGGAAAAACCCTCTCAGATTCGGAGTGAGTGCTCAGTAAGCTGTGTGCCTGCAAACTGTGTTTCTTCTGAAACGCTCGTCCGTCCAGAGTTCTCACTGGGTTTGTACACGGCCTCATGGCTATAAAGAGCTTCTGCTTAGGCTATGATCTCATTTGCCGCTCCCAACACCTGTTTTGTTTGCTTGACGTTGTTTAGAAGGTGAGGAAACTGAGACTTAAAGAAGTGGAGTGGCAGAGCTGGGGCTCCAGCCCACCTTTCTGATACCAAATTCCGGGCTTTCTCCCACTCGCTGCTCCAGTGGGCAGCCCACCTGGGCTCAGGGCTCCGGCAGATGTTTCGGAGGGAGGAAACAGGTAGAGTGGCCAGGAAGGCAATAGGAGGCATCGCCTGAAAATTTAATAACGAAATGAACTAAAACTCGGCTTGCCTTTTTATGATCACCCTGTGCTTGCAATTCTCAACACTGTTAGTAATAAAACATTCCTTCCAGAAAAAAATCCTTTGTTGGTGTAATTTCTGAACAATTACTGTGGTTATTGCACAGAGTTTCAATAATATATGTCAGCTTCGAGTCAGCACATTTTTATTACTTTTTCTTTAAAAAATATGACTCTACATGGAATTAATTCTGAGGACTCCCCGTTGTACAGTCAACTTTGATACGCTCAGACTCAGCTATAAGCTCTTGTTTTCAGAGTAAGTTCATAACGGCTTGGAATCGTTCAAGTTCGCTTCAGGACTGGTTTATGATGCTGTGTAGCCCTGTGTTTGAACAATAGATTTGAAGGAAGTGAAAGCACATTAATTTCAAAGACCAGGAAACTAAACTTGCATTTCTTCAGTTCTGTCATTCTTTGTGACTATTTGGAGTTTTTATTTGTGTTTGAAATTTAAAACAGTAAAATAAAGTATAAACTATGAGGTGTAACATTTTTGTTCAGCAAGGCAAATTCTTATTTCTACAAGAAATATATTCAGTTTCACTTTAGATTATCATTTTATTTTAGATTATCATAATTTAATACCCACCTCGTATAGAGGAGAGGGTGCTAGGAAAATGATCCACTCTGGGTGTCAAATATGGTAGGTGCACCCCTGGTAGGGAGCCAACCAGGCTGAGACGAGGTTCCTGGAGGGCTGCAGTTTCTCCTGTGTCTCCTCACTCAAATCAGGACTGTCCAAGGGGACAGCACCTGGGGATAGCACCTGGTGACTGAGCTTGGGCACTGTGGTCACACAAAGGAGAGAGCAGCTGGTGTGACAGACAAATCGCTGGCTTTGAAGTCAGAAAGAGCAGGCTTCAATTCCCAGTAGCTCTGTGGCTTGAATAAGTCCCCCGCTTTCTGAGCCTCTGTGTTGTCCTCTGTAAAACAGAGACAGTCTCAGTACCTACCTCTTGGTTTGACTGGAGGGTTCAATGCGATGATGTGGCCAGAATCTGCCCGGCTCACAGTTGCTATGCAGGGACTGGCGGTCATTGTCAATGACATCATCTCCCGACATGGAGGGCTGGCAGGGAAGGGAAGGCAGGAAGCCGAACGGCATGTCGTGTGGGCATTTCCAGTACGACCTGGGGTGGCTATGGTGACTGTGAGAGCGGTGACACTTTTTAAGCTCAGGTCCCAGTTCCAGGCGGTCTGATGTCTCAAGAGAAGGTGGAAATGGGCAGCTGTTGGTGAAATCTCTCATTATAAAGTTTTGGCTCAAATAGTTTTAAAACACTGCGAGGGTCAGACCAAGCAAAACTATGGACTGAATGTGACCCATGAGCCACTGGTTTGCGACCAGCATCTAAGAACAGATGGATCCTGAAACACAGAAGGAAACCTGTTGCTGAGACATATCAGTGAATCCGTCTGCGTCTCTATCTATCTTTCCACTTCCCTATGCTCTATTTCATCTGCAAATATGTCAGTAGTTGTCTCTGAAAGATAAGGAATCTTGGGAAACGTAACCAGGATACCATCATCATACCTGTTGTCGTACCATCAACAATATTTCACCAGATACCCAGGAGATAGTCAACGTTTCCCCATTTCTACATATTTTACGTGTGTGTTCTAATTCAGTGTTGGCAAGCCTTTTTTCATTATGGCCCCCTAAGGAGCCATTTAAGACATTTCCCCCAATTACACCCCTGATCCTGCTCTGGGAATGTTTTAATACGGCATACAGACTGTATTTCTTTATGTGCTGGGGCCCTGTGGAGGGCCATTGTAATAGCGAAGATTGGGCTGGGTGGGTCCTCGTTACAGCCGTGTTTGTGTGGCTGGAGACTCAGTTGTGGCCACGGCATGCCCCCCAGGACACGTCTCCTCGCCACTGTGCCTGCCCTGACCTCTCCTGCCGCACCCCATCCAACCTCAGAGTGACAGGCTCCCCGTGTCCCTCCTGCTTACCAACAGGGGCGTTCAAGTGGGGCGTTCAAGATAGATCACGTGGACACTTTGTGTTCAGAGAAGACAGGCCAGGCACCAGTTCCCACCGCTGTCCTCCGGGGAGGCTCAGTGGCTGGAAGGACCCGGAGAGTTCTTACGACATGCCCCCTGCTCATTGCTTTGGCGCATTTTGGGGTCTTACAGTAGCCACGGTCAGGGATGACTTGCTCGGTGGTTCCCAATTGTCAGTGTTTGGAGGACCACTGTGCGATATCTGCCACGTCCTGCTGACGTCACAAGGAGGTTGTTAAAGCACAGAATCTCGATCTAGGCTGCGTAGGCTCAAATCCTCCCTCTGCCACCTGCTGTGTGACCACGGGCAAATTACACAGCTACTGTGTACCTCTCCGTCTCCATCTGTAAAATGGCTCTAATAATGGTGCCTACCCTACAGGATTGTTATAAGGCTTCAATGAATTGATCCATGAACAGTGAGTAAGCATTATACAGTTGCCGGACACACTGTTTAATGAATATTTTCTTGAGATGAACTCACTTTCTAAAAAAGTTTTAAAAAACTTAAGTTTAGCTCTACTCTAAGCAATAATTCTCCAAGCAGTACAGATTGGATGTGTTAGTTATACCTTTTTCTCATTCACTTTTGAATAAATGCATGACTATTAAAATGAAGAGTGTCAGTGTGCACGTTACACATTGGGAGGTGGGTAAATCCGGTCCCTTCCATCCCTGAAGGAAAGGCCCATCTGGAGTCCCCGACATCCAGGGCCCGGACAGAGCAAGTGCTGCTGGGTAGCTCTTGGGTAACTGATTTGACAGTTGAGGAAACCGGGCTTATCCCAGCCCTCCTAATGCCCCCCTTGCCACAACCTGCCTCCCACCTGGGGTGAAAGATGCCTCTGGATTCATCCCCGCGGCTCCCAGGAGCTACTGCCACAAGACTGTGGTTCCTTTTTTGCTGAAATCATGCATTTTGGAGCTATTTGTCTTGTCTCACACCCACCCCTCGTGGGGTAGCTGTGGAAATCACGCTCTGGCAGATAATGAAAATTTCAAGTGAGGGAGGAGCCAGGCCTGCATTGTCTGCTGAGGAGCTGTGCTGGAGGAGGGGGCCGCCGCTGTGTGGCCTGGGCCCCGGGCCCGAGGGGGCGTGGAGCTGCCCCTGACCTGCCCTCTGCCGGCCCCGCTCTGTTCCGCTCCCCGAGCTGCAGTCTGGTCTCGCCCCCGGACCAGAAAGGGGGGCTCTGCCTCCCCCGATCAAAGCCCACGGTGGCTCTCCACCACCTGCTCCAGTGGTTCTGAACGTGAGCTTCCCAGACCAGCTGCAGCGACTCACCCAGGAACTTGTAAGAAAAGCAGATTCTCAGCCCCACCCCTGACCTGTTGACTGAGACTTGGTGGTGGCACGGTGAGGCAGGAAGGGACTGTCCTCTACCTTCCTGGGTTCTTTCCACTGGCCTAATAATTAAATCAACCTCAGACGGATTAACAAGAGAAAATAACCAAATTTAATTACATATGTACATATGGGAACCCTGTGTACATGAGAGGTTCAGAGACAGACAGGGAAAATGGTACAGGGGACGTTCCGGGCTAAGGGTAAGCTAAGGCGCCTTGGGGACCCAGAGAGGAGGAGGGTCATTGCAGGAGGATAAGAACAGCAGAAGTTCAGTGATTACAAGTTGGCCCTTCCTTGGAGTTGAGTCATAAAATGTTATCTCTGGTAATCTTATTATGGGCAAGGCCCCAAATTTCAATTCTCTAAGGGAGAGGTAAAAATGTCTCATGAGCCCTCAGGGTCTTGGTTGCCTCCAGTTGAAAATAATTCACATGCCAAAGTGGCAGTCTTGGGGACGCCTGTTCTGAACCCCATCAGTACCCAGAACTCTGTGTTTAACAGGCCCCCTGGGTGACCTTGATGCTCACCAGAGCGTGAGACCCACTGGCCTAGATAAGGTCCAGCCTTGTCAGTGGGGCATCCGAGGCCTGGGGATCTGGGAGTGGCCCTGCCTGCCGGCCATGCGACAGCACCTCTGCCCTGGGCCTCACCCAGACTCGGCAGCCCCTGCACTGGCACCGACTCCTCAGGGCCTCACCTTTCTGCCTGCGCAATTATGCACGGGATTGTTGAGACTTCCGGTGGGACAGCTGGTAGGGTGGCCAGCTCAGGGCCTGGCACGGAACAATTCAATGGCGACTGCCTCTTCAGCAGGTGTCTGTGCCGGGCACTGTTACGTGCACAGGGGATAAGTCATGGACGAAACACACAGAGATCCCTGCTCTCATAGAGCTTGTATCTCCCTGGGGAAATACAGGCCACAAGCAGGAGTACACAGTCAGTCAGTACAGAAGCCCAGACGCAGAACCGAGGCCTTCCTCTAAGTGCCGTGGGAGCGCCTGGGAGTTTTTACGCAGCAAAATGACATCGAGTGGATTTCTTTTTGAAAAGGCTCGCCAGGGGCACTGTATGAAGGGCTGTGTAGGAGCCAGGACTCAGAGGTCGGGGGCTGCTCAGAGCTGCAAGTCAGAGAAGAAAGAAGTCCTGGGATCCTGGATCCATTGCAGGGAAAGCAATAGGATTTGCTGGCAGACGGGATGCGGAGTGAGAGGCCGCCAGAAGTCAGGGATGATGCAAAGGCCCTGGCTGGGCTGGTGGGAGGCAGCATTGGCCGCACATGGGGACCGGGCAGGGCGGGGGTGGGACAGCGTTTGGAGGGACGGCCTGGCTGGAGTTCAGCAAAGTGCTCTGAACGTGAACTTGAGAACTGAAAGGCAGAGAGGACATCTGAAGCCCTGAGTCCTGCTGAGAGCCCCACGGGAGGCAGTGTTGAGCTAGAAGAAGCTGACCGAGGACTGAGCCCCAGGCCCGGGTACATTTAGAGGGAGGAAAGATATCCTTAGAGCACAGGCGGCTGAGAGGCCAGCAGGGCTGGGAGGACCAGGAGAGTGGGCTGTGAAGCCAGCGGAGACCGCAGGAGCTTCTCTGCAAGGGGAACAGAGACGCAGAGACCAGGCTGGAGGCGGGGGAGTGAGACCCGAGGAGCAGGACCACAAGCGTGTGTTTGCACAATACACATACAGAGGCGGAGGCTGTGAGCCAGCAGGGAGGGCGCCACGGGGAGGGCGGTTGCGATGGCGGGAGTGTGTGTGAGGGTGAGGGTCTCCAGTCTCCACTCCCACATCCCCACCAGCCACCCACAGTCTCGTCGCCCCACATGTGGCCTCGGTAGAAACGCTGGGCCGGCTCTGCACGCGCAACAAATTCAGCAAAGTACCGCCACTAGTCTAGAGCCTTCTCTGCTCGGCAATGTCCCACCCCTCCTTCAAAGCCCAGTTCAGTTGGGATGGTTCCTCTACGGTATTTTTGAGGCAGGAACGTCAAGGGCAAATGTGTGGGGATTGGGGGCAGGTGTTTGGAGGAAGACATGAGACATTTTTATCCTTCAGTAGCCAGGAGTGCTCTGAGAACGACTTACTGGGTTTAAAATGATGGCTGGCAGACCCTTAGGGCTTATCTGCTTCTCTGGGGATCTGCACCCTTCATGGTCTTGTCTGAACTATTTTACACCTCTGTACCTTGTAGAAAAGTACCTGACAGGAAAGCAAATGACTCTTGTCCATGGTGATGCATATGAATTTTGCTGTGGAGAGTTTATTGATTTCTGCCTGTGGAAGGCCAGGTTCGCATCCACTAACAGGCTCATTGCAGCATTTCTGGTGGTCCGTCCACTCAAGGGTCTGTCCCTTGGATTCTCCTTGAACCTATTGTGATATCTCCCTCATTCCTTCATGATTAATGAGCTAAATCCTATCTTCATACGAGTCCATTCTATATGTGTACGACAGTCGTGATTTTGCCTGTTAAAACAAGGACCCTTTAACAATCGTTTAATTTGAAAGTGATGGTTAGTGTAGTCTGTGATGAGTAAAGCATGGAGATCGGGATGGCTAAAGAGGAGACAGAATGGCTTGCAAGGGATAAAATCCCATCTGAACTCGTCCAGCTAAAGGGAGTTTTGCTAGAAAGATTCAGGGTGCTTTTATGGAACCCAAGTGTAGGCAGAATGCCAGGCCTCCTCTAAGCTAGGAAGGAAACGGGGCATTACGTTCAGGAAATATAACAAAAATAAGCAGACATTCCTTTCTCTTCTATAAAAGAAGTACGGAAGTCAGAAGCTCAGGGCCAGGTGACAGCTTCTCAATGTCCTCAGGGACTCAGACTCCTCCTGTGCTGCTTCTGTCGCCCTCAGCACGCTTCCATTCCCACAGCTACCTCAGTGTCTAATATGATTGCGGAAGCTCCAGCCATCACTTCTGTATCCTGAGCATCAGGAAGGAGAAAGGGAAGAAGGACTCGCTTCCTCCCTTTTGGGACAACTTCTCGGTAGTCCCGCACTACACGCCTGTTGCCCACGTGATCCTTCAGTGGGCCAGAACTTAGCCGCATGGCCACACTGAAATGCAGACGAGGCTGGGAAAGGAGGCTGATGGCAGCAAAATTAGAAACTCAGACTGTGGTTGGAATCCAGCCCGCAGATATAGTTTGGAGGGCCTTGACAATTTTGAATTTTTAAAAACATGATCAGACATTTCAATATAAGATTTGACTTTTTTAAAAAATTCAGATTTCTGGCTTGTCTTAAAAACTCAGGGGGTCTGACTGTCCTGGGCTCACATTCCACCTCCGCTGGAAGAGGGAGGCTGAGGCTGTAGACCGGGCCTCGCTCTCCAGGTGGCCCCACCCCTCAGGCTGTTTGCAGGGCCTGGGATTCCAACTGCAGCCTTTGTAAGGGAGGCTCTCATGGCCCCAGAGCACCTGCTCACAGAGGAGCTGTCCTGGGACTAGTATCCACTCCTGGCCCTTCTGTGCGGGGCACAGGCTTGCACCCCCAAACCTGTCTATTACAGATGACAATTCATCTGCATTGGCACCTTGGGGGCCAAGACAGGGCCAGCGGCCAGAGCCTTGAGCTGCCCCTCACTGAGCGCCAACTGAATGTTGCATCTATTGGGCTCCAATCCCCATGTTACCCGAGTTTCTCAAAGTGCGGCCCAGGGAGCTGGCGGTGTCAGCTCCTCAGCTGTGTCCCAGAGCTGCGGGGTCAAACTCTGTAGGCGTGGGGTCAAGGCCTCTGCGTTTCTGCAGACTGGGGGTGGGGTGGGATGGGGGGGAAGAGGAGAGGGAGGTTTCTGACACTGCAGTTTGGGAGTGACTGCGTTAGGTCAGGCCTGAGTCACCCCCTCGGCTGTTGGGGAGACAGGGCTCGGTAGAAGCTCTTGGATCAGGGGCCGCTGGCCTTGCAGGGGCCTGGCCTGAAAGGCGGGTGGAGGCAAAGGGGCACCTCCTGTCCGCAGGGCTAACCCTGGGCCCCACGGAGGGCTCTTTAACTTAACTATTTCATTTAGGTGGGGAGCAGGAGGGGGGCAGCGTGCATGGAGAAGAGAAGGCGCCACACCAGGTGCCACCCTGGCCCAGCTGCATCACTTCCTCCCTGTGAGGTGGTGGGTGGTAGCATGTTATCTAAATGCTTTCAGTTTTTACGTTATCTCTTTCCCTTTTACAGGAAGGGAGGTTTCCTCACGTGCGGTGTGTAGGATGGGGAGCCCCCCCCCCCAGCAATACAGGTCAGTGAGAACCAGAGCCAGGACTGTAGCGGAAACCACTGGGAAGAAAGGCATTCTCATCCTTGGCCGGGAGCCGTGGGGATGTGGGCTGGTGGCCAGCTTGTCCCCACAGAGGGCAGTTCTGCCTGGGAAGGAAGACAGTGTGGGGAAAGCAGTGTTGGAGCGGCCAGAAGAGGTCAGATGACTTCCTGTAGCCCCTGGAAAGTCAGCCCATTCCCGCAGCCACGTGCCTCTGGGCTCCCTTACTTGGTGCAAGTTAACCTGAGTTGGTTTTCTGTTGCGGAAGGAGCGACAGACCTGACGTGATGGGCAGCAGCCACGTCGAAGCCTGTGCTCGCTGCTGAGCGCTGAACGGCTGCTCTGCAGTCAGCATGTGGGCTTTGTTTTGGCTCATCTTTGGCTTTCTCGTAATTTGTGCGAGATATTTGCTCTTTTCCCTTTGTTTCACTCCTTGCCGCTTGACCCATGGGGAGAGCAGGTCGTCAAATGCTCATGCAGGAAAAGACATGCAGCTTTCACCAACCCATGCCTCTCTGGTAATTGGCTGCCTGGAGTTCAGGGTTAAGGAATCAGTGGGACACAGTACAGGGTTTGATTAGCAATGTCTGCCCTGTGAGCCATAAGCTAGTGGAGTGTGCGTGTTGCATCCTTGCCAGTATGAATTACTCTTCCATTAATGTTAGTTTTCCAAACCAGTGAGAGGGAATTATAATGGCTGTGTGTGCCATGATATCCCAAACTGATGCCAATTCTCAGCTCAATTTAGAAACTAGAGCATGGGAAGATTTGTGGCCAGAGGTGAGTGAGGCACCCGTGCTGGAGGGGAGTGCACGAAGGACGTGGGGCGAGTGGCCAGAGGCTACATTCAGCCTCTGCCACTTGCAGGGTGACCTTGGCCAAATCACTTCCCCTCCCCAGGCTCCAGTGACTGAATCTGCCATGAGAGGGAGGTGAACTAGGAGGACTGGAGAAGGCCCTGTGACTTGTGTGCGAGAGGCACTGCCCATGCTGTCATCCCATGTACTTAATGCTCAGGTGACATTTCCCAAACACGCTTTGCCTCTGTGCCTGTGAGGACCTTTGTCCCCGTGAAATGCCACCCTCACGCACTCCTCACCGTTCCTCCATGGCCTGCTCAAATGTCCCATCCTCCTCCCCTCCTCATCCTTGGGCAGCGGGGCTCTGAGCCTGCATTTGGGTGGTGGTTGTGCTGTCAGATGCTTGAAGGCAGGTCTGACTGGGCTTGTGCCCCAGAGCAAGTGTGCAGACAAGGTTTGTTGAATGAATTAGTAAGCAACCCCTTTTCAGAAGCATGAGTCTGCTGAGAAATTGAGGGAAAGACAAAAAGTTCCAAGGAGTTTTGCCTGTTTTTCTTCTCTCTCTCTCTCTCTCTCTCTCTCTCTCTCTCTCTCTCTCTCTCCTCTCTTCTCTCTCTCAGTCTCTCCCTCCCCTTGAGCTAAGTGTTCAAATTAGTGAAAGTTTGTCTCCATAAGGACTGTGAAGTACGGCATTTGAGAAACG
>NW_017731383.1:4991558-5003991 GCF_001890085.2 Hipposideros armiger
ACCCAAAATTCATATGTTGAAGCTCTACTCCTCAATGGAATGGTATTTGGAGATAGGGCCTTTGGAAGGTAATAAGGGTTGGATGAGTCATGAGGGTGGGGCCCTCATGATGGGATTAGTGCCCTTCTAAGAGGAGACACCAGTGGGGAAGTGGTCTCTCTCTCTCCTCTCTCTCCTCTCTCTCCTCTCTCTCCTCTCTCTCCCCTTCCCTCTGCTCACTTCTCTCATCTCCCATAGAATTTCCAAGTAGAAAGGGCTTGTGAGATCATCAGCACTGCCTTTGGGAGTGAAGCCCTGACTCCTGGGGCTGGCCTGGGCCGGCTGGGCCGGAGCGGGTGGGGAGGCAACCAGTGCCTGACCTGCCCGCACCTGGGAGTCCATCAGAGGCACTGTTTACATGTGAAAGCCTGTTTTCCTCTGAACTTTCTGCAAATTGGACCGAATATGCTAAATACATAATGAATCTGCTCCACTCTTTAATGCTGTTGCAGTATGTATTGCTTTCCTCTTTGATTACATGTAATTTGCTGAACTGATTTGGCTGTGAGTTGAAAGGCATTTGGGAGAGATCTCTGTAATTTGTCACTCAACTCACCCTAGACTTAAAAATGAATGCAGAATGATGCATTAAAAAGAAGTTTCTGGGTTGTGATTCAGATTACCTTCAACTGATGGCACCACATTGGATGCATGTGTCTCAGTGTTTTGCATTTACCAGATTATTATGCAACCATCTCTCCTATGGACTGAGCTCCTTGCAGACATGGGCTGAGTGTTTTTAATCTCAGTTCCGCAGCACGCAGCAGGTAGACAGCACACAGATGTTAGATGAATGTGTGTTAAAAGAATGCAAAAGTAAATGGCATTCGTGGCAGAGGGAACGGGATAGGGAAAAGCATGGAGGCTTGATCTGTGTTAAGCGGAGTCACACACCCCATTCTTGGAGAAGCACTGAGCACCATTATTTTTAGAGTATTGAAGGTGTGCGTGCACACACACACACACACACAGTGCTTCTGGGAACAGGTGAGGCAGCAGAGCTCCATCGTATAAAATCTTTACAACGAACCCTTTCTTCTCAACCAAAACAGAATAGCAATCATTTCCAAGTATCAGAGTTCACAGGGAAAAAAACGATGGAAGTCAGGAATTTCCATGAGAGGAGAGGTGGTGGGAGGGCCAGTGGAGACCCTGATAAGCATCCAGGCTTGGTAATGTTGCAGGGTTAATGACTTGACATTCTTCTAGGTCCGAGCTCTCAAAAGGTAGGAAGCATTAGAGTCACGTGGAGATTGGGAAAGAGGGGCAGAGTCCTGGAGCCCATCCCCAGCGATTCTGATTCCATAGGTCTGGGCTGCAGTTTAGATCTGTGAACTGCATTTTGACAATCACCCCCTGGTGATTCTGACACAGGTGGCCATCGACTCCCAGACCCGAGAAACCCTGAGTTGAACCAAACCCTATCTGATGCCTTGAATTATCTGTAACGTCTCCTCTGAGGGCCTTTGATCTTGGTATCCCTAGTGATGGGAACCCACTTTGGACATCTGAGGGCTGGTAGGAAGTTGTACTACTATTGTGGATGGGTGGTGGAGGGAAGAATGCCGTTGGAGGAGGAAAGCACAGCATATACAAAAGCTTCTAAGAAGGAGAATGGCTGGCTTGTTGCTGAAGGGAGAGTGATGTGAAGCAGAGGGAGCGCTGGATTACAGGAAGATGTGCAGAGCCTGGAAGCTGGAATTGCAGGCTGAAGCCAGATCCGAGAGGCCTTGGATGCCCAGTGGTGAAGTTTGGACAGTATTACCAGATTTCTGTTGAAGATTTTTAGCAGAGAACATCTTACTTAAACCAGCAAAAGTGGGGTATGATTACCCTTTGGCATGGCTTCATCCAGGACCCAGTTTCTTTCTCTACCTCCTCTTTGCTCTGCTCCCTCGGTGTTGACGCCATTACCAGGCCTCATGTCACAATACAGCTGCAGCTCCAGCCCTTTCGCCTTCTGTCTCATTCCTCTCTAGGTAGAAGGAGCCACGGTATATTTCTTAAATTCACAGAAAGGTACAAGGCATCTCATTGGCTCTGCTTGTGTCAGGTGCTCAATCTCAATCACTGTGATTAAAGGAATGTGATGTTCTGATTGGCCAGGCTTAAGTCACATGTCTACGGAAGGTGTAGAGTCAACGCTGCTGGAAACCAACGGACTGCCCGTGGAGGATGGGTGGCCCCAGAAGATTTGAGGAGCCGATTTAGAATGATTTATCCCATATCTACAGAGAACTGCTCTGCCTTTCGCTGTGTGCGTTTGGCGAGGCAGAGGTGGAAGCCCCCTATGTGGTGGGGGGACCTGGTCTGACCAAGGGGAGGGTGCAGAGTAAGGCAGTGCAGCGGCAATGCAGGGATGTTTTGGGGGAGACAGGCGAGAGGGCATGACGCTCAGTGGGGACGTCCTGGCTCATCCATCTACTTCCTGAGTGGCCTTGGGCGTGTTACTCATTTCCCTGACTGTTTCTTCATCCCTGAAGTAGTACCTGAAACGCCGCCTTTAGAGACTTGCGTAGGAAGTTAATGAATCATGTACCATCCCTAGCACATAATAACCACTCAATAAAAAGCAGCAGTTAACAATATCTCCTTGATTCTATGACAGCGTTGATTGTAGATGAATCCTTGATTTCAGCAATGTTGAAGTGTGTGTGTTGGCGGGGGCGGTTTGAATTGAGGAAATGGATAACAATTATGACAACAGTGATGATAATATGATATGGTGACAATTGGGGGGCAGGCGGTCAGTGGGTCAGGGCACAGATGTGGAGTTGACGGGGTTGCACATAAACCCTGGTTTTGGCACCCACTAGCTGCCCAGGGGTGAGATATGAGCCATAAGGACTCAACATTCGCAGCTCCTCTCTTCTTGTCCGCTCGGTGCCTCAGTTTCCCTTTTGACTCTCCTGTCCTATAAAGCCACACTTCATGATTTTTACCTCCCTTACGTGTATTTATATTCACTGACGTTTCTACATTTAAAAAAATAATCAGATTGTTTTGATAATTTGGGAGAATTCCTTCATGAAAATTGTAAGGAAAAAATGTCATCCTCATTTTAATCCATCCCCTAAAGATAACTCTTTACCATTTTATTGGATTTCCTTCCATTGATTTTTTCTGCGTATGAGGTTTTGTTGTCATCACAGTTGTAATCACCCCGTAATTTCAGTTTCGTACCCTGTTTTTCTCCTTATTATCAACTTTCCCTAAATAGAATCTTAATGATCATAATATAATTCATTATGTGTCTGGAATTGGTTTATTTAATTATTTTCTATTTTTGAACGCTTCGTCGTTTCCCAGTTTTCACCAGCGTTGATTACATAGGGATGAAACATTTTCTGAGTAAACTTAATTTCAGGATTACATTTGAGGAAATAACCTTGGATGTAGAAATATTGGGATAAGAGTTGGGACATGTTTTTGGTCCTTGGTTGCCAATACGTTTTTCAAAATAATTTTAACGCTGGGCGATCTTGTGGGTATCGGAAAGGCCTGTTTGGAGTGCTTGGCGTGTACACAGATGCACCTGCACACACACACACATGTGGGTACACAATTAACGTTTGCCACGAGTTGCCCCTAGGACTAGGAAGAGTAGGTCTATGTAACCAGGGAAACAGCCCCTCAAAACCCTGTCACCCCCAGCTCAGTGTTAAAAGAACCCAAAGCGGCTGACCATGGAGGTGCCACTTCACTTTCCCATTCTGGCTCGGACACTAAATTTTGGCTTTAACCCTAGGGCTTGCCCCTCAAATAGGATGGGGCCGCCTGAGCCCAAGCCGCCTCTTCTCCCGCCCGGCGCAGTATGAAGCCTCCGGGGAGTTTCCTCAGGGCTTCAGTGACTGTTTCCCTCTCCTGCTTCTCACCCGGGAAGCGCTCCACTGGCCCTCGGCAGGTACACTCACCAGAGAAAGTTGCTCCGGAAACACCTCTCACTCTCCAGGGAAGCCCACTGGGCTGTGAGAACAAACATTGGAAGGGCTCATCTTTTTAAAACCTTTTTTTGGGTGAAAACTAATACACATTGAGAAAAGTACATGCAATACGAATGTCCAGCTTAATGAATTGTTCTAAAATGCATATCCGTGTAGCCACCACCCAGGTCAAAAAATAGAAAATGGTCGGTGCGCCCGCCCGCCCCCCCAGAACCCTCAACCCCCTCTCCATCCCTGCCTAAGGTAACCATTGTCCTGACTCTCGTGATCACATCATTGATGTTTTTCACGGTTCCCTAGGTGTGCGTCCCTCAACACTCCACTTCCATTTTGACCGCCTTTGAGTTTTCTGTAAGAGAGTCAGAAGTATGTATCCTCTTGTATCTGACTTCTTTAGCACAAAAATATGTTTTTAAGATTCATCCATGTTATTGTGTAATGTTTTTGTTGCTGACTATTATTCCATTGTATGAATGTACCACAATTTGTATAATCATTCTACCAGGGGCCTGCAAACGACAGGCCAACTCCAACCCCATGCCTGTTCTTTGTAAATGAAGTTTTATTAGAACACAGTCATGTCCGTTCACTTACATATTGTCTCTGGCTGCTTTTGTGCTCAGGCAGAGTTGCGTAGCTGTGGCACAGAGTGTGTGGCACAGAGCGCAAAGCCCAAATATTTACCACCTGGCCTTTTGCAGGAAAAGTTTGCTGACCCCTCCCATCTACGTACGGTTGATGGACAGTTAGGTTGTTTTCCAGTTCGGGGTTATTGCAATTATTCTATTAACATATACCTAGCAACACCTTTCTCCTGGTATGTAGGCACCCAGGATTTTCCAGGGTAGGCACGTAAGGGTGGAATTGTTGGTCCATGTGACATACATATCTTCACATTTTCCAGATGGTGCCAAAGCACCAGTGGTCGCACCAGTCTGTACACCTCACCTGTGCATAAGTGCACCTGTTGCTTCACATTTTCTGAGCGCTTGTACGGCCAGACTTTGAAACTTTGACAATCCGATGGGAGCAAAGGAGTATCTTGCTTTAATTTACATCTCCCTGCAAACATGAAGCCGAGCGCTTTTTCATTTGTGTCTTGGCTCTCTGTGTTTCCTCTTCTGTGATTTTTTTTTTGTTCGCTTTGCCTATTTTCATTCAGTTATTTGTTTTTTCCTCCTTGGTTTATAGGAATTCTTTACAATATTCTGTTTATCGATCTTTTTTGTTCATTACATGTATTGTAAACACCTACTACCTGTCTTTGACTAATCCTTTCACTTTGTGGTTGGTCATTTTTACTCAGAAGTTTAAAATTTTAAGCAAATTGATTCCTTTCGCTTGTGGTTTGTACTTTTTCTGTCTTATCCAAAACAGTTTTTCCTATCCTGATGTTGACGATTTTCCTATAATTTCTGACTGTTTTTCTGTGGGCGTCATGATATACCTCCCGTGCCTTTTGACAGCGCTGTGGAGTGGAGCTTTAGATGAGGAGAGAGGTTCAGAGAGGTTAGCGAGCTGCCCGAGGCGGCACAGCTGAGGAATGGAGTCAGATTGAGGCGTGGCTGCCACACTGCAGGACACCCCCCCCCCAAGCCCCAGGACACCGCCCCGAGCCCCAGGACACCACCCCGAGCCCTCCCACAGTCATGGGTCCTTCCCGGGCAGACCAGTGGCAGGGCACTCGGCTGAGCTCCGTCCTCCAGCAGAGGAAAGAGAAGAGGTGGGTTCAGGCGACTTGCCCGGGGTCACCCAATCAGTGAGACGCACCTGCCTGTGTTTTTATGGGGCCGGCGGCCACCAGGCTGCAGATGGCAGATGCTCCCCAGTGACCCCGCTCCCTGCGGCTCTTAGAACAGCAGGCCTGGATGCCAGCCCAGGCCGGCCTTCTGAGCAGCAGTGCTGTTTTCAGACACTGGCCAGATGTGGCCTGGCCTTAGAGCTGCCCGGGCTCAGCTGCAGACGGCGTGGTCACTGGTTTCCCACGGCCGGGCTGCGAAAGTGGACGCTTTCCAAATGGTCCTTTTCTTTTCCCAGAAGTGGGAATCCCGCCTCCCCCTGCCTGATCCAGGCAAGAAAGCCCACAGCAAGGTGTGTGACGCGCTTCCAGGGAGCGCTGTGCTGGTCTTCACGGCTTCCCGGGAGGACCCGTTTTTCAGTGGCCACCAGGGAAATGGGCCCTGAGGGCTGGGACTGGGCCTGGCTCGCAGTGGTCCTGCCGGGACACGGACAGGAGTCAGGTATGTTTTCTGCCTGGGACACTCGCTCCTTGGGTTGTGACTTGTGATGATGCAACACCAAGTCCACAAGTGGCCGAGCCTTTGATTCTGGGGACCTACACCTAAAATTTCCTATGGGAGCCCATCTACTGTAGCATCAAATATTCCCCTCCAACCACAAAAGAAGTCCCTCCTACTTGGTCGTCTTACCCGGGGCTTTACATGCGTCATCTCACCAAGTTCCCACACCTGGTCCTGTGAGGTCCCATTCTACGGACTAGCAAGCTGAGGCTCAGGACCACAACGGCCCCCGGAAAGGTGCACGACGATGTGTTGATTCATTTGACACACTGTTGAGATCCTACTACGTGCCAGGCGCCGTGCTAGATTCCTGTTCTGAGGGAGCTAACGTTCTCGAGGTGGGGAGAGGTCCGTAACGAGCACGCACGTGGTGTGCAAGGTAAATGCAGGCAGCGACAGCGCCATGGAGGAGGTGGGCAGGGCGAGGATGTCCGGTCAGACAGGCTGCGGGGGCAGGGGCCCTGTCTGAGGAGGCGCCATGGGAGCCGGCCACGCGAGCTCTGTGGGAACTGTTCCCTTGGCAGAGACAGCAGCACATGAAAGGCCCCAAAGGGGGAACAAACCCTGGAGCTGGAGGAACTGAGAAGGGCCAGGACCACAGCGATGGGGAAGTGGGACGAGGTGAGGTCACAGGCAGGCGGGGGACAAAGCGCTCAGTGCCCCATAGGCCACAGGAGAACTGAATTTGATGCCAAGTGCGGTGGGAAGCCCCTGGAATGCTTTATCTAGGAGGCGGGCACTGTGGGATTTGCATTTTGAAAGGGGCACCCTGGGTGCTGTGTGGGGCACAGAGGGAGCAGTGAGGCTAGTTCATGGCCATGGCTTCAATTCAGGGGTGATGGAGTGGGGGCAGCGGATGTGGGGGGAGAGAGAGAGTGCTCCGGCAAATTTTTTTTTTTAAATATATATATTCCCAAGATGACTTTTAGCATAGTCACAAGGTTGATTTTTAGTATATTCACAAGATGGTGCAACCATCACCGCTAATTCCAGAAACTTTCCATCATCCCCAGAAGAAACCCCTCGCCCATTCGCAGTCACTCCCATTCCCTCCGTTCCCCGCTCCCCTGGTAACCACTCATCACTGGCACTTGTCTATTCTGGACGTCCATACAAATGAGGCGGTACAGTGTGTGTCTGGCTGCTGGCGCGGAGCATCTTGTTTTCAGTTCTTCCATGTGGCAGCGTGAGTCAGCACTTCACTCCTTTTTATTGCCAAATACTATCCCGTTGGATGGCTAGACCACGTCTTGCTTATCTGTTCACCAGTTGGTAGACACTTGGGTTGTTTCCACTTCTTGGCTATCATGAATAATATCGCTGTGAACGTTCATGTTCACGGTTTTGTGTGGACATATGTTGTCAGCCCTCCTGAGCATCCTCGTAGGGGTGGAATTGCTGGGTCATGTGGTGACTCTATATTTACATTTTTGAGACACTGCCAGACTGCTTCCCGAAGCAGCTGCACCATTTTACGCTCTCACCAGCGGTGTGTGAGAGTTCCAAGCTTTCACATCCTCACGAGCCAACGTGCATTGTTCATCGTTTTCATTCCAGCCGTCCTAGTGGGTGTGAGGTGGTTTTGATTTGTGTTCCCTGGACTGACGATGCTGAGCATCCTTTCACGTGCTTAGTAACCACTTGTACGTCTTCTTTGGAGAAATGTCTATTTAAGTCCTTTGCCCATTTTCAATAGGGTTCTTTGTATTTTTATTGTTGAGTTGTAAGAGTTCTTTGTATATTCTAGATACAAGTCCCTTCTCAGATACAAGACTTGCAGATATTTTCTTCAAGTCTGTGGGTTGTCATTTTACTTTCTTGATAATGCTCTTTGAAGCACAAAAGTTTATAATTTTCATGAAGTGCCCTTTATCTATTTTTGTTGTTGTTGCCTGTGCCTTTGGTGTCATATCTAATCTCACAAATATTTATCCCTATGTTTTCTTCTAAGAGTTCTACAGTTTCAGCTCTTATATTTAGCTCTTTGATCCATTTTGGGTTAATTTTGTATATGGTGTGAGGTAGGGGTCCAACTTTATTCTTTTCCATATGGATACCTAGTTGTCCCAGCACAATCTGTTGAAGACTATTCTTGCCTTATATCCCAGGGTCCTTGAGAGGATCTGATGGAAAACAAGAGAGGAAAATGGGGCACAGATGGCGGTTCCCCAGGATAGCCCATTTCAGGAGGTTCCACGTCATCCTGGGCCCTCCAAGTCTCTCAGTTCCTGGGGAGAGTGCAGCTGACTAGAGAAATGGACTCAGAAGTCCACAGGAAGTTCCTTGATTCCTCAGGACCCCCAGAATGATGTCCCCAAAGACTGGGACAGGAAGATCTGCTGAGTCCAACAGCCTCCGTTTCCCGGGGAAGCATGGGAGGCTCAGAGAGGGGGGATGTGCCCAGGGCCACAGCCAGTTAGCGCAGCTGGGCCCAGAGCAGCCGCAGCGCCCTCAGGCTGTGATCTCTAAGTAAGCACCGATGCCCTGCAGACCCAGAGTGTCCCAGGGCATGGGGCTACCTCTGAAGATGCTAGAAGAATGAGCTGCTTCTTTGGCACACGCTCAGCAGGAAATAGAATACTTAGAAACAAATTGCCACATGAAAAACAGTCATGGCTTTTTACAATGCAAATGTTGAAGTCCTCTCTTTCTCTAGGCATTGAAAGCAACTGTCACTCCCAGGGCTCCCTGCACTCCCCACCCCCACCCCACCCTCAGTCCCCTGTATGGCTGGTTCTACTGAACCCTCACCAACACCCCCTGGGGAGGAGAGAGACCCAATGGTTGGTGGCATCAGAGGTTTCCTGGAAGAGAAGGCTTGGGAAGGCCTTAAAGGACAACCCTGTGTTGCCAAGGGGAGAGAAGGCCTGGTGGTGGTGAGAACAGCAAGGGGAAGGCAGAGATGGGTCTTCCAGTGACGTCACTAGTCTGAGACTCAGTTTTCCCTTCTGTAAAATGGGGTGTGTCCGTTGAGGTGCTTTTGGCTGCAACTAACAAAACACCCAGCAAAAGTGGCCTAAACACTGGGGCTTATGACCTCCTTACTTGACAACAAGTCTGGAGGTCGATGGTGTCCGACCTGATGGTCAGGACTTCTGGGCAGCACCCTGGGATCTCTTTTCTTCTCCTCGTGGCTACGAGATGGCAGCCGTGGTCCTTCCACCTAGCGGGGGGAGGCAGGCCAGATTGGAAAGCAAGCGCATGATGGATGTGACAAGGACTAAGTGCCATGAAAATGGACAGAGCGCAGTGACAGAGAATGACAGGGGGGTCTACTTACATAGGGTGACAGAGGACATGTCACTGAGGGTTCACGTTAAGGCTAAGACCCGGAGTAAGGAAGGAGCCAGACGTGAGAACGGCTGTGGGACGCGAGATCAGACATTTAAACCAGCACACGCAAGGGCCTGCCCCAGGAGGAGCTCAGCTTGTGACAACTAAAGTGGCGCCACTAGGGACCATCATGGACAACACACAACCAAGAGGCTGAAGTCTGGTGCAGGTACCCAGTTCTAAACTGGTCATGCAGCGGGTCCACTGGCATTACCTTCCGAATGAGAGCAGCAGACATTTTCTGAGTGCAGTGCGCAGTCCGGGTGAGAGCCAGGGACCTGAGGGCAGAGCCACACACGTTCACCAGTCACCTCGCTTTTGCGCATGTCCTCCTACAGTTTATACTCCACACAGAAACAAGAGAGAGATTACAAAAATGTCAATGACATAACGTCATTCCTTTGCTCAAGGACAGCCCATGACTTCCCATTGCACTAGACCTAAGCCCAGAGCCCTTCTGGTGACCGGTGAGGCCCTACACCATCCAGCTCCTTGCTGTTTGTCTGAGTCTGTCTCTTACTACTCCCCTCTCACTCACTCAGTTCTAGCCCTCCTGGCCTGTTTGCTGTCCTTGGAATCTGCCAAAGCACACATGCCTCAGGGCCTTTGCACATGCTGTTCCCTCTGCCTGGACTCCTATTCTCCAGATACCCACACGATTCACTCCTCACTTCATCCAAGTCTCTGCGCCAACGTCACCTCCGCAGTCACTGTCCCCTTGCCCTGCTATATTGCCGACTTGTCTGTGTGTCGCCAGCTCCATCAGAGCAGACACTGGCCTGTTCTCGTGTTGCCAGCACCCAGGCCGTGCCTGGCACATGGTAGACTCTCAATAAGTGTTTGTTAAATGACCAAGTGAAAGAATGTAGACCCAACCATGAGATCCTACAGCTATTTCAGATCCCAACTTACGATTTCTGAGCATGGTGACCCTGTTCACAGTGACTTTGGCTGGCAGGGCAGGGGGTGGGGAAGAAGGCGGTCCTGGTGGGAGCATCATGAAGCTGAGGCCTCACTGAGGCACCCGGCAGGCCATGCCAGAGACACCGTGCGACAATAAGCAGGAGAGCAGGCTGGGCTGGAGAGGGGGCTTAGAGCTGTTGACGAAAAACATCCAGCCTAAGAGAAAACTTGTAAGAGTTTATTTGAGCCAAACTGTCGACAGTTGCCGGGAAGCAAAATCTCAATGGATTGAGAAAATGCTCCGCAAAATGGCAGTGTGCAGTTTATTTTATACATAAAATCAAAGGAGGAAGGTTACATGAAATCCATTGGTGATAGATTAAGCGGGTGGGTGGGTGCAGGATAACTAACAGTTTGCTCTTTACAGCACATAGAGATGGTAATCAGGAGACAAGCATGATAATGAGGAATTTTGCAGTTTCTAGCTCTGGTCTGAAAAAAAGGATTAAAGATGTTCTCGTAGGTACAGAAGGACAAAGAACAGGCCCATTGAAAAGGCACATATTAACTTAATGAGGAAGCTCAAGAGATGTGACTCCCCGCCATGGCCCACCTTAGTTAGGGATTTTTATGTTCACACCATCCTCTGTGCTTATTTTCAGTCTCCTGAGCTTGTCAAGTATAACACGTGACCCCTTTTCTGTCCACATTTCCCCGTTTTGGTCATAAATCAATCCAAAGAATGCATTGATGACCAACCTTTTGGTTGGATAGCGTGGTCCCACAGTGCTAGGACGGCTCATTCTTAGGAAGTCATTGTGTCAGCATTTGTCTCGCTGAATGTTGGACCATTGGGGTTGGGGCAAGACTATAGCCTTGGAAGGCATGGCAGTTGAGGCCAAATTGTTTATTTATATTTAAAATTGTGAGCAAATGGGAGACAGTCAGATCCTATGTGTCTTTATTAAATATATTCTGGATCATTTCTAATCTTTGAGCTATCATGATCCAAGTTTGTTTGTTTGTTTGTTTGTTTGTTTTTCTGTCAGCCTTATGTTTTATTATTTTTTTGTACCTAGTATGACATTTACAAATTAGGACCAAGAGCAATAGTATTAAACCAGTAACACCGATTAGGAGCAGAAAATGTCCAGTATTAGACAAGCATGAGTTTGAGGAGAGCAAACATCCTAGCCACCAAAAGAACGCTTTACATGTATTATCATAATTTTTTATTATTAAGTTAATATGTTTTCTTCCCTCGTTTTACTGTTATTTGTACATTATGATAAGTGTGGCAAGATGAATGAAGACTATTATTTCATGATCTAGAAGTTCAAATTTTTCTTTTGGCCAGTTAGTTTCCATAGAAATGACTCCATGGGGAGGATTAAGTTCAATTTCCCAATACAATGGATTTTCAGTATCAATATTATCATGGGTTTTATTAACCTCAGACAAAGTTAATTTGTCTATGATTTTAGTACCATATTCTCAAAGTATTTACTGTAAATCTGGTGTCATTACAATGGAAATCAGTATGACAGAAGAATTTTCTAACCCTTCCCGATAAAAAGTCCTCTTCCCATATACCATATATTGTTGTTTGTTGAGGTGGATATGATAGGCCAGGATTGCGTGAATTCAGAATTCCATATAGATTGGGGCCAGAACCATTCACTTTTTTTAATTTAATATGGCCTGTCATTCATTAATTTGATTTCTGTAAGTTGTATTAACTGGGAACTGTAACTTTAAGGTTAAATAGGGGCCAAGGCTGTAAGAACATAATGGTGTAAATTACAGTTATTACCTAAAAATTTCTAGAGGCCTGGACATCTAAGGGCTTCATAAATTTTCGGTGCCTCAGCAGCCATTATAAACGGCCATTTAAAAAAAAATATATATATATAT
>NW_017731383.1:5008801-5014073 GCF_001890085.2 Hipposideros armiger
TTGTGGCCATCTTAAGTTGATAGCACCTCTAGATAAATCTTTCCATGTCTGTAAGTACTTGCAGAACTCCTAAGAACTGTACATCTCTCTACAGGACAATAACGGCACTGGGGCCTGGGAGCTTGTCGGCCTTGGAGGCACGATTTTCCATGTTCATTTTTAGTTTTCTTTTGAGATCTGCAGAGTCTGAACAAATATCTAGGGATATTATGTAGTGGGTTGAAGTGTGCTGCTGATGGGTTGAGCTCCAAGGGGCTGTCACCTCCCGAGTCACTTCAACCCTCTTCCGTGCCTCGGTTTCTCTTCCCGGTTGTCTAGCACAACCGTGAGGATTCGGAGCGCTAGATAACCATCCTGTATGTGCGCGTCCCGGACGAGTCCAATATTTAATTACAGTTGTGTTGGAATTCCCTATGGGGCTACTGCACGTTTTGAGGAGTACCCTCAAACACCTCCACAAAGATTTTTAGTCACCTAAGAATACCTGAAATTCGAGCTGAAGGGAATAAATGCCCCTTATCTTTGGAGCTGAATAAGTTCAGACTCTCATTTATCCGGCGAAAAATTTTGTTCAGCCTCGCAGTAAACAATTCCAATTGAAAAGCCAAAACTAAAACCAGCCACCCATTTCATTTCTCCTCTCCAAGAGTTACCTTAACTCTTGTCCTTAACCTGGGCCCTGCCACCAAGATTTACCTTAACTCGCGTGCTGAACCTGGGTTATCTTAACCCTGCCACCTCGAGGATTTTAATCAAGTCAGGGCCTCCTACCTTAAAACAGCGAGGTCCAGAATTCCAAGAAAAACTCAACCAAGTTCACCCGATGCGAAGCAGGGAGCCGGTGGGGCACAACGGGCTCCCGCTGGTACCGAGCACTGAATCCAGGTCCGCAGGGTGTTCCTGGGAGGGCTTCTTTGGAATCATGCCCGACTACGCCAAGTAATATTGATGAAAACATCCAGCCTAAGAGAAAACTTATAAGAGTTTATTTGAGCCAAACTGTTGACAATTGCTGGGAAGCAAAATCTCAACGGATTGAGAAAATGCTCCGCAAAATGGCAATTTGCAGTTTATTTTATACATAAAATCAAAGGAGGAAGGTTAAATGAAATCCACTGGTGATAGATGAAGTGGGTGGGAGGAAGCAAAGCGGGGAAATCTCTGGGATTGGATAAAAGTGCATTGGAGAGACAGGTCCTCCTCCCACACAGGTGGGTGCAGGATAGAGATGGTAATCTGGAGACAAGCATAATAATGAGGAATTTTGTAGTTTCCAGCTCTGGTGTGCGGGTGGGATGGGAGGGGAGATTAAAGATGTTATTTTAGGTACAAAAAGACAAAGAACAGGCCTACTGAAAAGGCACAGATTTACTTAATGAGGAAGCTCGAGATGTGACTTCCCGCCACGGCCCACTTAGTTAAGAATTTTTATGTTCACGCCATCCTCTGTGCTTATTTTCAGTCTCCTGAACTTGTCAGGTATAACATGCGGACCCTTTTCCGTCCACAGAGCCATTGGCACAGCGACAGTAACACAAATCATGGGCCCTGCCTATGGGGGGTGGGGGGGCATTGCAGGCTTCTTTTAAAATGCAGATTTTTTTTTTCTTTTGCTAGAGTTTAAACATTGGGAGAGGTTCACATAAAAATGCAATTTCATGTTTCTTTGAAAAACTGGAATCTCTGGAAATAGTGACCACGGGCCCCCACTAGGCGTCGCTTAGCTAGCTGCCCTCTTTATGTTTAATTTGACTGTTTGGTTAAGCAAATAATTTTCAAAAAACCTTTCATTATGAAAAATTTCAAGCATACTAAGAAGCAGCNATCTCTTTTCCTTCTATAATAACATTCCTTCTAAATTTCAAAAACCACAAAAATATTATTGATAAAGAAGTTATCTTATATGTCTTTAGCAATTATTAACAATTGCTATATAAGTACAGGGTTTGAGAAAAGCCTAAAGAACAAGTATAAGTGTTATTATTACTAATATTATTAGCAGACAGGTAAAGACAATCAAACCAAATGGTTATTTTAAGTTCAGTATCAAGTATGTAGATATACAGGCCTTCTCGATGTGGGGCTAGCTGTCTATCCCTGATGTCGGCGGCTTCTAATCCTTGAGGAGTCTTTGATATCCACTGATGGGTCCTTTCTGACAAGGTTGGAGAGTTTTTAACTGATGTCTTGTCCAATGGACAAAATTTCCTGGTTGTGAGTCGTGGTCTTTGAAGTCTACATCTCCTAGGAGCACACTGAAGTGAATCAGTTACTAATTTATCAATTTCTTTAAGATAATTGATAAATCCTTGATAATAATGTAGAGTGTCTCCTTTTAGTAAGGTTGGTTCATATGTCCCTTCACATGATGTGAACCATGACTAATGAGGAGAAAGCCTGTGTTTACGAAAAGGAGTATCTCAGGTTGAGAAGCATTATAAGGAGAGCTTTTGGCCAAGAAAGATTAAAATAAAAGCTTCTAATAGTTTGCCTAGTTGAGTTTTAATTTACCATTTGGACGTGCTATCAATCCAGAGGACTGGGGTGATAAGCACAGTGAAAATGCTGTTAAATAAGCCAGATATTACAAATAGATTATTATTGGCCCAGTGAAATAAGTCCCTCAGTTACTATGTAATTCACAGGGAGTTCTCTGAGGATTATTTATTATTTTAAATAACTTCCCTACCATTAAGACTGTTGCTTTCCTGCAAGGGAATGTCTCAGCCCCGTGAGACAACATACAAATCATGACTAATACATATTTGTATCCTTGAGATGGTGGCCTTTGGATAAAATCCAATTACCATACCTCAAATGGACCTAAAGGAAATGGGAAATGTCCTTGGGACCTATGGAGTGATTTTCCAGGGTAATATTTTAGACAGAAAGAACATCTGGTATATACTTTATGAGCTACAGTAGGTTTCTAATAATATTCTTTGCTCTATGAAACTATCTTTCCAAGACCCCAATATGTTAGATCTGTTTGGGTCAAACTTCCCTCTTTTGTTGCCATATTTTTTTTTCTTCTGCAGCTGCCCATTAGAACAGAAAAAGTTTTTTATTGACTTAATAGGGAGAAGAAATATTTTTAAGTCTGGATAATTTGGCTGTTTATTACTTTTGGTCTAGCTGCAGTACCAGCTAAATTATTATTATTTTTCTTTCTATGATGACAGCCTTAGAATGTCCTGGAATTTTGATAATTGCCAAATGTTTCAGTTGCTGGATGATATCTAATTTAAATTCTGTAACCTATTTTCCATTTTTATGGGCTGCCCTGAGGAAGTTAAGAAGCTTCCACAAATTGTGAGCTACACCAAAGGTATAACAGCTATCAGTGTAAATATTGGCTATTTGACCTTTGCTCATTTACAAGCTCCTGTTAGATCTATTAATTCAGCTTGTTGGGCTGAATTATTCAAATAAATAGGAAACTTAAATTTATGTTTACCATGAAAGTTATTGTATATAGCATAAAAATAAATCATCCACGTATTGGATTAGAACAGAATTTTTGGGGAATTCATCATTATTCGAATCAGCCTTTAGTATCTGAGAGAAATAGGTAGGACTCTGTATACCCCTGGGGCATTACTGTCCAAGTAAACGCTGATCTTCCCAGGTGGAAAAGCAAAGAGGTATTTCCTGTCGTTTTCACAGGAATGCTGAAATAGGCACTGCATAAATCTATCACTGAAAAATATTTGCAATACACACAGGAATAGCTGATAATAGGGTATGTGGATTTAGAACCACAGGGTATCTATTTATAGCTGAGATTTTGTGCAAATCTCCATCCTTTTTCATTGGGTTTTATTTTTACTGAAAGGATAGGAGAATTACAGGTGCTCATACATGGACTTATAAGCCCCACGCCTTTTTAAAGGTAATCTTGTACAATGAGCTAAATCAAGCTGGTGTATCAGGCCTCAAAGGATACTGGGAAATATTAGATAGAGGCAAAGTATTATCAATAGGTATTTTAATAGGAGTGGCTGACTTAATCTTGCCAATCAATATCTGTACTGGAAAAAGCCTAAAATTGTATTAGATAGAACATTCTATAACAAACATTCCGTCAGTATCAAGACCAGTTTTCTCTTCTGGGGCTGGTGGAGTGACCCTGAGGTGGCCCTGGACTTGGCCTGTCTAAAACCTGGCCTGCCTGTTAACGCCTAGGAGGGAATATGAACTCCAGCAGTCCTAAAATACAGAAGTTTACATAACAGAAGTATTAGCAAAACTTAGTTCTTAGATTTAGTTCTCTTGAGTAACTAAAGACCTAATTAAAACAATATAAAACATAGAGAAATATTTTGATGACACATAATTTCTGCCTTTAAAGCAGAAAACGTTTCCATATCAGTAGCAGACCAAGTCTTGTAACAAACTTTGTCTTACTTAGCAGAGACAGAAAACTTAATTTTCCATCAGCTTACTCTTGATATTAAATTGACTTAATTAATCGCATTTAGCATAACCATACATAAAATTCTTTCAAGACTTTCCTTTACAAACTTTCTGTAACTTTCCCAGTTCCTTAGTTTGTCTCTTTTAAAATCATTATTTCCCGAATCTGATTCATTTAGTCCTAAATACGTTTCACCCTTCTGGGAGGATATGTGAACATCATTGATTAGAAAGTCTCACACTATCAGGTGAGTTGGGGCAGATTTGAATAATAAAAATATATGCTGCCCATTAACATTTCCTAGTTGGAAGGGAACAGGTTCTGATTTAAAAACAGACATTCCCTATACCATTTGTACAGAAGCTTTACTCCAAGGGAAGGGTGGTGTTTACAGATAAAGTAGCCCCAGTGTCCTCATGGCCCTTGGAGCAGCCCTATGCTTATTTCTGTTTCCTTTCTTTCTAAATCCTATTTTAGTTTTCAACAATCCTTAAGGTGACCTGGCTTTACAATAAAAACACATTTCCTCTATAGGAGTTTCCCTAGCAAACCTTAAATAATTCTGTTGCTTTGCTCTCAGAAACCAATAGGTTCGCTAATTGGAATAAATCAGAAAAGCCAGGATTATAGGTTCTAACACTTAATTTAAATTTCTTTGCAAACTCATCGGGGTCCTAGAGAGGGTTGGGGGAATCTTTAGATTTCTCAGTTCTGCCTGCACACAACCATGATTCCCCTCCACCCAAGACCAGGTCCTCTCCAAAGGGAGCTGCAACAGAGGTGCAGAAAAGAGAGAGACAGAGGAAAAGGAGAGCAAATCCGGACAAGTGAAGCGCATATTGGGACAGTTGAAGA
>NW_017731383.1:5016408-5017514 GCF_001890085.2 Hipposideros armiger
CTGTTCATCTGTAAGCGTTCCTTCGCCCTCTCCTTTCCCCCCCATTTGGTGAGGAAACAGGGTCATTTGTCTGGGTTTCACGGCAGGTTCCCTCCTCCTGTGTGTGTCACCTCATCCTCCTTCCTATTTCCTGGAGCTACAGGCCTGAGTAGATTCAGATTCATTCTTTTGGTGTTTTTTTTTTTGTTTTTTGGTGGGTTTTTTTGCAAGTCTTACTGACTGGGAGTGCTGTTTACTTTCTGTTGCCTTACGTCAGGAGGCCTGTGCTGTCTGAGGCTGCACATGTTTAAGGAACGATTCCTGAGGGCAGATGATGTCAGTGGATCTTGCCATGATAAAGTCCCCCCTCAAAGCATTGATGGTCGTTGTCCAGATCATGTATTCTCAGCGGGGGCGATCCTGCCTCCACGGAGGCAGAAGTTGGTTCTTGGAGAACTTGGGGATAGAAAACACCTGATTCTTCTAATATATAAAGCATAGATGGATGTCTAATACTTAAGCATGTGTGTATCTAGATGTAGAGTATACCTGTGGTGTTACAATTTCATCGGAGGTGTGACTAGAGAGAGAAAAAGCCTAAAATGGCCCCTGGGAGGCAGGGTGTGTACAGTGAAAAGTAGGTTGAGAGACAGGAGCATGGATGTATTTTTTCATTGGAGATTGCAAATTGGTAATTTTCGAGCCAGCGTTCCTGCATCCTGGGACTGCGGACTCCCCCACAGCACAAAGGACTCGCCCGCACTGGGCTCAGAGACATGACCAGACAGTACCCTGGCTTCCATCTGCACTGGGCCGTGACTCCAAAGGTGCCCCCAGGCCCCATGTAGAGTCTGCGCTCAAGAAAACACAACACGGTGACCACACAGAGTGTACATTGTCCCAACCCCCATTGCCAAACCTTTTCCTGTCGCTCTCCACTCACCTCCCGCCGTCGTTGTCTATGTCCCCATGGCCCCTCTTTGTTCCCTTTTTGTCTTCCCTTGAAAACCCTCAGTCACCTTTGTCTCAGCCCGGAAGTCAGCTGGGTAGACACCGGAGTCTGTCTGCCCTAATGCCCTCGTCCTCATAAAACCTGTCTTGTCGCCTTGGAGGATTGTCCGCTGCTG
>NW_017731383.1:5019914-5020870 GCF_001890085.2 Hipposideros armiger
AAAGAAAAAGAAAAAGGCTTTCTGCCACGATTCAAATTAACCCCTTTTATGGCCATATTTTTTTCCTTCTGCATTGATATCTCCCTGTGCCACATTTTTTAGCCTTTTTTAAAAAACTGCCAGAACCGATTAGAATAGAGAACAAAAGGATTGCCGACTCTGAAAGGTAGGGAGCCCAGGAGTTTGAATTCAATCACCCCTTTTATTATGCAAATGTGCCCCTTTGATTCTGCCTTCCGGCGATGAGGTGGAGCCACTCTGAGGAGCAGGGGGCACAGATGCAGAAGGAAAGGTTTCACATCTCAGTCCTTTCCTCAGAAGCCAAATAACTCTCCTCTCCAAAGCCCCGACTGTTTTCTAAAGAAATGTTTGAATTATTGTTCCCAGCTAAGAGCTAAAAGAAATAACCAAACCCCAGTCTTCTGGTTGCCGAGAGCTGCCTCCATCACCCCGGTTCAGACCTGGGTGGTGCTTTCCGCCAGACACAGGAAGAAATGGCCCTGCTTTTTCCGAGTGCTCCCTGTGTGCCAGGCACCGTGCCACCAGGCACTCTCTCCCTCCCTTATCTCCTTTCGTCCTCCCAGCAGCTGCTTCAGGTGGGCAATTGCTCTGATTATCTTATCTTGCAGATGAAGAGCCCTGACTTACCCAGGTGGAGTCAGTCAGCTAGTAATAAGCACCAAAGCCAGGATTGAAACCCAGCAACACGTTCAAAGAGTTGGCACCCCTGCACAACATGCACAGAATTCTACGGGCTTTGGGGCAGGGGCCCAAGCCTGGCTTTCTTGTCGTTCTGGACGGTGAGCTTCCTGAAGCAGAGCCAAACAGGAGGACTGGCATGATGTGCTCAAAAGAAAATGAAAGAATGAATGAGTGCATGAATGAATGAACGAATGAATGGATACCAATCTAAGAACGATGCAGGAAGGTAGGGCAGAAAGAACATGGATTTGGAA
>NW_017731383.1:5029015-5057112 GCF_001890085.2 Hipposideros armiger
TTTTTTTTTTAATTGTTCCCTCATGCTACCATTTTTGCTGGAGGCTGCACATGATTAAAATACATTTTCATTCTCAATGGGAATAAGAGGGCTGAACCTGTTCTTGATTGCAATCACACGTGAGGAGCCGATATCCTGCCCCCTGGAAACCAGCGGAGACGACTCCCCTGGACTACTGACAGGCAGCTCAGGGGAGCGCGGGGTCCAGGGGCGCGATCTTACAGCCAATGCTGCCCCCTGGTGGCGCCTCTCCCCGGCTGCGCCTCCCAAGCCGCAGAGCCCGCTGCAGGCTTGGCAGTGATCCTATGAAGCAGATAAAGCTATGACGTTCCTCAACAGCCTGAACTTGACGTTTTGCTGATTATAAAATGAGTACAAGTGCATTCCAGAAAGTCTGAGATCCAGAAAACTGTAAAGAAAATAAAGATTACCTATAAACCCAGGGATACCAACTGTTAACCATTTGGGTATATATCCTTCTAATACGTCTTGTGTACATATCAATGCTTTCATTATTAGAAAAAAAATGAGATTCTAATCTGAAGAGGTTTCAAAAAATAGCATCTAATATGCCTTGAGTTCAGAAGCAGAAGAAAATCTGGAAAATCAGAGAGACATAAAGAAGAAAAACTTTGTAATAAATTACTTACAATCTCACCATCCAGAGATAGTCTTTCTTCTCAATTTAGTTGATATTTGTGAAAATCAACTGTTATTTATTCATATCTATCTTGAAAGAATCCGAATCAGAAATTTAAAAAAAATGTCCCAAGGGAAAAATTTATTCTTATATCTTGGATTACCCCATAGCCCTGTGCCCTTTCTCTGTTTCCCTGTTTCTCTGGCAGTCGCTCTGGAAACCTCCCTCTTCCCCCGACACTTTCCATCTGTCCCTATGGCTCCCACGGGAGTAGCCAGGCCTTCTGTGACCCTGGGTGTATCCATCTGTGGGACTAGTTCTTAGAGTGGAACGGCTTTAAAGGGGGTATGTGCCTTTGTGAGTTTTGCTAGATACTGCCAAACTGTCTCGCAGAGAAACTGTAGCACCCTGCACGCCCACCAGCAGCCTCCAGAGGGCCTGTTCCCAGTAGGATCACCAGGAGTGGTGTCAAACTGCTGGCCCTGGGATCCCACATCTTAACTTTAGCCATGATGTGCCAAGTGCTGTCTACTTCCTGATACTCATCAGGCCAAGTGCTGTCTACTTACTGATACTGCCGGATTCGTACGGTGACCCCGAGGGAAGTAGGATGCTCTTCATTTTACAGATGAGGAAACCGAGGTTTAGAGAGTGTAGCCGGCCTCAGTTCACGGAGCTGAACTGAACCCAGCTCCAGCAATTCCTCCACCCGGTGGTTCTCTTTGTTTTGTTTGTTTGTTTAAAGATTTTATTGGGGAATTGGGGGAGGGGAACAGTGTTGGGGAACTGGGGAAGGGAAACAGACAAGTTGTTGTTCTTCAGTCTTCATTGGGAGAGCGCCAGTCGCCATCTGGCTTCCCGTCGGCAGCTTGTGGCCTCTAAGCTCAAGGTGCCAAGTTCAGGCTTAGTTGCGGGTGGGCATAGCCCACCATTGAACAGGCAATCTTGTTCTTACACCAGCTGGCAGCTCAACAACAGCTCAGCTTGGGTGCAGCGTCACCGGCCCACGTGGGAATCGAACCGGTGGCCCTGCTGCTCAGAGCTCACGCTCTTAAGCCAACTCTTAACCAGCTGAGCCGCTCGGCCGGCCCCACCCGGTGGTTCTTATTCTTGAATGTATCAGGATCACTCAGACGGCTTGTTATTATAAAAGCCTTCAGATGTTCTGACTCAGTAGTTGTAGAAGGGGCCTGGGAACGTGCATGTCTAGTTCCTGGTGATGCTGCAGCGGCTGGTCTGGGGACCACACTTTGAAAACCATTGATACTATTATTCTAATAGGGGACCCTATCTGGACATGAACTTTGACCTTCGTTAGGTGCTCCTTTGAACTGTATGTGTCCTAAAATGTGTGTGTGTGTGTAAGAATCAATCTCTCGTAGTCCTTTCCATAATCCAGTTGGGTTTGTGGCAAGTGGTTTCACTTCTACACTGCTCTCCCCCACCTTTTCTAATGGAGATGATGTGCAGTGGTGTATGAAAAAACACCACCTTATGCACAACCGAAGCTAGTTGTTATTATTGCTGTTGACGGGGAAGCTGTGAATTGCAGTGGGGAACACCCTGGAGCTGGACAGGCCTGGACTGACCTGGTGGCTGGGCCACTGCGTGACCTGAGACAGGCCCAGCCACGTCTCTGAGACTCAAATTCCTTCTCTTTAAATAGGGGGATATTATGAGCTCCTTAAGGATTAAACAAGCCCCTGTGTGTATTATTCTGGGTGCTCTTCCGGCTCGAGGCTCCTGGGGCAGTGGTGGCCTTGGTGACATGAAGGGCTGGCTCTGGACAGTGGCCGTGACTTGCTCACAGCCATTTCCCCTTGCGATTCCCAGGGATCGTGTTCATTTCCAGCCCTGGTCCCAGAAAATCTCATCTTCCTGCTGCTCCCACATCCTGGCAATGACCTCTTTGTCATACCAAATGGATTCTTTTCCGTAAAAGGAAATTGGAAATGTGAGGACCCTTTTGCAGGTTCCTGGAAAGCGCCCAGGTTGAACCCAATGACCACGTGGTCCCTTGGCTGCTGCCAGTTGTTCCAGGTGCTGGAGGCAGGGCAGCGGACGAAAGAGAAATAAATCCCCGCCCTCGGAAGCTTGTTGACACTGTGTCCCTGAGCATCAGTATCGAACCTGGGTGCTCTCTTGGAATCTGGTGAGGGGGGACTACGCAGCACCATGGCAAGTTACAAGTGGGTGTCAAATAGACCCAGCGAAGCTCACATCCCTAACCCCCGTCATGTGGCCGTGTAGCCAGAATTTCTCCAGCTCCGCTGGGTCTCAGCTGCGGGGTGGGGGGCCCGAGGGCTTGCACGTCTGACAAGCGTGGATGCTGCTGGTCTAGGCCCACACTGAAAACCGAAGGTTTAAGGGGTACCTTTTCTCAATCAGCACCACCAAATGTAACCTTGTTTCCCGTCAGCTTTCAGTGAAATCCTGAAGTCCAAAGGAAAGACTTTCATTCGGGTTGTGGACATTTTTGGACAGGGCTGTCGGTTTCGGTGTCAGATCTTGGCTCCAGCCATGGTTTTCCAGGGACCAGCAGCAGCCTTGAGCAGCTCCTGGAAGCCCCAGCTTTGTCATCCGGGAGCACGTTCCCTACCTGTGTCCCATTTAGGTAAAACCTTCACTGTTAGACAATTTAAAGGAATGGATTTGAGCATCTCCGTTTAACTGTTCCAATCTGATACTTTTAGCTGGGTTGTGTCATGTCTAGGGAAGCGGCCGGGGCCCTGAACTCTCACCACTAACATCGGCCTACTAACATGTTGAAGGCACGTCGAGTCTCTAGGACAAATGCATATCCGACGGGCAACCATCCATTCAATGTTTACTATGAGCCGGACCATACGCCAGATGCTGTGCAGGGATCATCTCTGTGCATGAGATTCAGTGGTCCTCTCCATGCAAACACAACTGAAAGTCACACACAAGGTCAGTCAGTAGCCCCAGTGCATCTATTTTACAGGTGATACAGCCACGATTGTGCTGGCTCTGACACCCAGACCCAAGCTCTTGAATATATTTAAATCATTTAAATGACGAATACTAGGGTAGCAAAACATGCAGAAACATGACCAAGAAGGTGAAAATGTTTTATTGTCATTTATCAAGTCTGTTAATAAGGCACTCCCCAATGTTGGATTATTATTTTCTCTGTGAACTGTGACAAATGCTAGTTCCACAGGAGAATCTGACAAACAATATAAAAGCCAATTTCCCTCACCTGCAGGTACCGCGGTTTCTCATCAGGGCCTGAAGCAGAATCACACAGCCCCCCCCCCCCCCCCCCCCCCGCCACGTGCTCCTAATTAACGTTTCTGGGATTAACTGTGTGCAGCTGGGGTGGGTGGTCGCCTCTGTGCCCATGGCGTTTCAGAAGGCAGAAGACTAGTAGCCAAAGCTAGAAATATACTTCCGGCTAAAGGCACAACACAGAAATCTCTCTCCATTCGGAGATACTGATGGTCCCTAGATACGAAGTTTGAATGGAAGGTACCAACGACTATCATAAAAACGGCATTATCCTTTACATTACAAATAAAAGAGAGAATTCATTTTCATTCTGAGTTTATTTAACATTTCATCCAGGTGAACTGAAATAGTACATTGATTCCAACGCTGGCAAGATGGAGCTAATACTGAAAACAAAACTGCCAGTTAGTAAATACGCGGTCACAATTCATTACATCAGTCAGTAGAACTATGAATAACGATGTACTTTTACAAGCTTATTGCACTTCATGTGAACTTTTCTCTAGAAAAGGTATTTCTAAGAGATCAGCAAAGATTGGTTCATTTGTTCCTTTTTATCAGCCATGATTAAATCATACAGTGAAAATTTCTACATAAAAGCATCAAGAGTTGGAAGCTTCCACAAATAATGTTTCAAAAGACACATCTCCATGTTCACTGCCCCTTTTATACGATGCTTTGGTCATAGCTTCCTGGTGTCTAAAAATTTGTTAGTTCGTCAGTCTTCCAACCCAGTCATTAATTTTTCGGCGAAGGTGAAGATTCTGAAATGGGGCTACCAAGGAACCGGGGTGAGAATTCTGAGATTCTTGGGGGTGGGGTGAGCCCCAAGTGCTCTGGTTTCCTTGTTAAAAGCACCTTTCAAACACCCCTTGGAGATCTGTCTCGAATTTCAGGCTCTTATCACTTTTTAAAGAGAAGTGTCTATGGCAACAAAACACATCCGAGGCCAGAATGCGTCATGGGGAAGTTATTTTGCTTCAGATGGTTTAAGACAGAAAAATCTAAGCGGGAAAGTTTTGGTGGCATAAAGGAAGGCTCGGAGTGGCCCAAAGCTTCAGCCCCATCAGTGCTTCCAGAGAAAAGAGAAACACACACGCCACACCATTGTGTCTTTATGAGGAAATTCAGTCTGGTCACATTGTCAGGAAAACATCTGCCACAACTTGTTTCTACAATTTTTTTTCACATACAAGTCTCTAAATTACAAGGGAACTGAGTGGTCTACACCCAACCGCCTTGCACAGGCCTTCGAACATCTACAGACTTGAAACATAATCTGTTACATTAAATGTATTAAATGTGAAACTACTACAGATGATGTAAACAGTGGTCCATGGTTTCCTAATTGTCAAACAGGGTGGAATGGAATATACAGCATTCAAGTAAAATTCATTTAGTCACTGATTCACAGACACGTTCTTTCCGTATCTTTCCGAAAGCCAAAGAGATCTATAAGGATGTCGAGAAAAGACGTGTAGGTAGTTGAAACTATGCCCTCCCTTCTAAAAAAAAAAATCCAAATGAACCAGATTCAACCCAATCGTGCAGCACCGGTATTGAATATACTTCTAAAACTTGACACTTGTGCATTTCAATTATTTGATGATTTGATGTCAAGAATGGAATGTGAAGTCAGTAAGTATAACATCTTCCTAAGAATGCGAATCAGAATAAATTTAAAAGTCAACCAAAGAAATCCACCAGCAACACGAGGGCAGAGTTGCTGAGAGCAGGGATGTCTCGTCACGCTCGTCTGTTACTGTGACTTCCGGGAGGTATATGAAGGAGTTTTTATCCACTACAGATCCCCCAAATTCATCATCTACTTTGGGTCGCCCACTGCCCAAACTGGAAGCAAAGTACCTTTAATATTTATGAGTCATTTTTTTATAGTTTAGCCTTAGAGCTTTTGTTTTCCCAAATCACTACTGAGAGCTCCTTGATTTGAAATAACAGTGGGATAAAAATTCAATATTTTAACCGGATTTCCTTTTCACTGACTGATCATCAATATTTATCGAGCATGTTCTGAACATCTACTCTAGGCCTAGCAGTGCTTTTTAAAACTCTAGGTGAGGGCTGGGATATTGTCTTTGAAAAAACAATCACTATAAAAGCACAGGAAGGCTATTTCTGTCAATTATACCATGATTCCAATGTGAGGGAGCCAGCAGGTGTCGGGCACCTGCTCTGGACGTAGCAGCCTGACTAGAAGGCTAATGTGGATCGTTAAGAGGTTTCCGTGACTGGGAGAACCCACGCAGAACAGGAGTTTCCTCACCAAGGCTACACGGGGTTTGAGGCTGGCGGGTAGAGGTCTCTTTCCCTACTTTACAATCCCTTGTTGAAGTACACGCGTCGTAATTCAGGGTGGGTCTCTCGGATCTTGGCTTGCAACTCAGCCTCCAAGCTTGTCACAGGCATGGAACTGGGAGAAGGGAGAAGGGACAGTTATTCCACGGGCAGAGGTGGGAACTAGCAGGTCCTGCTCTCTCCGAGGGGGGCTTGGCGATAAGCATCGAGCGGATGGAAGGCTCCCTCTCCATAAGGTTGAAATCTCTATTTCAGGATGGCGGGGGTCCGAGACAGAAGTGGAAGGTGGAGCTGTTTATCAGGTGGCGGGACCTGGTAAAGGTGTTCTCGAAAGGAACACCTTATCCAAAACCTACTTTGAGGGCCAAGGGCGTTAGAGACCAGACTTTTGGGGCCTGTCAGCCCAAGAAGGGCATCACCAAGGCAGAAGCCTAGTAATACTCAACAAAAAAGCAAAATAACAGAACGCTGCTTCTGGGGCCTCAATGTGAGACCAGGAAGTGGCTGATGGTCTAGATTCACACGGAGCTGATTCAAGCAGTCCAGTTCTTACATCAAAAGCAGGATTTGCAGGCAGGTTGGGGTGAAAATGCACAATAAGGCTTTTAAGGCAGAAAGCTGAGTAGGAAGAGGGGGAGCAGACATACCAGCCACCGAAGCTAAGTGCCTCTAATTGCTGTCCCTGGGGACAAAACTTAAATTTTAGTATGTCTGTATTATGGATGCATTCGTCAGTGGATTGGATGGCGGCGAACCATATATTTACATTTTTATAAAAGCAAATGTGCCGCAGAGTTAGCCTGACTTACAAAAGAAGAAAGCATTTTCAAATGTAACGGTAGCGGGTAGAAAAAAGCTGGGTAAAGAGAGTTTTGAAATAAAACAGATGTGCGTGTGATTTCTGCCTCTCGCTCTTTCTTTTGGAGACCTCGGCTTTCTTAAGGTTTCGGAGTCCCAACTTTTCTACGCATGAAATGGGGTAACAGCCCCTGTCTTCAACTGGTTTTTAGGACTAAAGCTCATGATCATCCCAAGGAATGGCAAATACATACCTTTTCTGAGGAAAAAGGGCGCAACACAGAGGCGTAGCAAATACCAAACTTAAAAAAAGAGAGAGAAAAGACAAATCAGAGCATTCTGAAATGGTCAACTTTTCCAGTTCTTTTTCTATTATACTTTTCTACCAACCCCCTTTTTTTCTTTCGAGCATTATATTGCCTCACAAAAATATGTCCTGTTTGTATCATTTTTATTATACCAGGGATGGCCAAGATAATTTGTTTTAAAAAATCAAAGAGATAACAGGAATTTACAAAGGATCCTGCAAATAGTCCCCAAAGCAGGTTTCTCTAAAGACACTTTACTTCTAGCTAATTATTGGGACTGTAAGCTCCAGATGTGCTGGGATGGTCTCATTTCCAAACCTGTCCCATTTGATCCCCTCCCCTCCCCTTTCACGTGCTGCACATTTCTCTATAAAAAGAAAATAAATGGTATCAAAGGAATGCTACTCACCAGAAGCCAACCAATCCAACCTGGATAGGCGCGCTCATCCACGGGAACCTCTGTGTTGAGAAATAAATTATTATGAATACTTTTCATACAAGCTCTTGGAGATCATTTCTTCTGCTGATTAGCTGGAAGGAGGCTGTCCTCTCCGCATTACAAGATCCAGATGGAATGTGATTAGTGAAATCTGGGGGAACACGGCAAGAAGCATGTTCTTCCCGACATCCTGTAGCCCCCTTCGATCTGTCAGTACATGCACGTGCGCAGATCAGTGGCTTCTCATGCCCCCCTTGCACGTATAATCTCGATGATGCCTGGCTGGGTACGGGAGGCGGAGAAATTGCTGTCGTTTAGGTACAGTTTACCTCTTGGCTGGGAGTCACTACAGCCTGGAGCCAAGGTTGGGAGACAGACAAAGCTGCTCTCAGATGTCTGCCCCTCCTGGTGGTTCCCCGCCGTGGGGAATGGCAGGCAGAGCCCAGCCTCTCCAAGCTCTGGTTTCAGTATGTGCCAAATGATCCCAACAGCTTCCTAAAAGCGTGCGGGTGAGGCTACGCCAGCGAAAGGCACCTAGGAAGCGCCTGGAAGGAGAAGAAACCCAGCACCCACCCCTCCCCCGTCCTGCATCTTTAGTTCTTGGTTTTTGTTGCTGTCAGTATGGTTAAAACTGGCTGGCATAAAGCGCTTTTGCCTGTTACTTTCTTTTTTAATGGAACGAATGAGTTCGTTGGGCTTTTGCAGAACAAGTGCTGTTAGATTTTTAGTTTCCAGAAAGGAGTGGTAGCAGAAGATACAATATAGAGAGCAGTGAGATGCATGGTTATAGACGTAAGGCCACAGAAGTAGCTGCAGCCAAGTCGTGAACTGGTTGTAATGAGATCAGCCAACTTAGTTAAGAGTCAACACGAGCTGTTAAAGAGCATGATCCCAAAGAGGCTTGCGTGCGAGGCGTACCCTGGTCCCCGAGAAGACTCCTCTGGTGAAAGGGTACATCCCGCAGGGTAACGTGAGGGGAGAGGCGTGGGCTAGAGAGGAAGGGAGAAACTTGGTCAAGAGGAGACAGACCCTGAGCCGACGCAGAGGGCCCACCCCTCAGAGGACAGCAAGGAAAGGGATCTGGGATCTCGGGCCGCTGGCTGGCTGACGATGAGGGGTTTTCACGGGATGGCAAATCCTCACCCTACGCTTCCCAGACATGTGACACCTGCGCTGGCACACAGATTAGGTGACGGGAAGACAAGCTAAGTACTGAATGAGATCTTGTGAAGGATGAACTTGGCCCCGTGCGAGCAGCTACGTCATTTACTGTGCACTCTGTCTGCAGGACACTGGGCTAACCTGTAATCTCAGGGAACAGCTGCCTGTCATCTCAGAGAAGGACTCGTGCAAATTCAAGGCGATGGCTTGCTTGGAAAGGTTCTTGGTAACGGCAAGGATCCCGGAGAATTCTGACTTAGACCATGAACGCCAACCTGGATGTCACCCCTTCTCCCACCTCCTCCTGCAGCCCCCCATCCTGCCTAATTCACTCCTACTTCTTAAACAGAACTTCAGAGGGCTCTCAATGGCACAGCTTCCGGAGCGGGGACGGGGTCTGTGGATTTCCCCTGGGGACGCCCAAGGGACTAAGGGGTGGTTCAATCACTACAGAGCCAGTATGACACTATCGCACATTTCATAGCAAGGTGTAAGACTGCTAGAGGAAGAGGCTCAGGGAACATAATTCTTCCACATGCCCAGTGCTTCCAAGACAGAACATGAGTGGGGGTGCTGAAGTGAGGGTCCCCTTACCCTCACGGGGTCAGTGCCTCAATGGGTAATAGCCAGCATAAGTTGGCCCTCACCATCACTGTTGCTTCACAGCATGCTTTCTTGGCTTATTTCCCTAAGAATGTAGTTATATTAAAAGTGTATGAAGTGTTCACTTGGTGTTGGCCTTGGCCTTCCATCTGGGGCCCACAGGGAGTTTACAGGTCAGTGAACATTCCTGCTGGACCTTTAGAATTCTCCTAATCGCTGACATCGTTCAGGGAGTGTTTGGTCTGGGACCTGTGTCCTCCTTCAAAGCTGTGGAGTGTTCCCCGCAATGTTACAGCTCTATTTCTAAGACCCAGAATAATTCACCCCAACACACCTGCTCCTCTAGTGCAGAGCCTGACCCATTCCTGGCAGATTTAATGGGGTCGCTTTCCACACAGCATGAGCCAAACGAGTCACCCTGTCCCACCGTCTCCTACTTGTAAGAATTGGAAAATAGGGTGAAGAAGAACACTACGGCATAAAATCACGAAGCTACACAAAGACCGTATGAGTCACACTGAGATTTCCTGGTTAGTTTCAGACCCTGATGGGGGCAGCTGATAGATTAATCAATTATTAGATACGATCTCCAAAGAAAACGAAACCAGGGCTCTCAACACAGTGCTCTATGAAGCCCCAGCTCCAAGTTATCTTTTTCATGTCTGACGATAGTAGGGACAGTGACGCATAAACACATCATTCCAAAGGCATTCCATCTCGTGTCACTGCTCCCTAGCTCGGCATCCACTCGACCACTAAGGTTAAGTGTATAATTGAGTTATAACCTCTCGAGAGACGTGGGCAGCAGTCTTCATTTACAAGAGCTTTTTCAAGTGTCTGCGATGAGACATAAAATGTTCCTGGCAATGTCTTTCTATTGACAGAAGAGCCCACGTGCCCCTGGCCTTCAGTTTCTTTACTGTTTATGCAGGAAATATTCAGGCTCCAAGTCTGAAAAGGAGCGGAAAGCATGGAAACAATGACAAATGGAACTGGGGCTTACCTTTAGAAAGGCTTTCTTTTCCAACGTGTTCATGATAAATGGAGGGATGGCTGGAAGTAAAGACAGATCCACTTACATCTTTATTTCATGTCTATTTTTAGCTTCATTTTTCCCCCCCAACAATTTGACAAAAGGCTTATATCACTTTTAGGCTATTTTCTCACTGGCAGAGTGAAACTATATGCAGTAATTCTTTGAAATATTTTATATTGAAGAAAATCCACTGTTCCATTCTCTAGATTTTTGAAAAATACTGTAATGTTCTTTGCCAGCCAGAAAATTCTATATTCTTGAAGAGAACTTTACATTTAACTTTAAATATGCAATTGTATTGACATCAGGAAACTTTGCCTCCTGTAGAATAAGGTGAATCCAACCTGCCCCGGGGCCCATCCCGTGTACGGAATCAAGGTTCGTGCCTTGAGTCAGGAGGACATCCCTTGCTTGCTGGGCAATCCTGGAAAAGTCACTTCACTTCACTGAGCCTCAGGTTTCTGTTTTTCTCATCTGTGAAACGGGGAGAGTTGCACCAACGGGCTGCGATGATTAGATGCAACAATGCCGGTAAAACCTCGGGTAGCATTAGTTCATTTACTCACAATTTTTATCAGACTACACTGTCACGTCAACTACTTCAGTGTGTCAGTTACCTTCATAGATTCCCTGGGATAGGAAAATGGTGTTTAAAATCATGTTTAAAATATTTAGAATATTAGAAAAAATCTGGAAACAGACTTGTCGGGCTGGCTGAACTCCAGAGGGGGGCTTGTATTTCAAAAGGGGAAAAAACAAACCCAGGGTAGATAGCGGCAAATCTGGAAACCTGGGCTCAGCACATGTGTGTGTGTGTGGGGGGTCCCCAGCCTCCTGCTGGCTCGTGACAGGGTGCTGGCCCCAGACTCAGGGGGCTCGGCCTACATATCACGGCCGTTTCCAGCATACCCCGCCCCTGGCGCCGTCTCATAAGGGCACCGAGGGGCTCCTTTGTTACATCGGTTAACGGAGGTTAATTCAGACCATCCCAATTAGCTGGGATGCGAACACACAGGCACCCCCTGTTTCACTGCTTTTCGCAGATAGTGCGTTCTTTACAAACTGAAGGTAAGACCCTCCACCAGCAAAGGGATTACGACTCGCTACAGGCTCAGGTGATGATTTGCGTTTTTTTAGCAATAATGTATTTTTAATTAAGGTGTATGCAATTTTTTTTTTTTTTAGACATAATGCTATTGCACGCTAATAGACTCTAGGGTAAACATAACTGTAATGTGTACCGGGAACCCCCCAAATTCATGTGTCTCGCTTTATTGCCACATTCGCTTTACTGCGGCAGTCTGGAACCGAACCCGCAGTTCTCCGAGGTCTGCCCGTGATGCTCCCCAACGCTTTCCTCGTGTACTTTTCTCCCGCTCCGGTTGCCCGCTCTACTCATCTGCTGATGCGCAGTCACAGCGACAAGCAGAATTTAAAGTCAGCACAAGACACTGGTGGGGAAGCTAACAGCAGTTGGTGACGCAGGCTTCCTCTGGGAGCTGAGCTAACAGCCAGGTGCTGTTTGCATTGTTTCGATGCTGAAATGTAGCAGTCACTTCTATTTCGTTTCTGCAAAGAGCACTATATAGCTATCACAGGCCCTCTAGTTTCTAAGTAAGACCCGGTCTGAGGGTAGCTCTAAGAAGCCTTAGGAGTGGACCAGAGATTCTCAAAGGGAAAAATACGTGGCTTTTCTGATTTTGGTCATGTTGACTCCAAGCCCTGTGGACAAGACAGAGTAGTGGCTCGGCACTCATCCTCACAGCTGCTGTAAGAGCCCAGCTTGGTCTGAGTTCCCAGGGTCTCGGGCTGATTCAAATAAATCTTCAGTTGCAATTATTCCTACTCAAGAACTCTTAGAAATCTCCTTTCATGATTTCCCTAGATCAAATTCTTTCACTCCGATTCTCCTTACCTCTGCTGTCCCTGCCTGAGTCCCGCCCACCATCATCTCTTGCCTGGGGTACTGGGACAGCTTCCTGACCAGTCTCCAACCATCATTCCTGTCCCCTCTTCAGTCGTGCATGAATGAATGATGCCAGCCCCTGCTCACACCCTCCACGATTTCGACCCTCAGGCTATAAGCCTGGGCTCCAAATGCCTGCGTTCTGTCCTCTGGGGCCTCGCTCACTCCATTCCACTGGTCCCACCTGCCTCTCCACACCAGCTGCACTTGCCTCTCAGGTGCTTCCAGCATACCAGGCAAGCTCCTGCGGCTCCCTGGTGCCCGCTTGGCTGTCTCCCTTCCCTCTGCCCAGTCCTCTTCCTGCGCTGTCCAGTCTATGTCCACCCCAAGACCTCCGACACCCCCTTTCCCTTAGTCCTTAGCAGCATCTCACATTTTATATATATTTAGTTATTTAGTTTATTCTCTGCCTCCCTCCTCATATAGGAAATTCCACCAGGGGAAGTGGTTTTTTTTTTTGGTTCACTGATACATAAACGCTTGTTTGATCTGTTATTTGTCAAATAAATGAATGGATAACGGAGTGCTACTAACCCATGCCGGGGGCTGCCATGAGGATCCTGGAGACGACCACCTGCGTGATGGCTTGTCTTGCGGCCTGTGCCGACTCGCCCAAGCGGTTCCCATTCTCGTCTGTGACCGGAATGCCAACTTTGAGTTCCCTAGAGAGCAAAACACGTGCAAAGAAGTTCACAGATGCCTTCACGAAACGGCTGGAAAGAGATGATCTGTCGGTCTAGTCCCCACTTAAGCCAGGCACCCACTCAAGTGTCATTTTTGGCACTACTTTTAAATATCACAAACACGTTTAATCCTTGGGTGATAAGCACAAAAGCAAAATAACACAGCAAACTTTGAAAAAAAAAAAGGAGGGGTGTAGCGTTTTTAATAAAAATATGACTCAAAGGGTGACTGTACTAACTTAAGAGATAAGGGTAATTTTTGTGCCTATGTGCAAATTTGAGCAGCCTTCCCAATGAGAGTCAGGTATGACACACGGCATCACTGATAAGCTGACACTGACATGGGAGTCGCCAGCACGTGGCCGTACCGGAGACTTGGTGACCACGGTTACTAATGTACCATTATAACTCCTAGCGTTCCCCTGCGTTTCGTTATCCATTCCAAAATGCATTCTCTCGTTCTTTCTTCTCCCTTAATTTTTGCTAGTTTTCTAAAAAATACTTCCAAAGACATAGATTAACATTATTTTAAACTGAAAAAGAAAATTCTGGGGGAACAGTACCTGTTTCAGAGACTGCACCGGGTGTGCACAGACCTTTGCCTAGCACAGCTGAATCTAAGTTTGAGATCTGTTCTCTTAAACTTTTCGTTAGAAGTAGAAAGAGTGTTCCGACCCCCATGTTCTCATCAGCAATTAGCAACTCAGTGGCTAAGCTGGTGTCGTCCGTGGACACGTCCTCACCGCACCCTAGATTACTCTAATTAGTCTAAGCAGACCCCAGATTTCATCCAGTTTCATCTGTAAATGTCAGAGCTGATTCTTCCAAGAGGCTAATTGCTGCTGTCAAGCCCAAGTCCTGTCTGAACGCGCACCTGATCTTACCTTTGCCTCATTAACGGGATGTTAATGCAGTTAGCAGCAGCTACGGCAGCAAAGGGGACAAAGCGGCCAATGAGTGGTGAGACGTGCTGCAGAAGAGAGAGTGCAAAAGCATCATCTACTTTTCCCATACTCCTGAGCGCGAACACTTATTTCTTCTTGGAAACTGCCAAGTCCCATTTGTATAGAAACTCAGGCTGAGGGTACTTTCAAAACCTGTTTCCCGGTGGTGTTTTATACCTCCAGTCTGGGCATACTGGGACAGTGAGGCTCTGACAGCTGAGTGTGGTCAATGGACAGGGTTCAGATGCTGGCTTCCCCCCTCTTCGGAGGTGTGGCCTGAGGCCCCACCCACACGCAGCCTCTGCTGGGCTGTTTTGGTGGGTGAGCTTTTAGCGTTTAATTTAGGCCTTAAAACACAGTATGACTTGCTCATATGTGGGATATAAAACCGAAAGCACAAGGAACAAACAAGACAAACACAAATTCACAGACACAGACAACAGTATGGTGGTTACCAGAAGGAAAGGGGGGAATGGTAGAAATGGATAAAGTGGAGGGATTTGGGGGCTTGGGGGGGTGGTGTCACATGTTTGATGACAGAAGATTTGACTCTGGGTGGTGAACACAGTGCCATATCCAGATGATGTATTATAGAATTGTACACTTGAAACATAATTTTATTAATCCATGTCACTCCACTACATTTAATAAAATTAAAAATAGAAAAAACCCACCGTGCCAGGCACAGACCAGGGGCAGATGTTATGGGTGATAGCCCTGCCCAAGCGTATCGGAAGATATAATTAACATACACAGTCAACAACCACAGTAAGGAAGTCTTAGGACCTGAGCTATTCTGAGAAATAGCAGAGCGGCTCAGAGCTAGGCAGGTGAGAACAAATTAAGAAGCTCTGCTACGGAAATAAAAACCGGTACCTTCGTTAGCGCATTGAGTCCCAGAGCTGTCACCACAGCACCAGTTGTTGCTGACACATAAGCTGTTCCCAGTTCACTGAGAAGAACAAGAACAGTGCATGTAAGAACGTTGTATGTCGGGATGCTCCGTTCCTTTTTTTTTTTTTTAAAGAAATGAGGGGGAAATGAGAAAGGCTGTGATTAGGAAGGGGGAGTCCACAGGACATTCTCGACAAGTAGCGAAATCTAGACAGAAGGCAAGTAGACCCGTGAACAGTGGGATTCTTCACATCTCACCTAACCAGCACCCCAAACAAGCCAACACATAGAATAGGTCCGAGTGGGGGTGGAGTGGGGGGGCTGAGTGGGCAGGAAGCGCCAAGTGTGGGAAAATGCACATGGGCCTCAAGGTGTGGGGCACATTGGCTTAAATTAAAAAAAAACAAAAAACACTTTTCAAAATATTAACATACATACTGAAAGTAAAAATGCAATGCTGCCATTTGTAAAATGATGTCTTACTGTATAAAAGTTCTGAAAGTCTCATCTTCGAAATACAACTAGCAGTTCTCTCTTATTAAAAAATAAATTTTAGAGCTGGCCGAGTGGCGCGATGGTTAAGAACTCGCTTGGGATGCCAGAGGGCCCCGGTTCGGATCCCACATATGAGGGCCAGTGACACTGCCCTCTACAGCTAAGATGCTGAACAACAGCTCAACCTGGAGCTGGGCTGCCGTGGGTCGCCGGCGACGGCGTGGGCTGCAGCCCCTGTGGCAGTGGGTTGCCATGGGCTACCGTGTGTAGCCAGCAGCCAGCGTGAGCGGCCAGCAGCCGCAGTGAGCGGCCAGCAGCCGCAGTGAGCGGCCGTCCAGAAGCCGGCGACTGATCTGCCTCGCCTGGGAAGAGCGCAATGATGGTGCCAACTTGGGCCAGTGAAGCAACGTCCTCCACAACTAGACTGAAGAACAAAACGACAGCAACTTGTCTGTTCCCCTTTCCCCAATTCCCCAGCACTGTTCCCATCCCCCCAATTCCCCAATAAAAATCTTTAAAAAAAAAAAAAATTTTAATTCCAGGACTGAATGAAAGGAAGGTGCTACATAGTGCTAGCTGCAGACTTCATACCTTTGTCCCATATGATGACAGAAGAATATGGACTGTCAACGGCAATTTAAAGCAATAAAACAAAAAAAGAAAACACTGAAGCGTTATCCAAGTTTTGCTCAAAGTTTTGGTTAGCAAATTGCTTGGGCCTATCTAAAAACTTTTTTTTCAAAAAAACTTAAAACCCATTCAGTTGCTTTTTGGCTCCAAAGATGACCTATTTTAAAGACAAATCAGTTATAAAAGTCCCCTCGATCCCTGCAGAGTTCACACTGTTGACGCCACTACTTTCGACATTGGTATCTGTTCGCACGCACAGGGCAGATGGGGGTACAGCTTGTCACTACGACAGGCCAGCCCGGAGCTGCTGCTGTGTGTTCCGCAGGGAGCTGAGCCCGAGGGGGTGGAAGTCCTAGCTTCCTACCGGCGCGAGTGGTGTCTGAAAAGGCAGGCTGGACAAAACAGTTGTCTTGATAGAAACGAAAGGCCCACTCCTGGGAAATATGCTCCCTAATAGTCTCAGCGATATAAACAATTTGCACAAAAACGTTTTTTTTTTCACTAGGAGAGCATCACCACTGAGTTGAATGAACCCTGGAGAAGTGCCGCGGGCAGCTACGTCCTTGTCTTACTTGACGGTGAGGGGAGCGTCGCCACTTCTGTTGGTGTAATTGACCACGGCGTTGAAAGACTGGTTAACCCACTGCCAGAAAAGCACCGCCGGCGTGGTCCTGAAACAGAGCGGCCGTCACACACCCGCCATCGCCTGTGGCCCAGCTGCTGTGCGGGGCAGACAGTGTGCGGGGCGGGGAGGAGAAGGGCTGGAGATGGGGACGCTGGGTCAGAGGCTTAGGACCCGGGTGGCTGGGCAGGGTTTTGTCTCCCCGTTTCTCAGTGTCTTCCCTCGTTAGATGTGGGTGACACCAAGCTCAGAGGGTGACGGTCAGAATGGAGAGCGTTACTTAAGTGTTATCTTAAATTGGTGAGTAGACACTCAATGAATGTCGGGTCCCATCTCTTAGGGGAAAATGAAGCCATTTGTCGGCTGAGTAGTTCTGGTTCCTCCTAACTGCACGTGTCACCTCAACGTCTCTGCCACCTCCACCTCCACCCACCTGGACTTACACCTGTATTATAAGAACGGATTACAAAGAGGATCTGCTTACTCTTATTTCTGTTCTTTCTCCATCTCATTTTCTTTTGAGCCTAAGATTGAGGGGAAAGTTCAACCTCCTTTTGAACAACAAAGAGAATACTCTTCCGCGGAGGGAAAAGGTACCATAGCCCCGTGGACTGGCATCTATACAGAATGGAAACTCAACATGGAGTCACCTTTATTTCAGTAACGTTATTTACACACAAAAGTCTACGCTAAGCTTCGGTAATACAAAACCAACTGTTGTTACAGCTCCATAACTTACCTGTAAAATGTCATCATACAACCTGTGATGGTCATGTTCATGGGAACCTGAGCGGACATTCTTCCTATCAGAATCATCTTTTCACCAGTGTCGGGATGAAAGGCTGAGTCGTAGATGTACTTCGCTCTCCATAATTCATTCTCTGTAAGACCAGGAGGAACAACTCCTTGTCTAGGAAAACAACGACAAACAACACAACGATTGCTCATTTCCAATATCTCAGCAGCGCTCTAGAGACAGGTAGCTCGAAGGCTTTCAAGTTCACACTTACCTACAACAGCTGTGCCCAGATGGCGTGACAAGTCTGGCTCTTACATAGAGTCAGTGAAAGTTCAATAATGCAAAAGACAGGGAACACTTAAAATGAACCCTTCAAAGCCACAGATCTCAAATTACCTATAATGAGGAACAACGAAAACCTACCTTGTTTAATAGGGAAGAAGTCAACTTTGAAACGGGCTTTGCTTTCAATGACATATTTAAAAATGTATTTTGAACTTTGCAAACTCTAAAATATTTTTAACCAATTAAGCAATAGCTGTGGCAATCAAGAATATCAATTCATTTTTATATTGATAGTTTAAAAACCCAGGTTAGGAAGGCTCATTCTTTTTTCTCCTTATCAAAGAAACACATATTCATTTCCAGAAATGTAGAAAATACAGAAATTCACTGCAGCAATTTGAATCAGACAAGCCTTCACATTATTCCCAGCGGACTAATTATTTTCTGAGGAACAGATGTACAATTTTGCGTTCCTTTGGGCACCTATCAGGATGTGGCTTTTCTGCTTTGATGTGATACATTGATGTCCTAAAATCACATCACCTTTTTATTCTTAGAACCAATCCTCCTCATTCATGTTTTACCGTACGGTTGGATTTGATGTACTAGCATTTTATTTTGGATCTCGGGCATTGTTAATTTGTGAAATGGACCATTGCTTTCTTCCCAGTGTACTTTTGTCAGAGTATCAGGTTGCAGATGAATTAGGATGCATCGCCTTTTCTCCGCCACTCCCGTAACATTAAAAAAAAATTAACTATGCTTTATTAATGTATAATTTAAATACAATGAAAGTCGCTCATTATAACTGTACAATTTGATGAGTTTTGAAAAACGGATGCAGTGGTGTCACCATCTCCAGAGTCACGTTATATAGAATATTGTCATCTCCCCAGTGGCTCCCTCGGGCCCCTCCGCAGTCATTCCACTTCCGGGCACCCCATGCTCTGCTTTCTAGCACAAGCGTCCCCTCTGAGCATTTCACGCACCTGCAGCCCTACGGTGAGCAGACTGTCGCGTCTGGCTTCCTTCGCATCACTTAACGCTCTGAGAAGCGTCTCTGCTGTTTTATCGGTAGAGGGTTAATTACGGTTTAGCGTTCCATTCGGGAATGAACCAGGGTTCCTTATCAGCTCTCTTTTTAGCTGTCCTAATAGGCATGAAGTGCTGTCTCCCGTGGCTTTCATTTGCATTTCCTTAGCAACTAATGATGCTGAGCACCTCTCCATTCCCCTAGAAACTTGCTATTCCCCTAGTTTCTTTGGTGAACTGTCGTCAATCTACTTAAGTCTTTTGACCATTTGAAAAAGTTGGGTTGGAATTGAAAGAGTGTCCATCTTCTGGACACAAGTCCTCTAGGAGAAACACAGAGTTTTGAAAGCCTTTTCTTCCAGTCTGTGAATTGCAGTTGTGTTTTCTGAACTGTGGTGGAGGGACTTTATTATTCATTTTTAGGTCCTACCTAATATTTGTACACAATAGCTTTCCAGCTATTGTGAATAATGGTGCTATGATCACGGGTATACAAATATTAGTTGAAGACCATGTTTTCAATTCTGTTGGGTACATACACAGAAGCAGAATTGCTGAATCACATGGTAGTTCTATTTTTAATTGTCCGAGGAACCTCCACATCGTATGGGTTTCTTATTTTTGAACTCAATTTTGCTACATCTCCCGATCACTCAGGGATTTATGAGAAACTCACTTTTGATGCCATTCCATATTTTCCTGTTGCCTTTGTAAACAGACAATCCGGGATAAATTTCCGGGCCACAGCGCTGTCTCATGAAACCTGGGTGCCCACTGCTTCACTGTCTTCCGGCATTCATTGCACAGATGAACAGTGAGAACTCTCTGACTTTTTCTTCTTTTTTAATAACCTTTCTCCTTGCTCTTGGATGCTGATGGAATTTTTTTAAGTTTCTTTGTAGAAAAAAGCAAAAAAAAAATGCCAAGTGCGAGTCTCCTTAATTTGTAGGTATGTTTTACCTCAGGGAAATTCCTTTCTTTTATTTACTTATTATAACTTCTTTTGCATTTTTCTGGTTTTGCCTTTAGAAGCATCCATTTGCTCTCCATTCTCTATTCCCCTTAAATAGTATAATTTTTTTCCCATTTTCATCTGTTATCAGGAGATGACAAACTGCAGCCCATGGCCTGTTTCTGAATGGCCTGTGAGCTCAGAATGGTTTTTACATTTTTAAAGGGTCGTAAAAATAATAATAATAATAATGATGATAATAATAATAATAAAAGCAACCAAAAAAAACTCTATGCAATAGAGACTGCATGGGCTGCAAAGCCTCATCTAGTCACCATCTGGCCCTTTGCAGGAAACGGTTGCCCGCCTCTGACCCCATCCTTGGAGAGCGTCTCAGGCTTGCGCTCCGCATCCGTTTCTCCCCTTTTACCACGTGGTTGCTGCCGCTGGTTTCACGCCTACCACTGAGTCCAGTCAGGGTTTCACTTACTCTTATAGGTTTTGTCTTTGCAGCCTTCCCCGTGTCATCTTTTCAGCTCCTCTAGCTGTCTTTTCTTCTCAGCCTCTCCTCGTTTTGTGGCTTTTGTCCCCCTTTCCCAGAACCCTGACTTTCGTGCATTTCTGCTGCCACCTCTGCCTCGTCCTCCCGTTCTCTCTCAGGCTCCGTCACGCTGTTTTCCGGGTACTCCCTCTCCACTTGCTGGAATGGGGTCAGAGGTGGCCAGGCCCGGTGTTCGACAACAAAGATTATAGACTGCCCTTGGTTTCCTTCCTAACTACCTACGTGACAGCAAATAACTCTTTTACATGTGTTACGTGTTTACGTTTTTTTAAAGGATTATTAAAAAAAAAACACCCAAAACCCCAAATCCCCAAAATGAAGAATATGCTGCAGAAACCCTTTGTGACCCACGAAGCCTAAATAGTTTTCACATGGTCTTTTATGGAGAAAGCTGCGACCACTGCCGGGAGTATGTCTGCTCTCTCCCCTCATGCCTGGCACTCGCGTCTGATGGAGAGCACCCCCCACCTGCAAACCCTGCCCAGCCTCCTCCCTGCCTGAGCTCCTACCACTGGCGTTTATTCACTGGGGCTTTATCTCACAAGCAACCAGCCTACCCTAATGCTTGGCAACTTGCCTTCCGGATGATGCTGTCTCCATCTGGAGAGAGACCGGTGCCGGGGAGGCTGTGGATGCAGGCGGTGAGTGTGCTGGACAGAAGGAGGCAGGGCGCTGTGCAAAGGGGAACTCATAGGCTGGTACCTCTGAGCTGGAGGAAGGGTGGTCTTATTTTCAGGTTATTATGAACCCTGGACACCTGTGTTAAGGGTCAGCAATGGTGGATAAAACACGTCTTTCTATTTCTAATTTTTTTTGGTAAAAAGGATTCCATTGCAAAAAACAGTTGTAAAATCACTAAGTGAAGGTTTAAAGACAGCAGGCTAACAGGATGTCCGATGGCTAAGCCCAAAAGCATCGGCACTCACGTTACCTGTAGTCGTGCACGATTTTCCTTGCATTCTCTAGTTGTTCGTTGGTTAACAGGATATTCCTGGGATCAGTCACAGTGAAGAAATGATTGGCTCGCCCGACGAAAGTGCTTTGATCCCATCGAGGCTCTCGGATGTTGATGTTTGGAGGGAGTTCTCCAGACATTGTCTTGGACTAGGGAGAATCAAAGAGACAAGCCCAGCGAAGACTTACAATGTGGCCACCCATTTAGAAACTTTATTGTCTCACTAATAATCTCCACGTAAAGATGTATGCATATTCCTATTCCCCAAAATAATTTTGCTATAAGTGGCAGAAAGAGAGTCTAAATCCAAAGCTAACTTGGTCCATAAATCTCAAATGATCTTAACCAAATTTCAGTAATTTCCCACATAGTTCTCTTTTTAAGTCCATGGTATTTCATCATTCCTTACCCTAGGAAACTTAGGAATACCCTAGAGAACATACAAAAAGCTAAAAACAGCATGAACAGTCATAGGGTCCCACGTTTGAAGCTCTTGTTCTGGGTGAAACGATCAAGATCAAACAACCACTGCGTTCCGGTGGAGCTCACTGCGTTACTCCCACCAGAAGTGACTAACTCACACAGGAAGTGAAGTCCTGGAGTGGAGAGCGGGGGAGGGAGGGGTGCAGCGCCCTTGGGGTCTGGCTCCCCCGGAAAGAGCACAGCCATCCCGCGCTTGGTCCCAGAACTTGCCCCGACCTGCCGACCACGCCCCCAGCAAAGGTTGAAATTGGTCAAAGATCAGGTCCTTTTTCGACAGGTGTTCTTAAGAACCTCTCGGTTCTGACAGGAGTTCATGACAATTACTGGTGACAGTTGTTAAGTAACAAGTCAGCTGAGTACATGTGAAGGTCTAATTGGCTTTATTAAACCATTCATGTCGCATCCCATCTTAACAAGGACAGAGCAGCTCCTAGGAGCTGTACAAAGCGAAGACATGTGTAGGCAGAAGGGGGCAGGGATAAGGAAGGAACGGAGGGACTCATTTTCCCTGGGGGATGGAAAGGAGGCTGTGTGGCAGATGACCTCCTAGGTGCCGACCAGAAAACTCCAGCCTGACCAGTTAGGGTTACATTCCCGGGGAAGGCCAAAGCGGCAATTAGGTCAGGTATCAAGTGTTGGTCCGGTGTTGTGGGCTTAGCCCAAGTGGCTCCACTTTGGACCTGTTGCTTCTTTGCAACAGTTTTACAACAGGTGCCTCTCAACTAGGAATCTCCGCAGGGGAAGTCGTTCTGTGGCCCAGTTCCATGATGATGTCCCCAGTTCCCCATCCTGGGGACAGCATGGATGGTCATGAAGCCAAGTGGGTCAAAGGAAGTTTCAGAGAACAAGATATCTATGTTCTGAGGCAGATGTGGCAAGGTTAGGGGACAATGCCATACCTCAAAGGGATAGACTGAACAGGACACCAAAGAATGTGTTCAGGGATGTACAAGCGAGCTCATTAGCTTTTTAACTCCAGAAGCAAGTGAAACGGACCAGCGAGGGAGTCAGAGACATGAGTGGGGAGCATGTTCTCTCAGCCGTGTTTACCAGAGGCTCTGATAGCTACGGAGGACCCCTGAGAGGGCTGCAGAAATTCAGAGAGGCTGCGAAAGAGAGCCAGGAACACACAGCCACAGATGGACCAGGTGAAGAGCTTCCCCAGAGGAGGTTACGGCTCGGTTACCAGCAAGATTAATAACTACAGGTGGTCAACAGCAAAACGTTATGGTTTACACAGCATATGGGAAGATTTCTGACTTTCAACAAGTTCAGTTTTCATGATCTGAAAAAATGATGGAATGGGGGGGGGGGGGTTTGCAGAGGAGTGAAAGAGGCTGTGAGATTCCAGATCAGAGACATTAGAAGGAAATAGCTGTGAAAGGAGGTCTCTTTGATATTTAAATAAGGCAGACCTCTGCGTAGATCCTGAGGGCTTTTGGTTTTTGTTTAAACAAATTGAAGGTTTGTGGCAACCCCATGTGGAGCAAGTCTCAGGGCACCATTTTTCCAACAGCATTTGCTCACTTTGTGTCTCAGTTTGGTAATTCTCGCAATATTTCAAACTTTCTCATTTTTGTGGTATTTGTTATGGTGAGCTCTGATCCGTGATCTTTGGTATTATCATGGTTTTGGGGCACCGCGAACCACTTTATGGCGAACTTAGTAGATGAACATTGTGTGTGCTGACAGCGCCACAGACTGGCCGGCCCCCATCCCTTCCTCTCCTCGGGCCTCCCTATCCCCTGAGACACAATACTGAGATTAGGTCAACTGATAATTTACAATGTCCTCTAAGTGTTCAAGTGAAAAGCTGGGAATGATTAACCCTAACCGACTGGTTAAGAGTAGTCAGCGGCGCGGGGGCTTTTCCCGGTCACTATTGAAATTAGATCACAATTTTCACGAGCCACTCTGGGAGGGCCTTAGTGCCTTTCTTTTAGGTTAGATGTCACACGGTCAGTGTGCAGCCGTTCCAGGGCGAGGGCCACCCCCTGACTTCTCCGCCGGGACCACCTCCCACCACACAGAAGCCTTGCTGGCTGGTTGGCAGTCTGCTCTAACCAGGCAATGGTGGTCCGTTTAGTTTCCGAATAAGTTTACTGAACCAACTGGTTAGCTGAACTGCAATTCCTGCTCCAAGCTGCACCTCCCTAACGGTTCTGTAATTTGGAGCCTTGGATGGAGGTGACGAGGGAAGGCGTGTGCAGTGGAGACAACAGATCTGAGTTCGAATCCCAGCTCCACCAGAACTCTGTGCCCTCATATACATTATCCCACTGTTCCAAGTTCCTGTAGCTTTATCAGCAAAGTTACGAGACTGCCTGATAATAGCCAATAACGTCCAATAACCACTCTTCTGGGAGCTCGCCTCATATGAGCCCATCCAGCCCTCCTAACAGTCCCTTTACAAGGGCGGTTAGCTAACTGGCTCGAGGAAGCGGAGCCAGAATGTGAACCTAAGTTGTCAGGCTCCAGAGGTCAACTCCCTGGAGAGATGGCTGTGACCAGAAAAGCATCTCTCTGGAAATCCTGATTCAACAGAGCCGAGGGGGGGGGCGGAGGAATCTGATTTTTAAGAATATACCGGGATATGCCATGATTAGTTAAGTTTGGGAAACGCTATGTTTGGAAGAATATAAAAATTATAAATAAATAATAACCAAATGCCCAACCAGTTAAGGGGAGAATCTTACCCTCTTACGGGGGCAATGTACATATTTAGGTGAGTCCATGGCGATTCACGCTGGCCACCGAGCCTGCACTTTCTGGCTGGTTCCCGTTGAGGAAAGCGCCCCGCCCTTGGCCCCGTGCCTCGTGCCCCGAGCCCCGACTGCCTGCTCTGATAACCCATGGTATCAGAGCTGGGCTTCAACTACAGCGATCTGGACTCGAGTCCTAATTCCCTTCCAGGAGTGTCACGGGTGAGTCACTCATATCTCTGAGTGTCTATTTTCTTATCTGTAAGACGGACATCAGAGTTAGCTCCCAGAGTTGGTGGGATAAGCTGAAGAGGACTCAAGGCTTTATGAACCTTGAGTCATTGTGAGGCGCCAAACACAGGCAGGACCTTTGCTAACACACCGGGTCTCCATGTGTGGAAGCTCCCATCTTCACTGGCTGAAGTCCTGCCCATGAGGCAGTGGCTACTGGTGGGGGTGGGGGTGGGGGTGAGGGGAGAATATAATGAGGCTTTGCTGCAGGGCATCCCCAAAAAAGACAATCAGAAATGTCTAAGAAAAAAACCTTTTCTCTAAGAAAAACTTTATTTCAAACCTTTGGCTACACACCAAGAAGCTAGGAAAAAAAGAATTGCCCCCAATTTCACAGAAAACAAGTGAGCATGGAATATGCCTCCTCAGGAACCTTGTAACAAAGACCTTTAATCCTGGCTAAAGATTAACAATGATAATTAAGGAATTAAACTGGAAACCTGTGGGTTTAAACCACTGTGGTTTCGGAGCTAAGGGGTCCGGTTGCCCTGGTGCATTTAGTTAGGGCCAGGCAGGTGTGACACACGCTGTTAAAGTCACCGTGTGGGGGACATGACTGAATGCCCCTCAGGTGCCAGACACTGGGTTTGCCATGCATTATTAGATTGTTCAATCCTCATTTCAGCATTTCCAGGAAATTTCCCATTTTGTACAGTTACGCAGAGAAATCAAGGCCACGTCCCAGATGACACAGGCCGGAAGCGGCGGTTCTGTCTGACTTTATGCCACACTCCTGACCCTTAGGGGCCAGAGGTGATGTGTCTGTAGGGCAGTCACGCTAACTCAAGAAGCCTGAACAGCGAATTCACTTATTTGTCTGGCTCTGAGCTACATGCAGCATTCCTTCCTTATGGGAGCAGCCACACAGGAGATCAAATTATAGTCCAGAAAGCTGAACCCTGTGTAAAGTATTAGGATCTTTCAAAGGGCATTTGCACTCAGCATGGCTTTCTGGTGCATACGCGCCTCTGTTCCAGGGCTAGGTCTGTATGGGAACCGGAGTCCTGTCCTGAATCAGGAAGATGCGGAGAATTACTGCCTTCACCCGTCTCCCACCCCCCTACCCCCAAACTTGCAGATCCCACACCCAGGTGACAATCCGATTCTTAACTCATGTCCGGTCCTCAGGACCAACTTTGGGTTTGGGCTTCTTAATCAATGTCTTAGGATGGATGAAGTTCTTCCATTAAAAAAAAAACACAAAAAACTTCTATTGGTTTCTACTTGACATGATGGCATCGGCCTGTAAAAATGATGAAATACTAACAATCTGTCATTTTACCCACTTTAAAGAATCAACTCACAGACTATATGTACTCTCTATGAAAATATTTTACAAATTAATAGTAGTTAACTAAAACCTTAGTAACTGACTTTTGTATCATTAAGTGTAGATTTGTTATATATTCTAACTTAATTTTTTATTTTCTAGATTAACTTTCAGTCTTTTTTTTTTTTTTTTTACTTACTGCTACTGATTTCTTACCTTTAACCCCAAGTAAAAGGTTCCACCCATGATTATACTCCAACTAAGCGCATCAGTCAGTGTTTGCACAATAGGATGTAGATGGCATATTTTATTCTAAGGCATCACGGAGCAAAGGTGGGTGGCGGATCTGCGCTGAAGGTCACTGGTGCACTGGCTGTCCTCTCCACTTCCTTCGCAGGAAGTGAGGACGGGGAAGGGATGGACGTCCCAGCTGGCATCTTTCCATACTCATCCACATGGGATTCCAGAAGATTTTTACAGAATATTAAGAGCATTCTAAATAGTTTACTGATGCGGAATTATAGCCAGCCCGTGCTCTACGGGTTCCTCTCTGTCAACTGCAACCACTTTCCTGAAGGCCTAAAAGCCATGGGGCCTAAAAGCCCGCACACTCCATCTAACCTTTGAATACATACTTAGAGCAATTCTGTAGAGCTGGGTAGGAACTGACTGATCGTCTCTCCAAAACCATCACTTTTGCAAGCGGGACACCTGCAGTCCTAAGGGGAGAAAGGACCTGCTGGGCATCCCAGAACTTCTTGTGGGACCTCCACTCACCCTCCCAAGGAGTTCCCGCTCATCTTGTATGTCTCATATGTCAAGTCTGAGTCCAGCACCATAAACGCTGCAAAGCCCCCTTATCGGCCTTGTACCTATTACAGTGCCTGGCACACAAAAGGAAGAAGCTCGGTAAACTGGGGGTGGGCAAAGGAAGAGAGAAACTAGAGGCACCCAAGTCAAAATCTGGAAGGCGAGACAGAGGAGAGATGAGGACTTTGAGAAAAGCACAGACAAAACGCCAGGGGGCTCAGAAGGCAGCTAGCTGCCCATGGAGTGGTTAAGTGCCCCGGCTCGGAAGTCACTCAGAGCTAGGCTTTCTCATTCACTCAACAAATACTCAGTGAGAGTCGGCCTGGGGCAGGCAGTGCTGGGTGCCGAGGATAAATGGGTCAGCAAGACAAACATAGGCCTGATCGCCTATGATCAGAGGAGAATAAAGCAAGCTAGTCAACATAGTATATTTCCATTGCTATTACACGCTATTAAAGGAAACACACAGAGGAAATCCAACAAAGGATGTGTGCATCATGGGGGCAATTTTAGACAGCACAGCCAAGGGCAAGCATCTGGGAGGGAACCTTTACCTGAGACTCAGGTGGCCTTGCTCTACCCATGGCCAGCTGTCTGACCTTGGGCAGATCACACTGCCTCTCTGAGCCCCAACTTCCTCATCTGGATTAGGGAGGCGATGCCAAGTACCTCCTAGACTGGAAGAATGTCAAGTAAAGGGTGCTAGATCACCTGCACACACTTAGCAGGTAATGTGGTCACCGTCATTCTGGTAAGGTTGGCAGGAGAGCACAGAAGTGCACGGGCCGCGACCATCACCCATCTCTCCGCTACCGCACAGCGCGCTCCAGGGCAGGGGCCAGGTGGCCTCCTCTGCCCCCAGCCCTGCGCTGCGCCGGGAGAGGCCAAGCGCCAGCAGGCGCGTGCGAGGCGTGAGGAGCGTGGGGTCGGTGCCCCCTGCCCGCCTCGGCGATCGCTCGCGCCCGTGCGCGCGGTGGCCTGACCCCGTGGCAGCCATCTTGGGTGCCCTCCTGGCGGCGAGTGTCGTCACGCTGCCGCCGGGGACAGCGTGGCAGGGCGCGTGCGGGCGTGGAGGGGAGAGCCCCCTCCCGCTGGGGGAGCTCAGCGGGTGCCCCGGCTGCTGGAGTTGGGGGGCTGTCAGGCAGCGGGGTGGCAAGGCCCCCAAGGTGCAGGGACCCCTGACCCGGGGAGTCCAGGGCACGGCGAGGGGACCTCCGGATCGCGGGGTG
>NW_017731383.1:5057378-5075419 GCF_001890085.2 Hipposideros armiger
CGCGCCCTCGGAGCGCGTCCCCGCGCCGCCCTCCCCGGCTGCCCCGAGGCCGGGCGCGACTCCGGACGCCCGCGCCTCTGCTCCTGGCTCCTCGCCCGGCGCCCAGTTTCCATCGTGATCTCCCGAGTTCATCCTCGCGGTGGTGCGGGGCTCTGCGCAGGCCAGTGCTGTGGTTTCCCTGAGGGACTGACTATCCCTTACTTAAAATTCTTTATTCCCAAGGCCTTGCATATTCAGTATCCATGCACTCACTCATCCACGCATTTATTCATGTAAAGCAGTGTTCCCAAAGTGTGGCTTTTCCACCACCGGTGCGACAGGGAGATTTTAGGTGATACACGTGCACCACCTGATTTAGGTCTTGAAAAGAATCACTCTGGCTGCCGTGTGGAAAATAGGCAGTAAGGGAGGTGACGTGGCCACGGGCAGAGGCCAGGAGGGAGGGACCGTGGTGGCTTGGACCAAGCTGGTAACGGGAGGTGGTGAGAATTACTGGGTTCTGGGTATATTTCAGAGGCAGATGAAATCAAAGAAATAATGAATTACATCGTGCTCACGGATAGCCAGATTCCATTTTTAAAGTCGTAAATTCTCCCCAAATTAGCCTATAAATATAATGCAGTTCCAAACAAAATTCTAACTCGTGTGTGTGTGTGTGTGTGTGTGTGTGTGTGTGTGACTTGACAAAGTGGCTGGGAAAATGTATTGTATATGGAAAAATAACGTGCCAGAAATAGCCAAAATCATTTTGAAGAAAAAAAGCAAAAGAGAGTGACTCACCCTATGAATACAGAGAGGTCGTGTGTTTGTGTAAAGATCCACAGGTAGCTTAGAGCAGCCAGACATACGAGATGTGGACCCTGCACATACAGAAAGCTGCTGTGAGCTGGCATTGCAGTCAGGGGGAAAGTGAGCTACTCATTAAATGATACTGGGGCAGCTGAATCTCTATACCACATATGGAGTGTGTTCCCGGGTATGCATTTAATTCCAGACTGATTAAAGACCCAAATATGAAAAGCAAAACTCCCAAAATTTTAGCAGACAATGTAGAAAGGTATATTGATGACTCTGGGATAAGGAAGTATTCTGAAATAAACACAAAAGTAAAAAATATAAAGGAACGATTGAAAAGTTAAGCCTCCTTAAAACTCAAAAATTTATGCTCATTAATGACACCATAATAGAAGTGAAAGAGTTCACAGACTGGGAGGAAATATTTTCAACACATAGATCTGGCTAGACTACATATCTAGAAAATATAAAAACATTTGCAAATTAATAAGAAGAAAGAAAAACAACACAAATAAAACATACAAAACATAAATACATGCAATTCACAAAGGAAGAAAAAGACACATGGTCCGATACATAAGAAAAGATATTCAACTTGGCTGGCAATTCAGACACTTGACATGGATCTCATAGGTAGTTTTTGGTGGCTCGCCTCAGCCTCTGAATTCCTATGAATGTTTAGCCATTTTCTGATCTTTATTATACCCTTGCCAAGTGTTGGGCTCAAAAAGATTAAAGAAAGTTCCTCCCTCAAAGAGCTTATTGGCAAGGAGATAGACATGTAAACAAGTAATTGCAATTTAATATAAAAATTGCAACAGTATAATGTGGGCTGTATAACTAACTGCTATGGGGGTGGGTGGGTGGTTGACCAGCTCTCCCTGCAGAATGGCGATGCAAGAGAGGTGTAGTAGATACAGTGTGTCAGCTACCTGTTGCCCCAGTAATGCCAGAGCACAATCACAAAACCTCAGGAGTGTGCAACAATCAACACGTATTTTGTTCCTGAGTCTGAGCTGGGCTCCCCAGGTTACCATGTGTCCATGGTCAGCTGTGGGCCGTTGGTGGCTTTACTGATCTTCGCAGGGCTTTCTCATGTGTCGGGGGGCCTCAGCTGGGACAACTGATTTGACTCTGCTCCACCTCTTGTTCCTCCAGCAGTCTAACGGGGGTATGTTCTCATGGCAGTGGGAGTGGGGGGAGAGGGGGAGAGAGAGACACTCAAGGCCGCTGGTGGCCAAGGCTTGGAACTGGCATGCCTTGACTTCTGTTTTATCCTGTTGGTCAAACCAAATCTCAAGACCAGACCAGATTCAGGGAGAAATAGACTTTATGTCTTGATGGGAGGCGCTGCCAAGTGACACCGAGTAAATAGGTATAGATATACAGACAGGTGGAAAATTGAAGACATCACTTTTCAAAATTTCTGTGGATGTTTTTTTTTTCTTTCCCAGCATCTCAGGTTTTTTGGGGGGAGCTCCCCTCTCTCACTTCATTTGATCCCGGTCAGATTGTCAATCATGGGACTTGATCTTCTCATGACTAGTGACCCAAGCTGGGCCAAATAGAATCCCGTCCTGAATTGATATGTGCACACTGGCAAAGAGAAGCCATCCCCCGCCCTACCCCCATTGGGGTCGCTAAGCTGGGAGAATGTGGATCAGGGACTACAAGGATGGCTCTTTTTAATAGCCTTTAGAAGTGAAACTAAGCTGAGAGATGCCAGAGAGACAGAGATCAGATGACGTCATTTCAGGCCCTGGGCTCAGCCAATCCAGAAGCTAGATCCGCCTCCTGGGCTTCCAGTTACAGGAGGCAATAAATTTATCCACATACACTTTTTTTTTTTAATCATAAGCTCTTTTGAGTTTCATTTCTACCCCTAAGTGACTGTGGAGTGGGGGGTGGAAGGGTGTCACAGAGGTGGTGGCATCTGAGCTAAATGCAACTACATTTGAAAAAGTAGAGAAAAAAGAGGCAGGCAAAGAAGAAATGAGCTGAGGTTTTAAGAATAAAAAGCAAGTGTCTGCCTGTGTTCCCACCATTGTTTTAAAGAAACAGCTTCCATGGAAGCTAAAATAGTATTTTTCAGCATTTTTGATAAGGAAACTGTGCTGCGGAATTCTTGCTAGGCTTGCATGGACAAAGGTTGCAAAACCCATCCTTTTAATTTGGACTTTGAACCGTTCAGGGCATGGCAAAAACAAGACAGAGCTTAAGTCAGCAAGGACAGGGGCGTTTCTGAGCAAGGTGAAAGCCATTGGACTGAAGAGAGGTCTTGCTGAGCATATCACAAAATGAAGGTTTCCTCCTGGTAGAACAGCAAGTTCAGTGAGAGTCAGTTTTCCTTTAAAACGAGCATTTAAATGAAAACTTTAAGTTCCTGGTTATATTAGCAAAGTTATTTATAATGACAAAAGAAATATATAATCACATGAATTTGAAAAGTATGGGAAGTTCATGTACACACTCCAAGCTATTCCCCAGCACTCTCCCTCATAGATTTTTAATGTTTTCTTCCGGTATTTTCTGTTCTTTTCTGACCCACTTCTTTTCTGATCTCACTTCTGTTTGTCCTGTGCTTGGATTTCAGCTCTCTGTATGTATGACCCAGAAGCATATGGCCCAGCGCTTAAGGACGCAGGCCCTGTAGGCAGGCCCACTAGGCCTCTGATTGGCTCTGAGACTCTAAACAAATGAGTTCCTTAGCCTCCCTGTGCCTTGGCTTCTCTGTCATTAATGGAGGGATAAGGCTCACACCTGCCTCATGGGGGCTGGTAGGAAGATTACCTGAAATGATGTATGTTCTGGATTCACAGGACACCTGGCCCACAGTGATGTCTGTAATTGAGAGCTGTTGTGATTAGGGTTCCAGCTTCATGGCTCTCACAGCACGTCATACATCTATCTGTCTGCGGGTTCTCACCTCGTGGCATTTAACTTTAGATGTACAATCCTGTCTTCTCTAGACTGTGAATCCTTTAAAATATGGAATGTGGTCTTATTCAACTTTCTACCCAGGTGTCTAGCACAATGCAGGACACATGGTGGATCATATATACCAGGGTGCCAAAAAAATGTGTACACGTTTTAAGCAATGTTACCATTGTGGTCAGCGTTGCCATAATCAGAAGTGTCTGGACGCTGATGGGAACCACTTCGAGCACCTCTTGTAATGGCAGAAGTCAAACGTGACTTGTATTCATCTTTTGTTATCAGTATATATTGAGTATTACAATTTTAATAGTTTTCCTTTCTTAAAATGTCTGTACATTTTTTGGCGCCCTCTGTATATATGCGAATGTGTGTGTGTGTGTGTGTGTGTGTGTGTGTATGTTTTTGCTAAATATGTGGTGAGAATCGTGATACACATATTTTGTGATGTGCTTTTTCACTTCAAGTTACATTTCATAAATGTCTTCTTGGGTTGTATTAACATCGTTCACTCATTCTTGCTTTTATTCAGTACCTGCTATTGCACACCAATTATACGTTAGTAATTATTCTAGGTGCTGGGGATTCTATATTGAAAGGCACAAATTTAACCCCCTGTCCTCATGCGATGGGCATTCTAGGAGGGGGAGACAGAGAATGAACACAGTGAATGAGCATATAGTGGTGGAAAGTGCAATTGACAAATAGAGTGGGGGGTGGGGGGAGGGTGGTGGTGGAAGGCAGTGAGGTCAGGGCAGACCTCTGGAGAAACGGTCCTTTCTCATGTGAATGACTGTAGAACATTCCACTGAGCACTGTGTCATCATCCACTTGACCTGTAAGGGGACTCTGTCCACTCAGGTGCATTGTGTGTGTGTGTGTGTGTGTGTGTGTGTGTGTGTGTGTGTGTGTGAGTGTGTTCTCAGGTGAGGGCAAGACCACAGATTCTGGTCCAGCAACTCAGCAGAGCCTTATAGAAAAAAGGAGGTTGGGGAATATCCGTAACTGATCACCTATTGTGAGCTAGCGCAGATTAGCTCCTTTCACAAATATCTTCTCTAGTCCTCACAGAAACCCAGAGGGGTTAACTACTATATTATTATAACTACTGTATTAGTCAGGGTCCACTAGAAAAACGGCACCAATAGAAAGGATGTCTGCCTATCTATCTATCTATCTATCTATCATCTATCTATCATCTATCAATCTATCTATCATCTATCACCTATCTATCTATCCATCATCTATCTATCTATCTATCTATCTATCTATCTATCTATCTATCTATCTATCTATCTATAGAGAGCTGTCTAGTGAGGAATTGGCTCATACTGGCCCAAATAAGCCTTAGTTTTATTCGGCAGCCTCGGTTCTTTCTTGTTGGACAGTTTGTTGGTTCTGATGCTGCGTTGGGTTAGGGCACAGGAGGGTACTGCGGCCACTGCCGTGAGTCACACAGTCCTATCAGCAAGACACTCACGGTCCAGGAAGGCAGCAGGCATAGCACAGGCAGGGCCAGGTGATCTACGGGGCAGACACGGAGCCCAGAGGAGGGACCAACTGGCCCATTCAGGGAAGGGTCCCTGGCAGAGGTGATACATGAACCAAGGCTTAAGGGACAAGGAGGAGGACGCCGAGTAAAGAGGCGGGAAAGGACATTCTTTGCACAGGGAACAGCGTGTGTGGCAGCATAGAGGCCGGACCAGTTGGGTGAGGGGAGGTGGACCTGCGACTCCCGTGGGGAATGGAGGGCGTAGAGTGAGCCTGGCAGTAGCTCTCCAGGGGTGCGATGGGTGAAGGGGCAGGGGTAGGCCTCTCCCACCCGGACGGTGTGGATACAGGAATTCCACCTGGGATGTGCTGAGGTCCACGCTGGAGGGAGCGCCCTCACGGGCTCCTTCATTGAAGAGTGAGGGAGTGAACCGGCCATGGGGGCCAGGCGCCAGCAAGCAAAGAGACAAATTTGCAGCTGTAGGGAAGGAAAAGTAACTTTCCTTCTGCCCTTCTAAGTTCTGCTGGCTAGCTGAGTAATTCAAATGACATTCAGCTGATGAACAGAAGATCAATTTTTAATACGTGCACATGGGGAATTCACATAAGCATGATAGTCCCCAAAACAGGAAGGCAAAATGAGGCATATATGTTATTTTGGACTAAGGAGAGGGAAGTGAGGCCCTTCACAGAGAGGTGCTTGGCAAACAAATGTATAATGGCCATCTTTAAATAACGGGACACAGCCAGAAAGGCCTGCTGGGTTCCCCCGTTCATCACACCCAGTTCATGTTAAAATATAGCCATCTCTGATGATAGCTCCCTCCTGGGATCAAGTCCTCTGTCCAATTCTTTTAGGCAGTTAGGAGTTCAAAGGTTTTTTTTTCCTGAGTCTTTTGTTTCTTAAAAATAACCAGCTTAGAATAACCAAGATCCCCCCAAAAGGGCATACATTGGGGTGACCCACTCTGTTACAACCTAGGGCATCTCTCCAGGTGGAGTGCAGGTGGCAGTGGGGTTTCATGCTGGTGTCACTAAACAAAGGTCATGAGTTCCATGCCTGTGGCTTACAGAGAAGCCAAAAGTCTGAGGCAACAGGTTTTCTGAGAGCGAAAGGAGGTTTATTCATCAGGCCAGCCCAGCAAGGAGACCAGACAAGGCTCAAGTTAGTCTCCCTGAACAAAGGCTTGGGGTCAGTGTGAAGACGTGAGAGTAAGGAGAGGTTATACACATCTAGAAGTTCTAATTCCGGGGGTCTGATTGGGTAGCCTTAGAGCTAAGCCAACTCAGGTCAGATTTGTGGAAGTGGCAACAGAGAACAGAGAACGTCCAACCTGGCAGAGTTTGATTGATCAGTCCTGTGTGTGTCCCAGTTTGGTCCCTGCACTGATCTTCCTGATTGACAGGCCCCTCGCTCCTTAATGGGCTCCGGGTGGTACTTGAGTTCCGTGAATCTTGGTTCCACTGTACTTTTGAGGTCAGTTTAGGGTGATTTTGCTGCTGTGTCTGTACCAGCCTCTGGGACCAGTCTGATCTGGCTTGGTCTGGTGGCCTTCGGAGCGCTGTGAGGAAGCCTGATGTTATCTCCTGAAAGACACTTAAAAACTAGAAAAAACAAAAACAAAAAAAACCTACAAGGTATGGTTTCAGTGTTAGGGCCTGGTTTCAACCGCAGACCATAACCCTAACAGCATTCTTGTTGAGGAGCGAAAGCTCAGTGTGTCTCACGTAAAACACATCCTTAAGCCACATGAATTGACTCTTTGTTCAAAAATAAAGCATCTCTAAATATTGCTAAGCCAGTTCCCTCTTGCATAGGTCCTGGAGGCTAAACACAATGCAGATGCTTCTGAGAGCTGAGTCACAACATCCGGCGTTTAAGGAACTGGTTCATTAGCCACATTAATCCTAACATAATAGGGCAGAAATAAGGAAAAACGTAAAACTTCACATTTCTTTCTGCTCCGGTTGAGCACTCACTGTCCGTTTAACTCTCCTGATTAGGATGTGATGCCCGGCTGGCTCTTTGGGTCCAATCCATTCATTCACCCCGCATGCACCTACTGAGTGTCCATTTGTGGTGGCTCAGACATCACCAGTGAGTGACGCTGGGTCCCTCCCTGAGCTCACATTCCCATGGGGGAGACGGCAGTAAACCAATAAACACATGATTTCAGGGGAGGAGAAGTGGCATGAAGAAAGCTGGATAAGAGGATAGAGCAGAGTAAGCATGGGGCCGGGAGGTGGGGGGGGTGGTAGTTTAGGGGGCTTGTTCCGGGAAGGCTTCTCGGCGGAGGTGACACTGGAGCACAGACCTGAACAAAGGTAGGGATGGAGCCTTTGTCCCTCTAGTGTTCTCATACCTGTGTACACAATTCCTAAGGTGAAATCCTCTCGTTAACATAAGTTGTGTCCTTTCTGTTTTCCTGACTGAGACCCTGACTGATAGAATGTGTGCGGTGGACGTTCGTGGGTGGCCTCGCAAGATCCTTCTCCTCCTCCTGCTGAGAACACCCAGACTTGGAGTGGTCACCTCTGCCCCATTTCATAGCAGCCATTTGGTGTAGGTGGGGTTAGGCCAGATTTCAGCTCCAAGGTGATCGGCCTCTTCCTATCTGCCTCTTTTTAATACATGATCTTGGGCAAATGAACGAATATTACGGAGCTTCAGGCTCTTTAGAGTTAAAATAAGGCTCATAAAATTTTCACCAGAGTTGGCCCATAGATGGCGCTGTAAGGCATTAGTTTCATTCCCACTCGGTTGCTTTAGTAGCTAAAGCACACGCTTGGTGGGTGTCTCATTTTAGCACATAGAGCATGAACATGACCGTCACTGTCTGGCAGCAAACACAAAACAACATTTTTACACTGGCTGGGGCTCAGAACCCTCACTCCTTGGCATTAGCTGCGTTTTATGATCATTTAACCCAAGTGGACTTCAGTGATTTCTGGCTCTGCCGCTGTGTCTCGGATTCACGGGTTAACCTGCTAAATCTGGCTTTTAAAAAGTGACATCTGTTGATATATTGTCTGCTTTGTTTCAATTCATGTATTTGTTTCTCATGCCTTTAAGTAGCTAAAGAAATCTAAGCTTTTATAATGATAATGAGTCCTCCTCCGAAACCAAAGAGTGTGATGTGGAGCGCTATCTCTGGCTCTTTGTTCCTGATGCAATAATTACCTCCCACATACAGAACATCAGCTGTCCTCCATCCAGCATGTGGAGATGACGGTCTTTGGAGTCAGACGGGCCTTACAAGACTCTTGTCCCACCATTTTATTCATTATGTGGCTTTGGATAATCACTTTCCCTCTCTGAGCCTCCATGTCTCTTGAGTCAAATGGAGGTTATGTCTGAACAATCTCCTCTTCCAGGCAGGATGGGTGATGACTCTTATGTTGTGGGGCAAGGAAAAAATAATTTTCCTCCTCTCCTCAGAAAGTTCTGCTGGCTGGACTTACAATCACAACAACATGAGACAGGAGAAAATGACCAAATTCAATACGTACGTACGTAACGTTCCATTAGACTGAGACCTGAAGACAGATGGGCAGTCCAGGCTTATCGGCCATCTTGAGCTAAGGAGAAGTTTGGGACTTCAAAGGGCTGGAGGGCAATTCACATGGAGATGGAAAAGCAAATGTTTGGTAAATGAATGTTTGCTGGGCCCTCTCTAACAATGGGGCACAGAGAGGAACTACTTAGATCAAATGAACCTTGCTTGCTTCCTCCCTGTCTGTCACACTTAGTTCATGTTAAACTGTAGTTACCTATGATGACAGCTTCCTTCCTGGAGCAAGTCCTCTATCTAAAGTGTTTTTTTCCTGAGTCTTTCAGATCTTAAAAATAACTAGCTTAAAATAGTCACTATCCCAAAGAGGCACACGTTGGGGTGGCAAACTCTGCTCCCCCTCAATGTCATGCCCAGGGTGTACTGGGGACTCACACTCCAGTCTGAGGAGCCTGGATGCACAAGGTGACCCTGGGATGAAGCGTCAGGCACTGGTGAAAACAGAGTGTCACAGATGCTCGGTGAAAGGCAGATATGCCTCGTTCCACAGGGTAAATGAAGGATGCTACCTCAGGCAAATAGCCACAGTTGCATTTTGTAGAATGCCAGCATTTCAGTTAATCTCCTTTGACCAGAAGAATCCTGCCTGGGTGACTTAGGCCCAAAGAGGACTCAACTGTAAGGATAATGGGGCACGCACAGCTTGGAAAGGAGTGCTGGTCTACCTCGGCAGGGGAGGTTCAGGGGAGCGCTGGGTCTTCACCACCTCACACTCACAGACCCCCCTCTAGAGGCTGCCATCCTCTGGCTTGGCTCTGACCACCTTTTCTTTTTGTTGTGGTAAAATACAAATCATATAAAATTTGCCATCTTAGCCATTTAAAAATGTATAGTTCAGGGGTATTAAGTACATTCACATTGTTGTGCAACCATCACCACCATCCGTCTCCAGAACTTTCTTCCTCTTCCTCACCGATAGCTCTATCCCTATTAAACACTCACGCCCCACGCCCCCCCCCAGCCTCTGACACCCACCCTTCTACTCTCTGTCTCTGTGTCTCTGACTATTCTTGGTACCTCGTGTAAGCGAAGCCATACAGTGCTGGTCCTTTTGTGATCAGCTTATTTTACTCAGCATAATGTCCTCAAGGTCGATCCATGCTGTAGCGTGTGTCAGAATGTCCTTCCTTTTTAAGGCTGAAGACTATTCCATTGCATGTATGGACCACATTGAGCTATCCATTCGTCTGTCTGTGGACACTTGGGTTGCTTCCACCTTTTGGCTGGTGTGAATAAGGTAACCATGAACAGGGGTGTGAAAATAGCTGAGTCCGTGTTTTCAATTTTTGAGGGGGTATATACCCAAAACTGAAATGGTTGGGTCATATGGTAATTCTATTTTTAATTTTTTGAGGAACTGCCGTACTATTTTCCATAGTGGCTGCACCGTTTTACATTTCCACCGGTAATGCACAGGGGTCCAATTTTTTCCACATCTTTGCCAACACTTCTCATTTTCTGATTAAAAAAAAAAAGCCATCCTAACAGGTGTGAAGTGGTATGTCAATGTGGCTTTGATTTGTATATTCCTAAAGATGAGTAATGGGCTTCCCTCCACATGCTTACAGGCCATTTGTATAGCACCTTTGGGAAAATGTCTAATCAAGTTTTTGAGCATTTAAAATTTTTTTTTGATTTGTAGGAGTTCTTTATATGGTCTAGATATTAATCCCTTATCAGGTATATGACTTGCAAATATTTTCTCCCATTCTATGATTTGCCTTTACATTCTGTTAATAGTGTCCCTTGATGCACAAAAAATTTTAAGTTGACATCAAATTTAACTGTGCTTTTGTTGCCTGTGCTTTTGGTGTCATATCCAAGAAATTACTGCCAATCCAATGCTATGAAGCTCGCCCATCATAACTTCTTCTAAGGGTTCTATAGTTTTAGCTCTTCTATCTCAGTCTTTGACCTAGTTTTGAATTCATTTTTTTACGTGGTCTTAGGTAAGGGAACCAGCTTTATTCTTTTGCATGTGCATTTCCAGATTTCCCAACAACATTTGTTGAAAAGAAGCTCCAGTTTCCTTTTGGCCCTCTGTGTATCCACTCAAACTTCAGATGCTCGAGAGACAGTCTCAGCAGGGGATAGTGTGGGTCCTGCACTCACGCGATGTGATCAGGGGAGTGGAGCACCATGACAGGCTGGGGAGGCAGATGCCGGGTGAACAAAATAGAGGCGCTCAATACAGCTAGGAACAGAGCCATCATCATGAGCAATCCTTGTTTGCAGATGAGAAATCTACCAGATTCACCCATTTATTTACCTTTATAGCAAAAAGAGAAGAGACAAAGTAAGGATTCTGTGTCCCCTCTTTCTGGAAAGCAAAGACAAATGGCAGTTTAGAAATCTTCCAAATAGACTCCAATTTGAATAACGTTCCTTGTGATGGCCGATCACTAGGAAGGCCTAAAGAGATGCCAGGTACATCTCACTCGGAAGACTCTGAGCCCAGACTTCTCCAAAGAGACTTTTCTAGACACTCGAGTCTCCTTGCATAGCTTCTAAACAGACAACTGAGTTTTATTCTTATAAATGTTTCCTGCCTCCAGCTTTAGCTAAACTTTTCCCCAAAAGGCTGTACTGTTTAGGATTTTATCTCCAATTACAGCCACACCAGCTTTTTTGGTAGATGTTCCTTTGCTTGTAATTAGGAGGGTTTCCTTTGCCAGGATGCAGATAGAATTCCTTTTGCTAGAATTGAATCCAATAGAGCGATGCCTAAAGAAATCTAAGACCTAAGAAATACATGAGGAAATAATCGATTTAAAAAAAAGGGACAAGTGGCATATAATATTCGCTACAATACCCAGCCACAGGTGGGAGCACAGAGGGAGCCGTTTGACGTGCTGCTGGTCCTTACTAACCCCACTTTACAAGGTGTTTCTGAAGGTTGGGGACGCATAACCCATGACTGAACCACCTGTGGCCCGGCAAATGCTGGGATGATGATTGGGGGCTTGATAGTGGTAGCTGAGTGAGAGATGTGGAGACCTGGATTAGAACAGTCATTGTGAAAACAAAGAAACAGGGGCAGATGTCTCCATGAATCTCAGAAGAAGAGGCAGGAGTGAGTGTATGACCTTGCATATATGTTCCCTCTGCCACCTCTACCTTTCCCTCCTTCATATGGATATTTTTCACCTTCTCTGAAGCTCACGTTAGGTGTGGTCTCCTCTGGGAAGCCTCCCTTGGTCTTATCCACCCTCCTGAACTGGGATGGATGCTTCTACTCTTTGGAGAAGTAGCCAGTCAGGTGAATTCCAGTGTCCAACATGTGGGGGTTCAGAGTACGCCGACTCTAAGGATTCCAGGTGGGGGCGCCTCAGGCAGCTCTAGGGATTATGGGGGGCAGGGGGTTCCCACGGAAGCAGGTAACATGCTGCACCGTTCCTTTAATCTACTGAATGGTTTGTTATAGGGAATGATGGCTGTAGATGAAATAAGTCATTGGGAAAACTCACCAATACATAAATTATATAGGCTTATTGTTGTTAACAACAACAAAAAAGAACCCCAAAGATTCCCTATGTTTAATTTTTCTCCTTGTTGGCCAGGCATGTAAAAATGCTGGCTCTTGTTGATTGGAATCAAAATAGAACAGGAAATACGTTTTGTGTGTGTGTTTTTGCTTTTCGTTCTGCTGATCAGATAGAGCTGTACGGTTGGAAGCAATGAAAATTCGCGATGGCGAGGCCGAGCACAGGGACATTCACAGGAAAGGCAGCACTGAGTGGAAGGGAGTCTGCAGAGCCAGGCTTGGGAACGGAGAGGGAGCAAAGCCCCCATGGCCCTGGAAGCAAGGTTATCCGGACAGACAGTCTCACAACAGAAGCAGCCTGGGCCAGGTGATACTGAGGGGGGAACGGCTGCCAAATGTCCCTCTGTACTGCTTCACATGCTGTCTTAGGAAGGACGCATCCTCAGGTCACACCTCCATCCCTTTAGTTCAGGTCACACCTCCATCCCCTTAGCCACAGGGGCAGGCTGCCTTATCAGACCAGAATGAAGTCAATAAAGAAGAGGTCATCTTCCCCCCGCACTCCAGCAAAGAAATCTGGGATATTTTCACCAGAAAAGGTTAAGCGGATGCTGGGCTGGCAAAACCGAACAGATGACCCTTGACAAACAAACAGCCTTTGCTAAGACGGACTGTAACACGAGGTAACATTTCCTGGCCTCTGCCTACCTATCTGGTATTTCATAGACAGGATCTCATGGAATCTTCTCAACAACCTGGCATGGTAAAGAGTAGTATTTGCATTGTTAGGAGGTGGAAAGAAAGAGGTCAGAAAGGTGAAGAAACTTGACTGAGGTCCCACAGCTAGATATTGGTGGATGCAAAGTTGAAACCCAGGTCTGTGAACTTAATTATTGTTTTTCCCACTGCAGTTCCATGCTACCTTCTCATAGAACTGCGACATCGGAAGCTGGGGGCTTGTTGGTGTGCTAGCTCGGGAGCTTCCTGGGTGAACCCTGAAACTGGCCCCCATATACGGAGGGCAAGGAGAGCCGGAAGGCAAAGGCAGACCTCACTTACGCACGAGGCTTATCTTAGTGGGCCACAAGACGCGCAGATCTCCAGCCCTGCCTACCAGAATCTTAAAAGCTTACATAGCGGCCCTAATGGGTTCAGGCAGGTATTCAGTTCAGATGGTCTCAGAAACACTTTGCTCTCTCGAGGCTGCATCCTTGAAGCTAGCTGCTACTGTGGGGAGTGGTGGGCAGAGTGTATACTCCGAGGATGGGAGTGGGGAGCGTCTGATCGCCCAAGGCCAGTCCACGGGTCAGCTGGTGGCCATGTCCTCTTCATGACCTCCGCGACAGGGGTTAGATGGACCGGCGATGTTGTGAGCGGGGAAGTAACTTAACCAATGGCAGAGGTAGGCTGGGGAAAAGGCCTTCGCTCATGAATCTTTTTGTGAATTGAAGGATACTCTCTGGGGTCCTCCAATCATGTATTGTCTCATGGGCCCCACAGACAGATTAGCAGCTTTTGTTTTTCCACAGAACATTGACTTACAGCCTGAAGAGCCTGCTTTAGCATTTTCTCTGCAAAGCTCCTCTGGGCTTCATATTTCCTGCAACAGGCCTGAGAAGACTCTCTGAGGTGACTTAAATCGAGTCTATATTTACACAGTATAAACACTTCTGTGAATTAGCCCAGCTTTTATCTTAGCTGAGGTTATGAGTTTGCTAGTAAGAGCGTTCATTTTTTTCAATAAAATTGAAACTCATGGCAATTCTTTATTGTGTTGTGTGAAAGATGCCTATCATTTCACACTGGAATAGAAACCGTATGGGGACAGGAATGTGTGTTATATTCAGTGTTATATTCCCAGCACCTAGAAAACTACCTGGCCAATAATTGTCACTCAAAAAATATTTATGAAATTCATGATGACATTTGTAACCATTTCATCTTCTCTTAAAGAATTGACTCTGCCCACGACCCCAGAAGGCCAGAATGGGCTAAACTGACTCCATATATTTCTCAAGTCTGAGGGCTTTAGATGGGGAGAAGGGAGAATCCTGGAACCATAATAACAGGTGGGCCAGAGCCATGGGCCAGTGGCAGTTTTGGGGGTGCAAAAGCAAAATCAATATTGCTGAACCAGTCTCTATTTCTACCCCCAATTTCCCTTGCCTGCCTAGATTCCTTTAAAAATCTAAAAAGTGAAGACTCCTATTTCTAGGTAAGATGGAGTAACAGGGACTGGGTAACAGGGACTGGGTGGATTCTCCCATCTGAAACAACCAATAAAATGGGCAGCATGAGTGAAACAAGGGTTTTCAAGATCCTGGACATCAGGCAACAGAGGACAGTGATCCCGGAGACATGGGAAACAAATGAGGCGACCCTTACAAGTACCCCAGCTACCTGACTCAAGAGAATTTCCAGGTCATGAAACCAAGGCCAGATGTAACAATAGGAAACATGTTATGTGCACTGAACCACCTCTCAACCACTACCCAAAGTGATATGTGTTGATGTTCACATTTTTAGATGTTGATTTTTGAAATGCTTAATAACTATGGGTGAAGACAATATGACAGGGGGTTAGGGATTTCAGAGAAGCTGTATTTTGTGGTCCAAAACAAGCATCCTCGCTTCTTAGTCAAAATCAGCCAAGCTTTCTCTGTTTTCACTGACGTTATAAGCAATTGTTGTGGGTATAAAATTAGATTTGATAATCCTAAAGCCTCCCAAATATATATCATTTGTATACTTGACAGTTCAGCTGTTTCATGCATTATGAGATTAAGCACCCCCTGTGATAGCACACCTTTTGTATTCATTTACTTTTACAAGCTCAAATAAAAATTTTGGGAAAAGCATCATTTTAACTTCCTCCTCCCTGCAGGGCATAAATCACAGTGGAGCTTAAAAGACATGCCTACTTGGGCAACAAAAGTGCTTTTGTGCTTGCATCTACGTTTCCAGCAGTATCTAATTGTTCTAATACCTGCTTGCATTTATAAGTCACAGTCTTAATATTGTGGGCGGACGTTTTTATAGAACAAAACTGAAGCCGTCATTTCACCTTAGCTTCAAGAGGGAAAAAAACAGAAAAACAAAAACAAAACACCCCAAACCCCTAGCCAAACGGTAAGTTCCTCTAAAATTCACACTCTGTGCAAAGTGTAAAGAACCCTGAGATTTAGGCTACATTTTACTCTTCCCTGTTCCCTCAGCAATGGTGCTCAAAAACCAGTGACCTAAGTGTGCTGGGAAGGAATCTCTGATGTCTGTCTTAAATCAGGAGAAGCTGTCCAACTCCCATTTTCCTGGCGACAGGAACCCGCCCCACCCCCCAGGTGCTCACGGGCCCCTTCTTCCTCCCGCCTGGGTTCCTAAGCCTTTCTGTTTTGTGAGGAAGGAAACTGGACATTCTGACAGTGAGAATGGCAGAAATTTACTCGTGAGCGAGAGACACCCTCTCCACCACTATCAAAAGTGATAGATGCTGATTGGATCCCCTAGACCTGTCAGGTGAATGAGCTGGGAGAAGAAGATGCTGGCTCATGTGGGCTAGTTTGGAAAAGAATTTAGGGGGTTTTTCAAGCGAAGGAAGAGGCTCTTTTGGAGCGGCTGCCGGGCTTGAGAGAAACGAGGATATAAAGAAGTATGTTGTGAAAGCCATTTGTTTGCAACAGGATTCGGGTTCAGATTGAAATTTCATACCAAATATATATTTTTTTGGCTGTAGCACTGGTGTTTCATCGGATGTGATGGCACCAGAGACCAGACCGGTGCCACTGGGCTTTATATGGATGGCCCCTTGAGACCTGGGCTGAACGAGACCAGCTTGCTCAACCGAACGCCCCTGGCTCGTCAGCCAGCCAGGAGCTCACCGAACGGGTCTCTGAGAGGATTGGGTGGGAGACGAGAAATAAAAGAGAAGAGAGACAAAGTGCGGGGACAAGAGGGACTCAGTCTGCTGGTGGCAAACTGAGGCCTCATTTATTGGGTTTACAAGATTCTTAAGGGGAAGCAATTTCCTCATTCTAGGGAGCGATTCCCTAAAGCAGCGGTTCTCAACCTTCCTAATGCCGCGACCCCTTAATACAGTTCCTCATGTTGTGGTGACCCCCAACCATAAAATTATTTTCGTTGCTACTCTATAACTGTAATTTTGCTACTGTTATGAATCGTAATGTAAATATCTTTTCCGATGGTCTTAGGTGACCCCTGTGAAAGGGTCGTTTGACCCCCAAAGGGGTCGCAACCCACAGGTTGAGAATCGCTGCTAAAGCTAAAACTCATGGGCTAAGGAGAAACAATTTCTCCTCAGCAACAAGCTATGATATACACAATATAAACCAATGATACAGCTAGGCAAGGTGAAACTGAAGCAAATAGAAACTGTCTACAAGTCCACAGTAGCAAGTCCCAGGCATGTGAAGCAGGTCCGTGGTGGAAAGTCCCAGAGCAGTGATGTGTGTTGAAACTGCAAGTCCACAGCCCATGAGCAACTGAGTCCCTTCGTCCATAAGCTTTTCCTGTCAGCAAGCTGGGGTCTTTACTCTTGCACTTGCATTGTCTGGAAGCAGTTTAAGGCAGAAGCACTGGCCCACAGGTCCCCACCAAACCGCTCCAAGGCCGCTCACCCCAGACCTGTATCTACCTGGAGACCCAAGCTCGCCAACCTAAAGCTTCAGTGCCCCCGGCTGATCCCAGCCAGCTCCCCACACTGGGTGTTGTGGCCACGGTCCTTATTTTAATTTAGAAAGCAGTGGGCACTGCCAGGGTTATTGGCTCTGGGAGGACTCGGGCCCTGGGGGCCCTTCTCAGCAGTCGCCGGACAGAAATTGTACCCCTCACGTTGGCCTCATCCTGACCTCCAGCCCTTTCCTTCAGGCTTGGCAGTGTGTCATTTGGGGTTTCTTTCCATACGGGAAATCCTAGGGAGCCCCCCTCCTCCGGGCCAATCCCACCTGCCCTTTGTCCTGGATAAAAGGTCCCCACCCTTTCCTGTGTCCTCAGGTTAATGCTGCATGTCCCCTCCCTGTGCATTTCTGGGTAATTGCAGTGGCAGCATTTCGGGGATAGGGTGTGAAGAAGAAGGGGGAGTGACACATCCAGGCTGTCATAGCCACCTCACCCAGGGGCATGTCCTTTCATTTGTGTTGGTTGGTACAAGGGAAAAAAAGATGAAATCAAGCAACCTGCGGAATGGCTGCTTTAACGAAAATGATCTGGAAGTGTTATGTTAAGCTTGGCTCAAGACTCTACAAATGTGGTTCTTTGGCTATGTGTGTGGCAAAAAGTGTGTCTGTGAGCACAGCTCACGGCTCATGGTGTCCCTGTGTGTGACAGCGAGGCTGGGGGGGGGCAGAGGTGCAGGAGGGTCTGTGTCAGTAATGCAGTCCTGTCGCTGAAGACCAAGGTGCAGTTGGTGCTGGCTAATTGACTAGAATTATTATTTACGTTCAGGGTCCTTACAGAGAAGAGTGGAAGGTCCGTTGTGATGCTTGGTTCTCATGGAGATAAGGCTGTGGGTTTTTTTCATGAGCCCTCAGGGGTTCCTGCCCAGGGATGGCTGACTAGGTCCCCTGGCTCAGCGCCAAGCCCTCCGCAAACATCATCTCATTTAATACTAACCCGCCTGTTGTATCATCACTATTTTACAGAGCAAGGAACCAACCTTGGGGGTGGAGGTGGGGGGGGGCGTCTTCATTTCTTTCTTTCTTTTTAAATTTTTATTAAATGTATTGGGATGACATTGGTCAGTAAAATTATAT
>NW_017731383.1:5075464-5087407 GCF_001890085.2 Hipposideros armiger
CGGAGGGCCCGCAGGGAGGGGAGGGACGGGAAGCCAGGCAGTCTGACCTGGAAACTCCTTGCTCACCCTCCCCACTCGTAAGAAGGCAGAGTGACGCTGCCATGTAGGCACAGCGTGAATGCTGGCCTGTGATCCTCCGCCCAGGGCCGTTCCTCCCCGCAGGCCCTCCAGCCTCCACCTGGCCCTTCCCTCTGTTCAGCCCTGTGGGTAAGCATTTAGTTCCTTGGCTTCTGCACTAGGCCTGGAGCTCACAGTAGACAGGCACGTGTACGTGGAAAGAACACGCAGGCAGGCAGCCAGCCCCCTCACTCGCCCCGTGATTTCCAGCACCTTTCTGAACCTGATTTTCCACTCAGGCCCAGTGGAGCTGAGCAGGCCTGTGACGAGGGGTTGTTTTAAGGGGTGAGGGACACACGTGCCGCTCGGTAGATGCCAGCTCTCTCTGGCCTTTGAGAAGAAGGCATGCCTCTTGCATACCCTGTCGCCCCTGCCCTTGGGACCTCGTGAGCTCTCGGGGAAAATATATTGGTTCAATGCATGCAGTGCCCGCAGAAGGAATTTTTCACCCTTGTCGGTTGTTAAGGGCATTTCAAGCAGAGGAGTCCCGTTTCTGGCAGTCCTGGACAGGAAAGAGCGGGTCCAGGAGGTGTCCCTCGTGGATGCTGGCGCCGGTGCAGGTGAGGTCTGTACCTGTCAGGGCAACGCTGGGGATCGGGAAGCCGCAGCCGCCGGCAGAGGGCGCCCCGGGCCCGCTGCGCTTGTGACGCTGGGGTTGGGGTGCTAGCGGGACGCGGGGCACGGGCGGCAGTCCAGCATTGGCCGCAGCCCTGGATGTGCCCGCGATCCCGGCGGAGCGCGAAGTGAGCGCGAAGTGAGTGCACGGGCCGGGCGCGCCGGTGCGCGGAGCCCTGCCCGCGTGCGGTGAGTACAGGCGCCCGCGGGGACTTCTCACCCGAGTTAGGGACACCTGGAGGCACGCAGGTCGGACGGAAGAGAGCTGGCCTAGTGGCTGGCATGCGTGGGACAGTGGGCAGGGTCTCCGTTCGCGTTGGTGTTTGGGAAGGGCTTGGGGTCAACCCCAAGAGGCGCTGGCTGTCGGGACGAGCTTTGCTTTCAGGCGACTCGGACTTACCTGAGGTTCTAACATCGGGATTTGTCTCGCGGGCCCCGTCGCGTGCTGTCCAATTGTCTGGGGGCCTTGGGGTTGGCCGAGTCACCGGGCGGGCGAGCGCTCTCCGGGGCGTCCCCCACCCTTGTCACCAGCAGCACCACCCAGGGGAACCACGTGCGGCTGTCACCCGCAACTCTTCCTGTCAAGCGGAGCCCGCCCCCAGGGCAGGGGAGGGGACGCGGGGGCGGGGTGGGCTGTGCCCCGCGGGAACCGGGCCGGTCTGTGAGCCGGGGCAAGCGCAGCTCTCTCTGCTTCGTGTCCCCAGCGGCTCTTGGGAGGTAGCGGGCATTGCCGCAGGAAGGCGCAGGGCCCTGCCGGGAGGGGCCAGTGGCCGCCCAAGGGGCCCTGGGCGCTGGGAGTAGGGAAGCACAGGAAGGAGGCTGCCCAAGTGACTTACGGAGGTGCCCTCTCCTGAGGCGGCGCCGAGCTACCGGGAGCCCTTTTCCCAAGTCTTCCCCGCCTTGAACCATCTCTAACCCTTCGAGGCAGTGGGGCAGCGCCGGCCCTCTGGGAGCCTGGCCCGGGATTGTCCCCCAAACCCGCCGGAGCTATTTTTGCGCAAGAGCCTAACCCCGGGTGCGCGCGCGGGGCAGGACTCAGGCGCGCCGCCTGGGCGTTGTGCAGCTGCGTCGCCTCACGAAGCCCGCTCTCCGAGCTCCAGAGGCTTTGAGAGAGACAACCCCAAGGCAAGGTAGGTGGCTCGGACGGAGTTGCATCGGGCTTGACATGAGTAAACATGCAATCTGCTCGTCTTGGCGACCTTTGCTTTCTCTTTGCTTTCAGGGCGTTTGGGGAGCTGCTGTGGAGCCAGGGGTTTGGAGGAGCGAGGCATATGTATTTTCAGCTGCGCCTCAGCTCCGAAATGTGACAATTGACTAGCTCGACAGAGGCTTCCAGGGTCTTGGCTTGATACTTTAGAATATGCTACCGAGCCAGTGCTTTCCGTGGGGAATTGAAGGGCCAGCTGGTCGCAGCCACCGTGACCTGGAGCAAGGGAGTCAGAAGACAGTTACAGAAAGCAAGAGAGACCTTCCACGGGGCTGCCTTGGGTTGCTGCTGCAGGTTCCTGCCACACAGCTGCTGCTGCAGCCCTCCGATGGAATGCTGCTGAGGACCTCCCCGCAGGGCATCAAGTGGGGCTGTGCAAAGGGCCGCCTGGTGAGTGAGGACTGAGCCCTGACCTCTGCTGGGGAACTCGAGGGCTGCCAGAGCCCCCTATGCGCCCTCCCTCGGGAAGATGAGGACTCTGAACACCTCTACCATGGACAGGGCCGGGCTGGTGGTGCAGAGGGACTTCTCCTTCCGTGTCCTCACAGCCTGTTTCCTGTCACTGCTCATCCTGTCCACCCTCCTGGGAAACACGCTCGTCTGTGCCGCTGTCATCAGGTTCCGGCACCTGCGTTCCAAGGTGACCAACTTCTTCGTCATCTCCTTGGCCGTCTCGGATCTCTTGGTGGCTGTCTTGGTCATGCCCTGGAAAGCTGTGGCCGAGATCGCCGGCTTCTGGCCCTTTGGGTCCTTCTGTAACATCTGGGTGGCCTTTGACATCATGTGCTCCACGGCGTCCATCCTCAACCTGTGTGTGATCAGTGTGGACAGGTACTGGGCCATCTCTAGCCCCTTCCGGTATGAGAGGAAGATGACCCCTAAGGCAGCCTTCATTCTGATCAGTGTGGCATGGACTCTGTCTGTGCTCATCTCCTTCATCCCAGTGCAGCTCAGCTGGCACAAGGCGAAACCCACGAGCCCCTCTGAGGGGAACGCCACTTCCCTGGGTGAGGCCCCGGACAACTGTGATTCCAGCCTGAGCAGGACATATGCCATCTCATCCTCCCTGATAAGCTTTTACATCCCCGTGGCCATCATGATTGTCACCTACACCAGGATCTATAGGATCGCCCAGAAACAGATACGGCGCATTTCGGCCCTGGAGAGGGCAGCCGTCCACGCCAAGAATTGCCAGACCACTGCAGGGAATGGAAATCCCGTGGAGTGTTCTCAGCCGGAAAGCTCCTTTAAGATGTCCTTCAAAAGGGAGACGAAGGTTCTGAAGACGCTGTCCGTGATCATGGGGGTGTTCGTGTGCTGCTGGCTCCCTTTCTTCATCTTGAACTGCATGGTGCCCTTCTGTGGGTCTGGGGAGACCAAGCCGTTCTGCATCGATTCCATCACCTTTGATGTGTTTGTGTGGTTTGGGTGGGCTAATTCCTCCTTGAACCCCATCATTTATGCCTTTAATGCTGATTTTCGGAAGGCATTTTCAACCCTCTTAGGGTGCTACAGACTTTGCCCTACGTCGCATAACGCCATAGAGACCGTTAGCATCAATAACAACGGGGGCGTGGCGTTTTCCAGCCATCACGAGCCTCGGGGCTCCATCTCCAAGGACTGCAACCTGGTGTACCTGATCCCACACACCATGGGCTCCTCCGAGGACCTGAAGAAGGAGGAGGCAGGTGGCATAGCCAAGCCCTTGGAGAAGCTGTCCCCGGCCCTGTCTGTCATTTTGGACTATGACACTGATGTCTCCCTAGAAAAGATCCAGCCCATCACACAATACGGACAGCACCCAACCTGAACTCTGAGATGAGTCCTGCCAGCCATACTCACCCCAGAAGCTAGAGGAGATCTTTCTGGGGCTTGCCGCTAAGACACTAAGGTGTGGTGAGACGCCCAGATGTCGGGCGAGCCCTTCTCTGCTGCTTTCCCTCAACACACAACTAACTCTGTTCGCAAATCCATCCCGTGTGTTTCCTGTGTTGTGCATGGTGACTCAGAGAGGCACACATGTGAGGTGTGTACAAGGGACATGTCTGGGGCTCCAAGGTTATTTTTAGAAACCAATTCTTAGGACTTGAAAAATAGGGCAAACAATCAACAGTGAACAGCTTCACTTAACACGTAAGCCTTTCTGGGAAGGGAAGGAGGAGGGTTGAGTTTGCTGTGTACAAACAGGTGCTAACACTGGTCCAAGCAAAGTTTTCAGATTGTAAAGGTAGGTGCATGCCTTCATAAATTATTTCTAAAAAAATAATTGAGCCTTACAGGACGGAGAGGGTTGGTTTTTCAGACTTGAGAGATGCTTCTTGGATATTAGGTTTATTTATCTATTGTATTATATGGATATTTTTAATTTATTATAATGAATCTATATTTATCGTATTTAATAGGATAAACCAATGAGTTATCTGAGACTTTGCCGTCACATTTTTGTCCATGTAACTAGCTCTTTATAAGCCAATGAAACAAAACACACAGACTCTGAGATTCTAAATGCTCATGTATAACTTCCAGATACGCAGCAGAGATGGATAGGAAATGAAGCTGTGACTATTCCTTAAGATTCATTGGCATAAATAAAGATGAGGTGAGAACTGACAAATGCTGTGAATGTTTTTTTTTTTCTTCCTAAAATGATTTTGGAAAACTTTTAAAAGCACAGCTACTGTTGCAGTCAGACTTTTTAAAATGACCGCCACTTCCTAGGAGAATGACTGGCAGGTCTGTAAATATCCTAAAGAAAAGCCAGCTTAAGAAGACGCCAGCTGAAATGTGTGACCTTAGACGGTAATAACAAGTAAATGCCACTTTGTATTTGTGTGCAATAGCTGGGCCCCTGCGTCTTTCTTCATTTCATGTGTCAGATAGCTTTTCGGAGCCAGACAAATGGCTGTCCTGGTGAGGTGCGTGTGGTGGACACGGTGGCTTTCCTTAATTCTCGCACCACAACAGTCTCACCAGTGGACAAAGGTCAAATCCTGCGCCTCCATCTTGCCAGGTCAAACCAAGCCGAGGCTACTTTTGTAGTGCTTCACCTGAACTGAGAACTGATTTTCATAAAAGTCTAAATGTTAGTGGTATACTGACGAATGAGTAGCGCCTCCGTGTCATCCTTGAGGAAGGCACCTCTGTTGGAAAAAACAGGAGAGCCCTTCTCTTCGGGTGTGGTAAGCACCCCAAAGCCATCAGAATCTCTGACTAGTGCTGACCCTGTCTGTGCTTTGGAATCACCTTCCTATATCATCACCCAGACTGTAAAAAGTACCATAACCTCCCCCTTCGAGATGCTAATTCATGCGGGGCATTTCAAGAGAATTCCTTAGAAATGTTGACAGAGTTGTCTTGTGAGTAAGCAGTCGGCTTAATACTTAGATGAAATGGATAGCCAGAAAGGGACCTGCTGGGAGGCATCTCCTGCGTCAGGTCTGTGTCGCTTCTGCATTTGAGTGTTTCCTTAACTTGATTGCCTGTATTGCTTTCTCACATATAATAAAATTATTTTGTGAACTCGAATCCACCCTGAATGAACTGTGTTGCATTTGTTTGTTTTAAAAAAAAAAAAAACCATGAAGATATTTCAGACCCACCAGTAAGAAAACGGCATTTTCAAGGCTAATATCACTTTTCTTCTTCTTAGTGGAACTTTCTCCTGTGACGGCTGCCACGTGTTGCCTTTGAATATCGAAACAGGAAAATGGTTTTGATTTGGGCTATGCACGCTTGTTTTCCTTCTGTCTTAAAGACTTTTTTTTCCAACCCTCTTTACTTGAGGAATTACTCTACTTTTCATTTCATGGATTTGAAAGATTCCTCAACTCTGCTTTTTAGTTCAAAGAGCCCAGGGACTTTAAATAATGTAAACATTACAGAAAAGACGGCGTGCTATGGGGTTGTTTTAGACTCAGTTTAGGGCAGCCAGTGTGAGTGTGAGTGTGTGTGTGTGTGTGTGTGTGTGTGTGTGTGTGTGTGTGTGTGGTTTGTTTTGAGAGTGAAATAGAACAGGAATTTTTTTTTTGCAGAAAATATACAGGCTGTAATACTGGGCTTATCAAAATGTCTTCCAGGGCACATCCATCGAACCTGCTTAGTTAATGTGCTAACCCCCTCACCCCCACCCCTGATTTTTATTCAGAAGAATGTCTGAACAGCAGGTAATGTAGAAATTAAGGGTTAAGTTTATAATTTGGAACATCACACAACAGATGGTGTCTTTTTAAATTCTGTGTTTGCCATCCCCAGGATTAGGCATGTAATGAACATATCTAGAATGAATACCCATGAAGCATGATGCCTCTTCTTTCTGCCTCATGACTTTCTGGGTATCTTTATTCTTCACGGTTTAATTTTGTTCCAGCCACACCAGCTATAATGTTCAGGGTTGTCACTGTCCAACCAGGGACACATGGCACAAAAGCTTTCACCCTATGTCTTGCTGGTAAAGAGTGAAAAATAGATGATATACCTGGAAATCATATCAAATAATCATAAAATTCAGTATGCCGTGGACAGGGTTGTACTTTGGGTTCCTAGCATGTTGGATTGCTAAAGGGTATCTTACAAAATGTTAATCTTCCTGAAAGAATCTTTCAGAGAATTTTGTTTACTGCCATAAAAACAGAATGACAGTCTGACTTTCATTTCATTTTTCACTAGAGTGACGAGCCTTCATAATGCTAAATATCTGTGCAACGCTTAGCAAGACAGAGACCTTTTAAACGAGATGTTCTTTTTCTCTCTCCAGCGAAGAGGATGTCTTTCCTGGTCACATAGATGCAGAACTCTTACTGGTAAAGGCACAATAAGTCTTTGAGAAGGGAGCCTGACCACTGGGCTTCAACCCGTAGGCTTGGAGTGGCTTCAGTCACTGGTTTCTCTTGGGGTCTAAGTAAGTCCCAATCTCTGAGGCTCAGTTGTTCAGCTCCATTCAATGGGAGGAACAAAACCTCTATATTCACTTCCTCAGGGAGGCGTCACCCCAAAAAGGAAATCATAGGGAGCCCAACCCCAGGAACTTTCTGAATTCTCCCTCCCTGGGGGCTCTATCATCATTCCCCCCTCCACCCCCAGGCCTGCACCAGTAGCATTTCAGCTTGATCCTTCCACCCCCAGGAGCCAGTCCACGTGTGGGGACCTGGAACGCAGAAAGCACAGGCTTTGTTTTAGACAGATGTGGGTTCACCATGCAGCTACCACTTTCAAGCTGTGTGAGAGTCAACGAGTGTCTGTGCCTCTCTGAGCCTGTTGACCCATTTGCGAAATGGAAAGAAATGTGCAGGTTCTTGCGAGGGTTTAAATGAAGCTGATATCTGTAAGGGCACGAGCCCGGAGCTGCTGGGCTCGCCAATGCTTGGCAGGATCTCTTTTCTGAAGGAGATGATGACTTCATATCCATTGCCTTAGTCATAATGACACTGCTGTGCATTTGGTTTCTCACATGTTTACCTGAAGCAAATGGAAATGAATTTTAGAGTTTGGGATTCTCCCAGACACCATATTCAGTGGCTGTGGTTATCTGGTATCCCAGCAGCAAGTGGCTTTTCATATCTGTGTGGTTATGACAATTGACTTAATTTACCACTAGAGACTGACTCAATAAATCTGTGCTTTCATCTATGAAATCTACTTACCCTGCGGAATTTGTTTCAGGAATAATGAGGTGATGGCTGGCCAGCTCTGAGCTGTTAAAACTGGGACCTGTAGCTCTACGGTTTAGTGGTCGTTTGAGGGAACGCACCCAGTGGAGGATGAGATTGTAGCCTTATATAGGTTAGATGCACCTCTGTGAATTCTTTGAGATTTCCTGGATAGGAGCATAGCGTATCAACCTGTTTTGTTTTTTTCTATAAAGAACCGAAGGGCTGATGAGCCTTACAGCACAGAGAAGATGTTGTTACCAGGCCAACCTGGTCATGTCGCCTTCTGTCATGTTAAGTAACTTCCATGTGATGAACAGAATTTTGAAAAAGCGACATTTGGTCTTGAGTCTGTTACATCGTTCAAGATTTGGGGATTGTAATTTAAATAGTATTAGAGGCTCAAGAATAAACTCTGATTTAAAAGGGTTTAACTTTTTAATCACTATGAGAAAATGTATGCAACCAGTTAAATTTTTCCTCGTGCTCGTAGAATACCAGCTCTCAAAATTGGTGTTTTCAGCCACTGAAGAGGACCTTCCCTGAGCTGTGTCCTCAGAGGGGAGCCCACCTCCCGTGCCTCCAACAGCAGAAATGCCAGCCCGCAAAGTGGCAGGTGGTACTGGGTCCTAGCAGGACTCCATTGTACAGCAGAGTTTCTTATTTCATTAAAATGTTTTCCTAAAAGATAAATAGCTTGGATAAACCACATTGCTTGAAAATAAGTTTTTTCATCTCTACAATAAGGGGGTTAGAAGAGATGATTTAAAAAAAATTTTTTTTGGCTTGACAGTACTACATATGAGATTTGTTATGGACAAAACCAGAGCCTGATAGGTTTCCCCTGAGAGTCTCCAGTCTCCATTCCCTTTGCTGTGAGAAAGTGAGAAGACTGATATTTATAAAATGCAAGTAGGCCTGTGTTAGGCCCTTGTGTAACATTCTTCAGCGACTCCCAAATACTTCCAGGAATGAAAAAACCAAGTTCGTGCAAGGTCCTGTATGATCAGGCCCCGCGATCTTGCTCCTTAGATGACGGGCACGGTGAGAGCAAAGCCATCTGTGTTGTTTCCCTCTCTATCTGTTCCTACACTCAGCACAAGGCCGGGCTTATAGGAGTTGCTCATTCAACCTTTGTTGCATGAATGAGAGAATTAACAGGTCAAACCAGGGAAGGCTGGGGCTTATTTTTGGGGTGGTAGGTGTGTGTGTAGGTCTGCTAGGCTCCCGCTAACACCTTTAGACACAAGCTCCACATGGTGTGTGAGGCCTGCTGTTCCCTGGGGTCAGACACGGCTGTGCAGGGGTCATTGTGTGCGCGGCGCGCGCGCACACACACACACACACACACACACACACACACGTGCTTATGTATATCATCGATGCCATTTGTAATCAGTTACCTCTCGTGAGCACGTTCTAGGATTCAGGCCATGCGCTGCCTGCTAGAAATGAATCAGACACTATATTTCAAAGGTAAAGTGGATAAAGAAAGAAAATGTTTTCTTCCAGGTAATGACAATAACAGCACCGTTCTGTTGAGTCCCAGGAACCCTCTCCTTGGCATCGTGCCACGTTCTGCCTACTCATTATTCCATTTTCACAGCCATCCTGTGAGGTGAGCACCATTATTATCATCCCCACTTGACAGATCAAACTCATGGATCTTCAGAGAAAGCATGTCATGTGTCCAAGGTCACACAGCTAGTGAACGATGGGGCAGGTTTGAATCTAGGCCTGTCTGACTTCGAAGCTTGTTCTTTTGGTCATGAACCTGTTGTGTTTACCAGGAACTAGTCCAAACCAAGTGAGCGAGTAACTTGTTAAGGGGGGTGGATGCAGATTGCCTCAAATATTGGCGAATTCAAAATTCTCTTTATTATTGACAGTTTCAAGCATATACAAAAGTAGATAATAAACCCTTGTGTACCCATCCCATCACCCAGGTTCAAACATCAGATTAAAGCTGATAGTCTTTGAGCAATGACAATGGCAGGCCTGAGTCTTTGGATAGAGCACAAGGTGGAAGCCAAGAAGACACTTATTTTTCCAAAACATGACCCTGCGGGGTTCAAAGAGAAAAGAATGGGGAGATGGCTTGTTCAAAGGTTGAAATGCTCCATGTTTGGGATCAATTTGATTAGGGCACACTTCCTCGGTTTAATGCAGCGAATGTTTATCTACAGCCACCTGGTGCCCAGCGCTGCTTTGGGAAGGGTGCGGGGAGCGGGGAAGAGACGGGGCAGGATAGGGAAGATGCTTAGCCAGGAGGGGTGAGGGAATGGGGCGCAGGCTGGGAAGGAAGTGGCATGCACATGGTTTTGAGGGGTGGACTGGAGTTTGGCAGAAACAGACGGGACATGAGAACAGTTGAGGTAGGAAATCTATTGATAGTACCCGCAAAGGTGGGGCTGGGGAGCAGGTGCTGGGTGGGGTTTCTGGGTACAGGACATGGAGGAGAGATGAATTTAAACTCAGTAGAAGGTTTGGGTCACATGAAGTCGAACAGGCTGCCAAGTTCCTTTGGGGGCAATGTCACCCTCTGCAGGGGCCCCTTTCAGCGCATCTGGATAATGAGACAGTAAGGGGTCATCGTGGGGCGTGAAGAGGAACCCCTTCCTTACTCACACCCTGGCTGCAGCCCGGCCCCTGTGTGCTGCTCTCCAAGGGGCTCTGGTGGTGCCCTTTTGCTCTTCTTCCCGTTGGGACACCTCCCTCCTCTGTCTTCACCTGTTTGAGCCTCATCCCAGGCGTCAGCCTCACTGGGAATCCTTTTGGACCCGTCCTTCCCCAGCTGGAGGCCACCTGCAGGGCGTGCGTCCTATCCTGCGCCACCCGTGTCTCCTGTTTCTCGGGGGTGTCCTTTACGACCCTCCGTTCCCAGTACCCAGCATCGCCTGGCACACAGGAAGTGCCCAAGTTAGTATAGTTTTTAAGTGAATGGGTGAGTTACGAACTTTATGAAGGGTTTAGGTAGCTGCTTGTGCATCTTCATTTTCACAGTGGGGTCGACTCTGCTGAGGTTATCAGTGCTGATTTTCTCTGCTAAGCTCCGTTTCTCCGTCGTTGACACAATCACAGGAAACTGATTGGAACTGTCCGTAAATGGCAGGCTCGGGCTGTCTCTCTTATGGATGTGCATGGACAGCGAGTGATCAACCCTTTCACACGGGAGAGGGAAGAAATGTCAACCAAATGTCACCAATGTGTTCCGAGATTATCTAGCCACGCGCACGCTGTTTTGAGACTGACTTTTTAGGTCAGCTGTATTTAGCATTCTAAACATGTGGACTGTCATTAAGATAATGTCCAGCCCACTGGTAAGAAGCTGCATTAACACACGCTGCTGTGTGCTGTTAAACTGGACAGGGGTGTGTGTGTGTGAGGGGGGGAGCGCCAGGATCATTCTGCCGAAACAGATGTGGGTTTTTCTCGGCCTGATGGTCTGGTTGCTGTAAAACAGCGTGCTCCTGACTGTTATAAGGATTAAAGACGATGCACTTTGAGAACAGACCAGGGGCAATAAGGTGACGCTGTGTTTAAGAAGCCTGGTCATAATGCTGTTAAGGCAAGTGCAAATTGTAATGTCATTTGCACCCATATTGAAAGGAAAACTTATTTGTTTGCTCTTGGACCCGTATAATTGGGAATGCATGATGTCAAGTACAGTAGCAGAGCCTCTGGGTTAGGGGCCGGAAACAGATGTTTTCCTGCCTGGCTCACAGGAGCTGTAAATTGATAGGGCCAACTGGGAGGGAAACTTAGTGGTAACGACCAGACTTTAAAACGTGCACACAATTTGACCCAGCAGTTCCACAGGTCGGAATCTGGCTTCCATACGCCGTCACCTCAGAGATGCACGCTCAGAGATGCCTGTGAAGGACGCAGCCTTGCTTGTAAAAGCCGGTCAGAGACAACCCACGTGTCCAGTAATAGGGGAGCAAATATCTAAAATGCAGGGTGTCTATGGTCCGAGCAAGTTAAAAAGAGAGGTAGGTCCATATGCATTGGTATGGAAGGATTCTCATGACGTGCAAAGGCAAGTTACAAAACGGTATGGACTCTATGGTCCTTTTTATTTGAAATTGTGTAATAAGCATATATTTTTTTGTGTAAACACATAGAAAATGATGTGGGAAAACACCTCCCTGCAAACCCTGGTAGCTCTGGGGAGAAGAGGGAGCTTTGGGGAGAGCAAAGGGGGCCACTGTCACTTCTGACTATATATAATTCTTGGTTTTTACAAGTAGCTTGTGTTTATGTACGTCACACATGTAATTCAAAGCAATTTTTTTATGGAAGAATGCTGAACTGGACGTTAGGCAAACAGCGCTCTAGTTGTGGCTGCTGGGTGGCGGG
>NW_017731383.1:5087417-5092857 GCF_001890085.2 Hipposideros armiger
GTGGGGTCTTGAGCATGTCCTTGAATGAATGAGCAGTAATTGGACACCTTACTGCCCAGGTGCTCAGGTGTGAACTTCTCAGGCTGGAGGCCCCGGCTTCCCTGAGGCTGAGCTCAGTGGGCGGGGCCAATACACCCGGTGCACCATGGGAACACCTGGCTGCTTGCTCCAGAGCCCCTCCCCTTTCCCCCAGGACAGGATCCTCCTGCACCATTATGTTGCGTCTTAGTCCTCACATGAAAGGCCCCTTATTACTGAGTTTCCACAGAGCCCATATTTGGAATAATTTTGTCGATCAAATGCATCCATTTAGTAGATAATAGGCCGTGGTGTAGGTTACAGCATTTTGTCTGTTCAGCCTTTGGGAAACGATGAAAAGCGCTCACGGGGTGGCCCTTGGGGACCCCAGGGTGCAGGCCACTGCTGAGAGCCCATCTGAAGTCCCCTGAGGGGACAAGAAACAACTCTTCGCAGGGCCCCGGACTGTGTTAAGACCTACCTACTCTCACCTGTGAGGTCCCAGAGCACATCCTATCTCACATATTAAAATGCTCTCAAAGCCCTTCTAAATATAATTTTATTGCTGCAAAAATAAGGATTTGTAAATGTCGTTTTGAAATTATTTGTCCTTTCAGTTTTGCAGTTCCTTCGTCATGTTTTGGAAGCAGTGCATGTCCCCCTCCGGCCTCAACTATTGTGGGGTGCTTCTGTAAGGTAGAGCTCAGAGCCCTGGGGTTCTCTAGCCCTTGGGCCTCGGACAGACTACAGGGCGTGTTTTCTCCCAGATTTCAGGACAGAAATGCCATGTGCGGTGAGGCATGGCGGGAGAGGCCACTGTCGCCTCCCTGTCCAAGCCTTACTGTTGAGGCCGCTGTCACTCACAGGTAGAAGGGCCTCTTCTAAAATGCAATCTATAAACCGCTCCGGATTATTTCAAAACTGAAAATCACCCTAGCCTTTGTTCTTAGGTTTAACCTTCGGAGGGGTTTTCAAGTTCTATTTTTCTCATCATTGACATATATTCCATGTTTTAGTGATATTTTTATGTTAAATACTCCTGCAGGCTCATGTTAGATGTTCCCAGAGAACAGAGATGAAGGCTTCAGGCGGTGAATTCGGAGTGTGAGAATGAGAGCTCTTAGGGCAGGATCGAAAGGAAACGGCTTCCTTATTTCAGCTCTTATTCCAAAGAAATTTGAGTGTGAAGCCTGAGGTTTAGAAGAGACGAGAGCACTGGGTCCCGTGCAGGGGGATGCTGGGGTCACATGAGGGTCAGGAGAGCGGCTAACCGTCACATGTAGACACAGGCTGTTCAATCGAGATGCTGTTACTTCAGATACAAGCTTGTATCACACGAGCACTTCGGGGGACCTGCTCTGAGCGCCAGTTCATGTTAATGGCTGACCGCTTTGGGGAGATGTGACATGTCTGTCACAGGACCTCTGCTCAGACCCCCTCTGGCTTCACAGTGAAAAACAGTGAGGAGTAGGTGGCCAGCTTTATTTCTCTTGGTTTTCACCCTGATGGTTACTCAGCGAGAGAGGTGCATTTGGCAGAGCCCAGAGTCCCCAGAGAAGGAGGTGGGGGTGGCGGGAGGGGCATGGAGGGGAGAGCCAGCGAGCTTGTGAGTGGTCGAGAAGTAAGAACTGGTGTCTCACTTTGTCAAAGTGAAAATTTTACTTTAGAATTGCTTTAGGTTAGCAGAGAAATTTGTCAGGATAGTACAGAGAGCTCACGTATTGTTAACCTCTTACATTAGTATGGTTACAATTCATGAACTAACATTGATATATTCTAATTTGCTAAAATCCACAATGGACTCAGGTTTCTTGAGTGCTTGCCTAATGTCCCTTTTCCCCTCCAGGATCCCATCCAGGGCCCGTGTTATACTTAGTTATCGAGTCTCCTTAGGCTCCTCTTGGCTGTGACAGTGTCTCACGCTTCCCTTGGTTTTGGTGACTTGGAAGTTTTGGGGGACTGCTCAGGTGTGTTGTAGCCTGTCCCTCCATTGGGATTTGTCTGTTTGTCCCCACTCTTTGCCAAAGTTACTTGGGTCAGCCCTTCCCCCCTCCCCCCGCCCTTTTCCGTGCAGTTATGTCACACATTCATAATACAGTTTATTCTTTGTCACGTCAGCATTCTATCCTGGGACCCTCTGACTTCTCACGTGATTTTTAAAAAATGCCCATACTTTGTGCTGTTAAGTTCCATGGGATTTGAGAAAATCATAATGCCATATATCCAGCATTACAGTGCTGTATGGGAGAGTTTCACTGTTTCATCTATTCAACCCTGCCCCCACCACGCTCCCAGCAATCTCGATTTGTTTACTTTCTCTCTAGTTTTGCCTTTTCTAGAACGTCACATAAAGCAATCATACAGTATGCAGCCATTTCAGACTGGCTTCTTTTGCCGGTTGAAAGAATTCTTGGTTGCTTCCAGGTTTTGCTGATTAGGAAAAAGTTTGCTATAATGATTTGCTTGCACATTTTTGTGTAGATATAAGTTTTTTAATCAGTTGGGTAAATAAGTGCTGAGGAGCACAATTGCTTGGAGAACTCACAGAATGAGTTAGGAATTGTTCCCTCTGCTTCTGATTCCTGGAAGACATTGAAGGGAATTGGCGTCATTTCTTCCTCAGATGTTTGAGGCTTCACTAGTGAAACCAGCTGGGCCTAGTGCTTTCTTTCTTGGAAGGTTATGAATTATTGATTTTATTTCTTTAATAGATACAGGGTTTTCCCAGTTGTCTCTTTTTCCTTGTATGAGTCTGATAGTTTTTGTCTTTCAAGAAACTGGCCCATTTCATCTAGGTTATCACATTTGGGGCATAGAGTTGTTCATAGTATCCCTTTATTATCTTTTTAGTGTCCATGGAATCAGTAGCGATGACCTTTCTTTCATTTCTGATATCGCAATTTGTGTCTTCTCTCCTTTTTTATCTTTTTTTTTTAAGTCAATTTTATTGATCCTCTCAAAGAATCAGCTTTTGGTTTTGTTGAATTTCTTTGGTGCTTTTCTGTTTTCAATTTCTTTGACAGTGATTTCTGCTCTTTATTTTTTATTATTTCTTTTCTTTTGTTTGCTTTAGGCTTAAGTTACTTTTGGTTCTCTGGTTTCCTTCAGTGAAAACTCAGGTTGATGGTAGGTGTTTTGCTTTTCTAGTATATGCATTTAATGTTATAAATCCCCCCTGAAGAACTGTTTTGGCTACATCCTATACACTTGGGTACCTGTATCTCCATTGTCATTGTATTCAAAATATTTTTTAACTTTGCTTGAGACTTCTTCTTTGACCCACGTGTTATTTAGAAATGTGCCGTTTAATTTACCAATATTTGGAAGTTATCTTTCTCGTATTGATTTCTAGTTTAATTCCATTGTGGTCGAGAACATACTTTGTATGTTTCTATTCTTTAAACATTTTTAAGATGTGTTCTGCTCTGTGGCCCAGAAAGTCATGTCTCTTGGTCAATGGTCCATGTGAGCTTGAGAAGAACGTGTATTCTGTTCTTGATTAAGGGAGAATTCTGGACATTCTATACATAAAATCAGGCTAAGCGCATAGGCAGACAGAGAACCAGGTCTGTCTGGGTAGGTGCATTAAGTTCACGGTATATCGTATGCATCTAGCAGGTGTGCCCTGCAGACTCCGCGTAGGTTATTTGCAACTTTCTCAGCAGCCCTATGAGTGAAGGTCCTACAGATGAGCAAACTGAGTCTCATGAAAGTCAGAGCGCTTGGCTGAGCCCGTTCTGCTCTAAGCATCATATTCCAGAACTGACAACAACATTGCTGCTCTTTTCACCAAATACGGTCTCGCCAAGCCACGCTGGCTCTGCGATGATTGATTAATTGGAGTTTTAGGGAGGACGAGCTAGTCCTCTTTTTCGATCTAGCTGAATTAATCAGCGTGGGAGGCAGCAAGACTTATATGGGGGAAAAGAAAAGTCATCTTTAACATGAACAAAAGCAATGTAGGAGGAACTAGGCAAGAGTGGATTAGTAATAGGGCATGGGCTAAAGAATATGACATTTGAAGTCAAGGGCAATTAGAAGTTTAGTTTCAAAGAAACTTAAGGAGTCTGCGGAATGGGGAAGAGAGTGGAAGTTGACTGGAGCTTCTGTGTCGAGCGCTGTGCTGGCCCCTTTGCATCCAGTCCCTCCTTTAACGCCCAGAACGGGGCTGGAAACGTCCCCACACCCTGTAGGTTCTCCCTCCCACCTCTGGCCCACTGTATAATGATGCTTCCCAGGGAAGAAGAGGCGGATCCCAGAAACTAAAGTGGTGGAAAATTTGCAGAGGAATATAGGATGGTGCCTGGGTATCCCAGACTGTGGGGAATGTACCATTATGGGCATTTCAGAAGACATGGGGCAAGAGAATAGATGTTCCAGTTACCAGCCATCATGGGGCCGGATGTAGGTGGAGGGAGGGAGGGACTTCCTCCAGCCCAGACAGGTGTGTGCGGAGGCCAGGCAGGGTTCTGGTGGTGGGATGAGCCCCTTGGCCCTGTGAGGTGACACTGGGCCCAGTGTCCTGACCCACCTACTTCTTTGTATAAACTCCCCAGGAATTTAGGGGAGGACTGGTTCTAGGCAGAGTATATGGCATGACACCTGAATTCTTTGTAACACAGACTCCCAGGATCATGGGTAACGCATGGAAGTATGGCGTGTGTGTGGCGTGAATGAAGAAAACTGAGTCCCCGATAGCTTTCCTCTGGAAGGTAGAGGTTGGGTGTAGCAACCATGGCTGAGAAATCACTTAGGAAGAGGGGATGATTTATCCTCCATTCACCTCTGTTCCCCTTTACCTGCACCTTGAGAAAATAGGAGTGGCTCAGCAACGGGGACGCGTGTCCCAGGTAGAGATGGCTTTGACATAACGAGCCCTCAGAGATACAGTAATGTGGCCCCCTCAGCCACAAAAGCTAGATAGCCAAGTCACCTAGGCCAACTCCTGAGCCAAGACCCCTGACGGTGGCCACCAGACCTGCCTCCTGAGACTGAATTGACACCCCCTGCTGGTACATGGGATCGCCTGAGAGGGAAGAGAGATATTCACTGTTCAGCAGGATGGGAAGTTGGAATTGTTTCACTTAATAGTAAGAAAAAAATATATATCTCAAGCTAGTGAAGTTGGCTGTGTCAGCTAAACAGATAACGGGTCAATTTGCCTTAGACGTGGATTGTGAGAAATGTCTCATGAGTAATCAATCTTCTTGCTATTGGGGGGGTTGGGGGTCTGGCGGGCATAGAAGGTAAATGGTAAGTGTATTCTGGATACTGAAGATAAAGGACGGACATGTGTTTAAGACCTCTCAGATCATCCTTTTACTCCTATGTCCCTGGAGCACCTAGTACAGAATTCAGTCTGCACTTCAACTTGGTACTGTTTTAAAGATTTTGGCAGCTTTATCAGGAAGAGGCAAATAGA
>NW_017731383.1:5092901-5253437 GCF_001890085.2 Hipposideros armiger
TGGCTAGAATGATGGATGGAACAGTGTTAGTGGAATTTCTGAGCCTCAGCGTCAGTGGCAGAGTGGAGCACGTGCTGGTGGTCCGCAGCCCGTCGATATTATCCTATGGGGACGGCATTTCTGAATTCCTGCTTGTAGACACCATTCAACTGGACCAGGACGCCTGAGGGCAGGTGTGGGCACAGAGCCCATCAGCTGGAAGTGAGTGTGGCAGGTTCCTCAGCCACCATCGCGTTATCCCTCTGAGCCTGCTTCCTCGCCTCCCAGCAAAGGACAGAAAGCCCTGTCTCTCGGGGAGGATGTGAGGATTAAATAAGACAGTAATAAAATTACGGCTGATAATTACAGAGAGAGCTCTTGCTGTGTGCCAGGAACTGTTAACTGCTCCACATGCACCAACTCACAACAACTCAACCAGACAGGATTATTAACAGTCTTCATTTCACAGAAGAGAAACTGAGGCAGAGAGGTTAAGAGACTGGACCGAGGCCTCCAGCTGGTCAGACACATTGGGGTTTCAGGCTCATCCCGCCCCCCCCCAACCCCATTCCTGCCCTCATTTCTGCTATGCCATATTTTGGAAAGATGGAACTTTTTCTTGTGCAGCTCAGATGATTAAAAATGAATTATCTAAGTACTGCTCCCCTCTGGGAATCCTGAGTGGTGCAGGAGAAAAAAGAAAAGAAAAGAAAAGAAAAGAAAAGAAAAGAAAAGAAAAGAAAAGAAAAGAAAAGAAAAATCCCTGGGTTAGTGTTGGTTTTCAGAAAGTGGAAGCAGTTGGTCCAAAATGCAAAATTCCACATGCCGCAGACACGGCTGGGGCCTATCCTTCTGGCTTTCGTTACCTACGATCTCGTAAGTCGTAAATGAAGAGCTCATTACCAGCTCTCTTTGGACAGATAAAGTTCCACAATGCCATGAATAATAGCAACAGCAGCTAACAGCATACGCCCTTGCTGTGTTCTGGAACTTGGCTCGCGGCTTCCGTGTCTTACAAAAATCCTGTGAGGTAGTTCTGATTACCGCACATTTTACAACTCATGAAACTGAGGCAAGCTCCGAGAGGGAAGTGACTCGCTCAGGTTCACATGGCTGCCAAGTGGCAGAGCAGGGTTTTGATGAGGCCTGTTGGATTGCAAACCCCATGTTCTTCCTACTCAATCAGGAGATTGATGATGGTAATAAGCATAAAATTCACTCGTTTATTGGAAGCTGGATTGCAAAGACCAGGCTCCTTTGGGATGAACAAAGGGAGTAAGCAGGGGTCCCTAAATTAGGAAACCTGATTCCAGGATTCTAACAATGTTGGGCGGAAATGGACTGGCTTTTAGACAAGTCCCCTGGGTGCCCGCTGGAAGCCCTGGGCTCCGTGCTTCCTGTCCAGCCGCATGTCACTCGGCCACCCTGCTTGCCTCCCTCTCTGTCCTCCTCACCCTGCACAGCCTGTCATTACCCTGCCTCTCCCAGGCTCTCTCCTGGTTATCATCCTACTCCCTCCCTTCCTTCTATTCCCACTGCTGCTGCTCAAGCTCGGGAGAGAGCTGACCCTGGTCTCCCCACCCCCACCATGCTAGCACTTTGCAAGTTCTGTCCCATAGAAAGCCATCCTCCCAGCCTTGGCTCTGTCATCACTTTACTGTGATCACATGCTCTTCCGCCATCCAGCCACCATTCCCTCTGGTGACAGCACCTTCATGTCCTTTTAGAGAGCCCCACCCTCCCTCCCACTCTTACCCATGGTGTTCAGGGGGCTCTGACACGGCCCCAAGCTCTGGGGTGAGCCATGGTGCAGGCCTGTCTGGTCATCCCCCCGACTACAGTGATTGGTTCAGAGATGACACATGACCCAAGACAGACCAATGGGATTCAGTTCCGACGCTTTTGTCAGAGCTGCTGGAAAACCTCTTTTGTTCATTGGAGCTTCTAGAAGTATCAGGGAGATAAACCTGAGTCTGAATAAAGCCAACCCAGAGGAAAACAGAGCTGAGAAGTGCAAAGAGCCCCCGGGATCCAGCCTTTCCTGAAGTAATATACTCCCCGGACTTGCAAACACCAGAGCCAATAAATGCCCTGACCTCAGAATAAATGGGGTTACTTTCCATTTATTAATTGTGACTAATAAGCAAACTGAGTGGAATAACTTGCCCTCCCTGTTTCGGCTTCTTCAGCAGGGACAGGAAAGTAGGCATCTTTGTCCATTGAATTGAGATGCTGAAACCATCAAATTCAAACCAACACAGTTTCACAAGATTACGTTAGCAAAACTCATGTTCTCTATGCTCCTATGTAAATGTATTGTACTGTATATATAATGCCAGTTCTTTACTAGATCGACCCCGTTATATACGTATGTAGGTATTCATGTGTTTGTTTATGTACGTGTGTGGCTATGTGTTTATGTACTAATGTACATAAGCCTTCCTTCCTCTCTTCCTCTACTGGGAGTCTGCCAAGCACTGTTTTAGGCCCTGGACTCTGCCAGGTGGGCACGCGTGACTGTCCCCAAGGGGCCCAATGTGGACACATAGACCAGAAAACCAGCAGTTGCTATAGAGCGCGTTGGGTGCTGTGATGGAGCAGGACAGAGGGGTGGGTGTCTGAACTAGACAGGGGTGATGGTGGAGGAAGGCGCTGCAAGGCTGTCTGGAGGAGAAACTTTTTGTACTTAAGGACAAGGAAGAGAACTCCAGCTAGTGGGGACAGCAGGTGCTAAAGCAAGGCGTGGCTGGAGCCAGGAGCAGTCCCTTCGTGTAGCTGGAGACGCCCCCTCGGGTACGAGAGTTACCATGTGGCCCCGACCACAAGATCCACAAGCTGCAAAGGGGCCGATGGGTCTGCTTTAAACAGGTCGCACCTATCGAAGTGAAGCTGTCTTTGCAGCTTTGCGTTCTGGACATGTCCACCTCCAGCCCCATAAATTCACCAAAACTCAGCCTCGGACTCTCTGCCTTCAGAGATATTTGTTTAGTGATGAAAGCTAAGACTTTATTCAGAAAATTGTTCCAAAATTAAACTTCATTTAAAAGTCATACCGCACAGCGAATAATCCTTTACAGTCGCTTAACTTTCCTTTTCCCTGAAATGTACACAGCCATGATGTATCGAAGGGTCAAGGATAGATGTTCAGGTCTTCAAGTCCACCCCTGAGTAGCTTGCCTTTATGGCAGATGAAGAGTGCTGGATAAAATAAGGAGGATAAGGAAGAAGCCTTATGCTTATTGTGCTTTACTTTATGCCAGTCTAGGGACGTTGTGTTAGTTCATTCTCATCGCAGCCACGGAGGTAGGCAGCGCTCTCCTGGATTTGTAGACAGTGGCGTGAACGGGGCTTAGGAACACAGCTGGCCAGGGGCAGGCCTTGTGTTTCAACTCTGGGAATGAGGATTTCACCCAACTTGCAAGCTCTCATCATGAAGGGAAAAAAAAATATCAAGCAACCCTTCCCCCCAACACATAAGCTACAATTGCTATTAGTTTCTTGATATTCTTTCTCTCAAAAGGGGAGTGACTGGGTGCGTGGGTGGAGGTGGCCGGGAGTGGTAGTTACCATAGCTAATAAAATGGGGAATCTAGGATTATTCGCACACACCCGAAGCATCTTATTCCACCGGTATCTACATCTGAGGCTGTTGCATTGCTAATCTTTTAAAAATTTTTTGTTTATTTATTTTTGCATTGTTAATCTTTTGATGTAGAGCCAAGACCTTTGCACACCTTTTCTTTTTTTGGACTTTTGTGTTGTCTTTCCTGCATAAGCATCGCGTGTGATGCACTCTCCAAAATTTCCCGTTTAGAATTCTGCAAGGGGGAGCAAGAACTTAGATGTTTGTGCAACCATCTGGATGCAGCATCCTTCTGGGCTTTTAAGATTCCTGCTCCCTTCGCATCTTTCACTGTTGGCTCGCCCACACCTAATTCGACGTCCATAATTTTGCGTGTGTGATTTGCTTTGTTTTTTAAGCCTTTCTGAAGCCTTCAATTTAGCTTTCATTGAAACAGCTACTCTCTTACTTACCCCACTCACATTTAATTGGTCCTTATTATGTTTATTTTAATTAAGTAATTAGAAACACAGTTCAAGTGGTCCCAACCGGCTTGAGAACAAATACAAGTCACTCTTGGCAAGCAGACAGCTCGACTGGTGGGGGCGTTAGGACAGAGAGCTGGAGGGTCGCCCACAGTGGTGAGTGCTATGTCCCAGGGGACCTCAGTGCCTGTGCTTTGGGGAGGGGGGGGTCTGAATTAGCTAATTGGAGTCGTTTGGGAGAAATTCTACTGTGCCAGTTTAAATGAACCCTCTCCATATCTTACACAATAACAACCCAATGTCAGCACCATGAATTTGACGTTGATAACAATGTGTGTGTTTAGTTCTATGTCATCTGTGAATTTGTGTAACCATGGCTGCCATCAAGACCCAGAGCTATCCCATCACCACAATATCCCCTTATATGTCTCTTTATAATCCCTTTAGTCACACCCACATGCTTCCCCTCCACTGTCCCTAACCCACGGCAACAGCCAATCCATTCCTCAGCTCTGTGATTTACTCCTTTGGGGAACGTTATTTAAGCGCAGTCATACAGTATTTGCCCTTTTGACACTGACTTTTTCCACTGAGCCTAATGTCCTTGAGATCATCGAGCGGTCGCCTGTGTTACTAATGCGCTCCGTTTTGTTGCTGGTATGGATGGGCCAGTTTGCTTCACCGCTCACCGCTGAAGGGCATTTTAGTTGTTTGCCATTTGGGGCTATTACAAATAAAGCTGCTACGAATGGTCCCGTGCAGGCTTGTATTACGGACGTGTGCCTTCATCTGCCTGGTGCACTTTGCTGGGTCGGCTGCTGAGTGTGTGCCAAGCTGCTCTCCTGAGTGGCTGAGCACTTTACTTTCTCTCCAGTAATAAACAAGAGACCCAGTTTCTCTACATTCTCCAGCATCTGGCGTTGTCAGTATTTTTAATTTTAGCTGTTGTAATAGGCACATAGTGACATCTCATCATGGCCCTAACTTGCGTTCCCCTAACGGCCAGTAATATAGACCTTCTTCTCATGTGTTTATCTCTGTCAGCGGTTGGAGGGGTTTGGGGCAGACTAAGGAGCAAGGTCTGAGCAGGAGAGGCAGCGACACAAGCTTTACTGGGTGCTTGGACAAGGCTGTGTGAGAGGCGAGGTCCCCATAGCAGGGGCCTGTCCAGAGGCCGTGGCTCGAGGGGCTGCTACTCAGAAGAGGACCAGGGAGGGGCCTTACCTGTCTAGGTGATGCTGTTCAGTGGCACGGGGTGCTGTCTGGGTCTCTGATCTCCTAAGGGCCATTGGAGCTTAGGATCTAATAACCACAGGCTCCAGCTTATCAGTGGCCAGGAGATATGGGGGGAGACTTGCAGAGAATGAAAAGCAGCCAGGCTCCCAATGCCTACAGCCTGCTTCTTTGGGCTCTGTTTAAAGCAACTGGATGTATAATAAGTTTGGGTTTGGTCTCAGCCTCCAGCGAAGAAATAAGCCACCTGGAGGCCAGCACACGGAGGCCGTCCTTGGCTCGCTGACATAACAATTTACCATGTGTTTATGCCCTTCTATGTACTGTCTCTTCATGTCTTTTGCCCACTTTCTAATTGGATTGATTTTTTTTAAAGAAGTCTTGAGCTTGGGGAATTCTTTAGATATGAATCTGTTGTCAGATACGTGGTTTGCAAATATTTTCTCTCAGTTTGTAGTTTGTCTTCTCATTGTCCTAACAGAATCTATCACAGCAGAAGTTTTAAATTTTGATGATGTCCAATGTATTGACTCTTTTTCTTTAAAGGATTATAGTTTTGGTTTTATATTTAAGAACTCAGTTTTCTATTTCATTGATTTCCACTCTCATCTTTATTACTTTCCAGCTACTTTGGTTTAATTTGCTCTTTTTCCCCTAGCTTCTTAAGGTAAAATCTTAGAGAATTGATGTTTGGCCTTTCTCTTTAAAAATCATAGTATGTACGGCTATACATTTCCCCCTAAGTGCTGATTTAGGGGCATCCTACACATTTTGTGTTTTGTTTTCATTGCATTTCCTAATGTCTCCTTTGGGCTATGGATTATTTGTATGTATTTTGTTTAATTTCTAAATATTTAGGGGTTCTGTTTCCAGATATCTTTTTGTTTTTATCATTTTATCGTTTATCAATTAAATCATCATTTCATCCCATTGGGGTCAGTGAACAGATCCATGTGACTGCAGCCCTTTTATTTTATTTATTTATTTATTTATTTATTTAGAATATGGAATACTTCACGAATTTGCATGTCATCCTTGCTAATCTTCTCTGTATCGCTCCAATTTTAATACCTGCACTGCCAAAGCGAGCACTGCAGGCCTTTTAAAGTTATGAAAGCTTCCTATGGCCCAGCATATCATCTTACAGTGTTTTCCATGTGCACTTGACCCGAGTACATACCCTGCTGTTGTGGGTATTGTTTGCTCTCTGCTGAATGCCCTCAGTTTTTCGTGCCAGGAACTCCAGCATCTCCCAGCTGTGTGAGCAGTGCACGTTGGTCAGCGTATGGCTCCCAGCAGCTGTTCATTGCACAGTCCTGTCGCAATGTGTACCACGTGCGTACACATCAGTATTCATCCGGGGACAGGAAGGGTAGCCTCAGAGGGACTTCGGGTGGATTTCCTCTGCGTAGCTCTCTCCTTTCTGGCACTCTTCCACCACAAATCCCAGCCACCTCTGTCTTCTCGTGTTCCTGTCTCAGTCTCGTCAACTCAGCAAGATCTTAGTCTCAGTTTGGGCTTCTTCTCCCTGTTCTGAGTTCCAGAAATGAACTGCCGGTGGAAGCCAGTGCATGTATAAAGCTCATCTTGTCTGCTTCCCTCCTGTCGAGTAACTCTTCTGCTGGAATCACAGTGCCTTTCTGCTTATTGTTCAGTGTCTGAGAAAAGGTGGTCTTGCTTTCTAGGTGCTGATGGTACAGACATGGGGCACTCCTCACAGGTGAGCTTGGGGCAAAATGAACAAGCCCGCCATGCAGATACGGTGTGGGAAAGAGTGCTCGAGGCCGAAGGAGCAGGGGCTCAAAGTCTCTGAGGTGGAAGCAACCCCATGTGGCTTAGGTGCCATCATCCCCCCGTCCTAGTGAGGAGACTCAGAATCACAGAGGTTGGCCACTTACCTAAATCCTTCCAGGTAGAAGATGGCAGATCCAACCCACATTTAGGAACAGCTCCTTTCCCGGGGTTTCATCACTTTCCCCAAGGCTGTGGTGTTAGTGAAGAGGAGATTTATGGACTGCCTAACTGGTGGAACTTGTTATCCCAGGAAGTTTTATGAGCTGAAAACATAAACCACTTAAACACGTGCTTAGACACGCACAAGGCTGGCAGATGTGTAATGGCTTCTGGGCACCATGGGAATTTCCAGTGAACGTTTTGTCGGCTCCGGTAATGGCGCTGTGTCGATACATTCTTCGTCTGCAATGCTTTCAGTGTGCTCTCCTGGGCCGGGACGTGTGCTCTCTTGTTTGACACAGCCACGTCTGTTCTCTAACATGTACACATGAAAGCCATGGATGAGGCATGCGTGTGAGAAGCAGTTACCATTACCCGAATGTCTAGTGTGCCACGTGCTTTGCACCTGTTACCTTGCATCCGCATGGCCCTCTGCAGTAGGTATTGTTATGCTGTTTTACTGAGCAGGAGAGGGGAGCTTTGGGAACGGACTTGCCAGGTCCACTCCATGTGCAATGCTGGAGTCTGGGCTTTCTCGTTGCCCCACCCTGTTTCTGGGGTACTTGGCTCTAGGGTTGGCCAAACTTTGGGACAGAGGGACCTAGTGGGGTTGTTTTTATGGTCACTTCATTAGATATGAGACTTTTTATTTCTTTTTCTTATTTTCCTGTGGTTTCTGTGAGAAGATGAAAGAAGAGAGAAATAGATGGCAAAGTTGAGGAAAGTTGCAGAGAGGTGGTATTTCCCCTCTCCTGAGACTGTGGTTTTTGTGCATTTGGGGGAGGGGTTGTGAGCTGCTGCTTTCAGGATTCTGAACTGGGAAAAGCACCACATCAAGGATGTGTTGGATGGGAGAAGGGTTAGTGTAGGTTCTCAGACTCTTGAAGTGTGCAGGTGCCAAGGTCAGGAGGAGAGAGGGCCGGGTCCCAGCCAGCCCCGTGGGCACCCTCTTCAGAGAGCGTGGGAGGACAGAAAGGAAGAACAGCTGCCGGGCCGCTTCTGCCCCAGGAGAGAGGAGAAGGACCTTGGGGGTGACACTCAGCGTCCTTAGATCATTTCACTACTGTGGAGTTTTTTTACTGCTTGTTGTGAAGCACAGTCTATGAGGGCTGCTTGCAAAGTGGGGGCACAGAAGGGGTAAGGAAGAAGATGCTGCTTGTTCAGGCTAATAAACATTTTTAGGCATACCATATGCAAGCCATGTGAGAAATTCCTGAAAGTAATAATCCCTTTACAGGCCTAAGGAAGACATAAAGGCAACTTTTTTCCCCATTTTTTTTTCCCCTTAGTCCTTACTGGAATAAGGATTTTTCGCTCTTTTTATAGCCTTCAGCTCCAAATTTAGTATCTCTGTCTCCTTGGGGTATAAAGAAACTGAAGAACATGTAACATTAACTAGAATCAGAATCTTAAGGGAGTTTATTGACAATATGATGCCTGCTGGAATTTTTCATTCATTCATTCATTCAATATGTATTGAATAACCTGTTATGTACCAGGCTATGTCCACAGCTTAGCTCAAAGAATTAATTTTCAGTGTTCACATGTGTGTATTGTAATCTATACTACATGACAATACCCCCACTGAGTCCCATAGCCCTTGTACCACCATAACAACCCACATCACATGCTGAGCGCTGGGAAGTAATTGAAAATGATAGGAAGAGAAGGAAACTAACAAGACCAGTAGGAGCATATTCTTCAGCTCTAGTCCTTGAGCACTGGGCAGATCACAGATAGATATGAGCTCTGTTGATGCCATGGCGCCCAAAGATGGCAGCCAGGGTCCCCTGTCATCATAGACGAGATCAATATCGAAACAGCATAAACCTTACATGTCAGCCGAGGAGAAGGTGAGGGAAGTTCTGAGATGGTGGGATCTCGGTGTAGGTTTATTACTCAGTGGCTCTCTTTAGAGGTAAGAAAACGTGGGTAAGAGGGCCCTGCCATTGCCTGGTCAGTTAGCCAGAGATGATTTAATTCGAGACTCCTGCTGTTGAAACACCATGGTTGCTGATTGTAGACTCCGCTCTTGACACTGCCCCTTAAAAAAATGGATATGAAGTGGCTTGTAGTCAAATCAAAGATAAAATAAGATAAAGCCCAGTAATGGAATAAAGGACCTAATGGGAGGGGCTGGAAAAATATATGGAAAAGAATTTTCTATTTCAAAAGACTGTAGCATTTGGGTTCAAAACTTTGTTCTGAGCTTCCTGACAACCTTGGTGAAGATGGAAATATTAAGACTGACGTCACTCTTACACAGTCTGGCGGAAGGCAGGCTACAAATGCACCAGAATCACAGCCCTGAACTGCGAGAGAGCTTGTCACATGACCCTCTACCTTGCGGCACCAAACTCCACATAATTTGGTGGAAATATTTATATACGAAGATATTGTATGCAGCCAGTGATCTCAATACTGGCACACCCTGAAAGTACAATTCCAAACTATATTTTATTTTCCTCTTATTGATCTAATCCATTTAATTATTAATTTAATCATTGGAATTCAATGAAAACCTGCCTAAGGGCTTGCTTAGATGATCGCATAGCATAGGACCATTGACATGTAATGTCAAACAATTTCTAATGACGTGAAAAATATTCACAACACAATGTGAAGTTAAAAAAAAGTCAGAATCAGAATTCTTATTCATCATGATCTCACACACACACACAAAAAAACACTGAAAAAGAATGAAGAAGTATTCCAAATGTCACCATGGACAGCAAAAAGGAACAAAGCCTTAGTGTTGCCAGCATGGGCCAGGCTGGGCCCCTGCCCGAGACCCAGCTGTATATCTGGGAGTAGACATGTTAGCCATGTTCTGTAGCCTAGAGAAAGAGGACAAGGCAGTGATTTTCTGCGTCCCTGCTCCAGAAAAGACGAAGAGAGGCCTCCATCTCCATCCCCAGCCATTTCTCGGGGTGTCAAGTACCATTTGTTTATGAACTCAGGTGTCATCCAGCTTTTTGCTTTTCACTTGAGTGGGTTGATTCTGAAGGTGGAACTTATCTCATAATCCATTTGTGTCCCTGATTCTCTTTGTTCTAAGTATGCCACATCCCAAACAAATGAAATCATCTCCACAAAAACATGTTCCGTTAATTCCTGATCATGGAACATGACTATGGAGGCAGTTTTACATGCTTGACTCCTACGTAGACAAGTGTCACACACACCTGCCCCCAGAAACGCCCCACAGATTTATCACATCATTGCAGCTGTGGTCGAGACTTCTGTTTCTCTGACTTGGATCGCTAAGAAAATGCAATGTGATGAGGACTTACATTGCTGAGGCTCTAAAACAGGTTCCCAGCGTTCTGGATCATAAGCTCGCTAAGGTCTTCATTTTATCCCTGTCTCTGCAAAAGTGCCTGGCATGGTGCTCGGGACCTATCAGATGCTCTGTGCAGCTGGGTATCTCTGTCGTTCCAGTGAAGGCTCAACAAAGCTCATAACCGTTCCCTGCTCAGTTGCTCCACTGAGCTTGTTCAAAACAGGACTCCGACTTCCACTGCGAGTGAGTTCTTCCCAAATCTCCTTTGTCTCCATTCATCCAATAGCTCAAACCCAATTCTAAGAGTCATACTTGACCTTCACTCCTCTTTCTGTCTCCTCCACATCGGTCCATCAGCAGATTCTGCTGGCTCTACTTCCAAAATAGATGCTAAATCTTACCATCTCTTTGCAACACCATCGTCTCTCAAGAAGACTATGATAACAGCCCCTGAATTGTAGTATTTGTTCACTCGGGCTGCCATAACAAAGTTTCACAGACTCGGGGGCTTAAACAACAGATATTTATTTTTTCATAATTCTGGAGGCAAGAAGTCCAATATCAAGGTGTCAACAGGGTTCGTTTCTTCTGAGGCCTCACTCCTTGGCTGGTCGACGGCCACCTTCTTCCTGTGTTTTCACATGGTCTTCCCTCCGTCTGTGTCCTCATCTCCTTATAAGGACGGCAGTTATATTGGATTAGAGCCCATCCTAATGACCTCATTTTAACTTATTTACCCCCAAACCCGGTCACATTCTCAGGTAGTGGGGGTTAGGACTTCACCATAGGAATTTTGGGAGGACACAGTTCAACCCGTACACTGGTCTTCCTGCTTTCATTCTTGTCTCCTGAAGTCTGGTTTTCATATGTAATCAGAGCAATCTAAATACGGTGAATCGGATCTTGCTACTTCACCTTCTTAAAACCCGTGGCACCTAGATTTCCACTCAAGATTTCTACGTTGGCCTCTGAGGCCACCCCACCCTTTTCCAAGCTCATCTGTTATGACTCTTGAGTGCTCAGCCGCTTGTGCCAAGCATGCCAAAACCCTCCCCCCCCGCAGTGTTCTGCCTACTGCTCCTTTTGGGTGAATTGCGCTTCCTCCAGCTCTCCCCAAGGCCATTTCTCATCACTCAGGTTCATTCCCAGAGTTCCTTCACCTGCCTTGAGTGCTTCCTTCTCCTTCCTGTCGGCCAGTGTCAGCCCTCGCACCCAGGCCTCCCCTGGACTTCATCCTGTTCGGTTTCTTTCACAGTATAATCACTATCTGAATGTTTCCAATTTTTAAATTTGTTTTTTTTAATAGCCTACCCCCCCCACACACAGTAATGTAAACTCTAATATAAATTCATAGCCCAGGAAATTATTTAATTACTGAAGGAAACCTTCACAATATGGACACAGCACAGCTTGATGTAACTTTTCATTTGCCAATAAACGAACATGTCTTTACCTGCGCTGTTGACAAATTACATCACTGATTCGCTCATTCAGCAAATATTGATCAGATGCAGAATAGCAGCGGATTCTGGACAAAAGAGCGTGGATTCTGGACAAAGGAGATGGACAATGAAATCCTGTTTCGGCCACTTACTTGCTGGGTGGCCCCCTGCAGAAATGTTTAACTTCCCTGAATCTGTAAAATTCAAAATTGAGGATGAAAAATGCAGTTGTACTTACTTTAAAATACATCCCAAAACAAGGTTGATTGATAGATGTATAGAGGGATGAACAGATGGGGAGATATTGATAATGCAGGTATTGATAAAATGGTAACTGTAGAAGCTAGGTAGTGGATACATGGGTGTTCACTGTAAAATTCTTCCAACTTTTCTGCATGTTTGAAATTGTTTATAATAAAATATTGGGGTGGAGGAGGCAAAAAAACCCCACAAAAAACAAACCCTTGTAGGTTTGCTTCCAGGATTAAACAAAGATACGGTGTCTGTGAGGTACAGAGCAAAGGTGCTGGAGGACTGTGGGCTGTAGCACACGGCTGTTGTCATTATTACGGAAATATTCTCAGTAATATGGGAGGATCCAAGGGGAACAGGACCCCATCGCCTCCCCCAGGGGGAGAAGCAGATGCGAACACTCGCAGCACCATGAGGAATCGCTCTAATAAAGCTACCGCACAGGCTGTGGGGTCTCCGGGGAGGGAAGGATGGCTGCTGGCTCGAAGGAGGAGGGATGGTGCAGAGTCGTGAGAAGCAGATTTTGAAGGGGCCTAGAAGGGTGAGGAGCTGATTAAAGGGGCACGAAAGGCTCTGGGCTTTGTTTAGCAGTCGAGTGAAGTGGCATCCCTTTCCAGCCTGCAGTGCTTAGGGCTGTCCATTAAGAAACATTTCCTTGCGTTTTTAGCCACACCTTCCCAGCTTGGATGTCAGATATACCATTCCATCTCTCATAGCTGAACTTGGAGCCTCTCTTGGGGGGCAGTGAGCTCCTTGAAGCTTGCACTCAGAGTGGAAACTCAAGTGGGCAGAGGATTTGTCTTTGTTCTTGGGTTTCCATCTTGAAACAAAAGCTGGGTTTTGTTAGGATTACATGGTGCCTTAATGTACAGCACTTAGGAAGATGTCTGGATGGGTCAGACATTCTGGAAGGCCAGCATGGAAATCAGTGGGGTAGGTTTTCTATGCTTTTTGTCCTCTAAACAGAATATCTGATCTGATCAAATCAACAGAATTTTCTGTATTGTGGATGAGTGTTTTTCTCCAAAGGGGCTTGCAGATATATTGAATGTGTTCATTTCTTGCAGCTGATGTTATTTCTTCCCTGAGAAATCCAGGCAAAAGACATGTCTAAACACGGCTTAAAATTCAAGGCAGCCGCAGTCAGCCTATAACATGGAGACGACAAGAATCAAAATCTTTCCCGGTCAGGACATAGGTGTAGCTACATTTCAGCCATTCCCTCATTCTCTCAGTGAATGCGCACAATTTTCCATTCTGTGCCAGGAATTGGGGATGTAAAGATGACTTAGACACATGCCTGTTCCCCAGGAGCTAGCAGGCAAGTAAGGACCAGTGAATGCAGACAGATATTAGCTGTTGTGATCAGGGCCAACACAGATGGGCAAGGTGGCCCTGCAGAACGGACTGTCTCGCATGTAGATAAGAGCTGCAAACTCACTTCATGTGAGTCAAAACCAAAGCTCCTTTGCCTCGTTCTTTTCCCTAGGAAATCATGAACAGGGAAGGCTCTGTGCATGCTTTTAAGCAAACTATATCAAAACTGCCAAATCAAGTCCTAAGGAACTTTAAAAGAGATTCCCTGAGGTCGTGCTGATGAAAGAGGGAAGGGAGAGCCCGTGAATATGGACCATTTACCGCGGACCAGCACTTACAGAAAGCACTTTATCTAATGCTCACACAACCCTGGGACACATCACGGGGAGGACAGTGAGGCTCAGGGAGCTTGGGTGCTTCTCTTGAGACACATGGAGCAGAGCTGGGAGGCACACCCACAGCTTCCCGTCCTCAAAGCCCATGCCCCGTTCAGACAGGACTCGCTTTATTGAGGGAGAGATGTGAGCCCTTCTGCAAGGAAGGGCACTGTCATCTTTCCAGGGGACAAGTCTATGTCTTATGTGGCTGCTTGGGAGGTCAGAACGCAGGGTTTCGACCTTGTCTATAAGCCGTGGTCACCTCTGGAGACTGAGGAAGGAGGTGAAGGGACAGCCGAATGGCTGTGTGTCCAGGGGAGAGCTCCTCCGAGCTAGACTGGGTTTCAAACCTCCATTGTGCCTTTGTATCATCTCTTTGGAATTTCTCTGAAGAGGCGCAGGTAAGTAGACAACTAAAGACCCACTGAATCAGTTGGGATATAGTCTCAGCCACTTCTGAGGCAGGAAGGTAGGGTAAAGTTGGTATGGGATGGCATGATGGGGGAGGCCCTGCCGATCACCCGCCACCCACCGGGAGGCTAGCTAAGGCAGCTTTCTGCTTACTATCAGAGAACTGGAATTCAGCCCTCTTGCTTAATACCTGGGAAGGTATCTCAGTAGCTTTCTGGGCATAATTTCTCCGAACTATCTTTTCATCCTCGAGTGTAAGTGGGCCAGAGGTGAGAATGCCAAGGTACAGATCGCTTGTGGAAACATTGCGCTGGGGAAGAGGCCCAGGCAGCCCTGGAAGCAGACCTGGGATGTTTGGGCAAGAATTCGGATCATCGTTTCAGATACCCAAAGCATGGTCTCGGAGTGGGGAGGAGGTGTGGGTCGGGGGGAAGGAGGGGGGAGGTCTGGACTCCTCAACCCAGGGGAAGGCTTCAGCCAGCGAAGAGCTCTATAGGGCCTCTGATGTACAGCGTCCAGAGTTGGGGCCCCTCCTGCTTGGGTCTAAGAGAACTTGGAATTGCACTGACCAATATGGTAGCTGTTAGCCACATGTGGCTATGTACATTTAAATGGGTTAAAATTAAATAACATTTAAATTCAGTTCCTCAGCTACATTAGCTACATTTTAAGAGCTTCATAAGCACATGTGGCCCATGACTTCTATGCTGGACATCACAGATTTCGGTCATTTCCACCATCACAGAAAGTTCTACTGGACAACCGTGGGCTGCAGGCTCAGGGAAGTTGAGTGACTTGTCTAGGGTCACGTGGCTAGATAGGTCTGGGGTTAAAATGTAAACTTAAGTCTGTCTCATTCTAAAGCTTCTGTTCATTTTTTCTTCCCTGGCTTTGAAAAAACTAACTTTACCTCTCCCAGCCTGTTCCTTAATCTGTAGAACGAAAATAAAACCCTCAAAAGTCTGTGGTGAGGATTAAATGAGATCATGTCTATAAAATGCCCACAACACAGCAGATTGGTGTTGGTTCGCAGTAAATTTGGTTTGCTCTCCAGCCTCGGCAGGGGCTAGAAAAAGAAGCAGTGAAAGGATTAAGGCTCTCTTCCTACTTCAAATACTCAAAATAAGAGAAAAATGGCTTAAAAGCAGATAGAAGACGCTTCCTGGTAAACACCAGTGATCAGATACCTACCTTGGGAAGACAATTAATTTTGATGCGAGATACCAAGGATTAGCTAACTGAACTCCAAAACCAGCATTTTGGTCTGGAAGATAAAAATAATTTCACATACGACTTTAAAAAAAAAAAGGTGTGGGGAGTATATTCATTCTCTGATTATTTATAACTGAGAGACATGGAAGAATCCATTAGACATTAAAGGCTCCACATTTAATAGCTGGATCCATTTTCTTACAAATGCTACTTTCAAGATTAAAAAGGCTGCTTCTGAAGATGTGTTATCTTGGCGTTCAAAGTGAAGCATCCTTGACTCACTGTGAGGATGCTGGTAAGAGCCTTCCCCTCCCAGTCTGCGACCTTGAGAGGCCTACTGTCCCCTCTGGGAAGAAAGATAAGGCGATCTTAGGGCTCTTTCACCTCTGATGATACAGCATTCCATAAAGAAGAATCTTTAAACATAATTATTTTAACAATTAGAAGTAGCCTGCTTTAGCTTTCATGATCACCAGGGCTTAAACATGCTTTAGAAATCTCCCACCAGTACGGGAAGATTGTTGTGCCATTTTTTTGTAATAGTGGGAGAAAGATTTTTTTTTCTTTTTCATTACATTGCTGATAAACAAAAAATATTAGACCAGCCATGGAGTAGAATTTGCTGATCTAGATTAAAAGAGAATGTATGGGTCCTTCATTGAGGAAAGTTTTCTAATACCCACAATACTGAAGATATTCATTCATTCATTCATCTACTGATTCGAAAAAGACTGATTTGGCTCTGATGATGCGTACCAGGCAGTGTTCTAGGCACTGGGACGGTAAGGATGAGCCAAGTAGGCAGAGCTTACATTCGAGGCTGGGAAAACAGATCATCACCGAGGAAAGAATTAAGATGTAATGACTGGGTGACGATAAACACACTAACCATAAACCAAAGGTCAGTAGATAACACACTACGTGGCCCGGAAGGGTGATGTCTTAGGTCGGGGGTCAGGAGAGGCTTGCTTAAGGAGATGACATTTAAACAGATTCCTGCACGAAATGAGGAAGTCAGTCTGGTGATGATCTGATTCTAGAATGTTCCAGGCAGGGGGAATAGCCAAAGCAAACTCCTGAGATGGGAGGAGGCTTCAGAGGTTTGAAGAACAGAAAGACTGACCGAGGCTAGAGCCAGGGAGAGAGGTGAGTGGGCCAGAGCGGGGAACGGAGGAAGCAGTGGGGCCAGAGAGATGACCAGGGACTAGATCAGACATCAGCCAACTATGGCTGTCAGCCAGATCCAGCCTGATAGCTGAGGTTTTAAATAAAGTTTTATTGGCACTCAGCCACACCCATTCCTTTACTCTTGCCTGTGGCTGCTTTCACGCTGCAGTGGGAGGCGAGTAGTTGGGACAGGGTCTGCAGGGCTTACAGAGCCTAAAATATTTACTATCAGCCCCATCACAGAGAAAGTTTTCTGTGTCTAGTTTTAGATTATTATTTGACTAGTCTATCTTTCACAGTGTCACCTCATTTTCAACCTTGCTGTACCATTATGACATCTTATAAACCACAATAGAGCTGGAGCGTTTTCTTATGTAACAGGAGCAACTCTGCCTTAAATGATCTATATTTCCATCTATTTCTATGATATCATGCTTTTTCAATATGCCCTCCGTTCTCTCTGCTTATCTTTTTCTTTCGCGTTGATACTTTTTTTTCTTCTCACTTCAGTTTTGTGGATTTATTCCTAAAAGAGTGCATAAATGAAGTCGACGTTGTCTTGGTAAGGTTCTAGCTTAGAAATTTTATTTCCCACCAAGACAAAGCAAAATAATTGGTTTAATGGTCAAGATAATTAGCAAACTTGAACTCCCAACCTGAGAACTGGCCTTGCAAGCTAAAGAATCTGTGGAAATCAAGAAATGCAAAACAATACCAAACGTACGTAAGAGTATAATAACTGAAGGCTTTATTCTGCTAACTATCTGGAATTGGTATCAGAAATGATAACCTCCACGTTTTTTTGTCAAATTTTTTAGTTGTGGTAAAATATACGAGATTTTATAATTGACCACCTTCGCCACTTTCAGTGTACAGTTCAGTGGTATTAAATGTTTTCATGATGTACCGCCATGGCCCCCATCCATCTCCGGAACTCTTTTCACCTTGGAAACCTGCCGCTCTGCACCCTTTAAATAATCCCCGATTCCCCATGCCCCCAGCACCTTCTGCTTTCTGAGCATCGACATATTTAAAACTCTTTTTCCCTGTTCAAATCAAATGTAGATAAGATCCATATGTGGTAATAGGTTGACGTTGCAAATACTTTTCCTGGCTAAGTCATGTAATAATAAATTCCAGCAAAATTGTTTTGCCCTCGGAGTGCATTATTAGCTGCTGCTGTTGCTTGATTCGTTTTTCTGTATAGTTATCACCGCTTCAAGCCTGAACTCTTGGCCAGGTTTCTGAACCTCCTTTCAGGATGTTCACTCGCGTCAGGTTGTCCGTGGGTGGCATCTTCCGAATCCGTCTGCGGCCCCTCCCGCTGGGGCCTGCCACCCAGCCTGGCTCCTGCTCCTGGGGGTTTCCTGCGGTCCCTCCAGTTTGCGCACCCGGTCCGCCTCTGTCTCGGCTTGCCACCTCTTTTTGGAACAGCACACTCTCAGCTGCTTCCTGGCAAAGCGTACACCTTGCATTTCTGAAAATATCCTTAATCTACTGTCACACCTGCTTAGCAATTTGGCCAGCTCTAGAATTCTCAGTGGAGATTTATTTTCCTTGGGAGGTTTGTAGGCATTCACCATTGTTTTCTAGTTTGCAGTTGAAAAATCCAGAGCGATTTTTATACCTGAGCTTGTGGATGTGACAATGTCTTCGTTGAAAGCTTGAGAGAGACATTTTCCCCCCCTGATGTTCTGAAATTTCACAATTATGTGCCTTGGTGTTAGTTTTTATCCACTGAGTTGGGTCCTGGGAGGCTTCTCTCAATCCAGGCTCTCCTATTCACCTGGGGCATTTTCTTCAATTATTTTGACAAAGATTCTCTCTGTCTCTCTGTTTCTGTTTCTCTGTCTCTCTCTGTCTCCCTCCCTCCCTCTCTCTCTCTCTCTCTCTCTCTCTCTCTCTCTCTCTCTCTCGTTCTTTTTATTTGAACAATGGGCTTCCTGGGCCTCTTTTTGTTTTTAAATTTTCCTCTTCCTTCTGTTCTTTTTGGAGGGTAGAGGCCAGATTTCCTCAACTCTATCTTCAACGCTTCTATTGAGTTTTTAATTTCTACTTTTCCAAGGTGCATCCTTCTGTTTCTTTTTATAGTATCAATTTCCATATCTTTTCATGGGTTTCTGAGGATATTAATGATCTCAAATGCAAGGAGGTCAGCAAGGCATCCACATACTTGGGAAAGGAAGTGCCTGAGGTATGGGGTGGGCGAAGGGGGCAGCAGGAAGGAAGGAGGGAAAAAGAGAGAGAGGCAGTTTCTAGGAGCGATGGATTTTGGAGACTGGTGTGGGTGAAAAGATTTTTAAGGAAATCTTGCTTGGTTTTGAGCCATGCAGTTTCCCCTTTGCATGTTCCTCAATAGGTCTTAGAATATACACCTGCCTTAGTTTTCAAGGCTTTTGTGGATGTATTTGCATTGTTTTTGTTTTTTGGGGGGATGTGACCCAATGCCAGGGCTGCCTTTAGTGCCACCCATCTTTATTTGGATTACATGGGATTTCCTGGGGAATGTGATTTCGCCTGGGACCTCAATCGGGAAGTCACTCTTTTCCATGTGGGGTACAATCGGCCTTGTCCGGCTCAGAGCCGGTTTTCACACTGGACAGAGAACTCCAGGCGAGGAGGGTAGCCATTTCTAGACCATCACTAAATAGCACAGACATTCTTTCAGAGGGCCTCGGAGTAAGCAGAGCTTTCTAGGAAGGGACTGAAGGTGGTTGTACTTCAAGGGATTCTGGACATGGACAATCGCAGGGGAAACTGAGGGAGAGAGAAGAAAGAGGTGTCTCCGAATAGATGGGTTAGATGCAGGCGGAGCTTTGCACCAAATCCGGAAGTCCAGCAAGAAAGCAAGACACATACTGGACCTGAACAGGCCTGAACACAAACAGCCTCCTAGCCTCCCCTGGCCTCTCAGATTCTACCCAATTGCTCAGTAAGAAGAAAATGGAAGTTAATATCAGAACTCTGCTGTGGAGGCTTAGTAGTTACTCTTGATGATTATTTCCGAGCATGGCCTCTTTCTTAGAAACCTTGTACCGATGGCTGGCTGCTGGTCAAGGAGGAAATCGGGAATTCTGGGTCCTGGGGCCCTCCCTGCTGACCTCGGACACATGCCTGTGCTGTGTGCGCTCACTTCAGAGTGTGGGCGTGATGCTCCTCTCTGATTTGTTGTCCCCAGAAAATCTCCCAGGACAAAACCGTATGTCCAGTCTGGTCTTATTTCTGAAGGTGTTATCGATGTGTCCCCAGATAGATTTGCAAAGTAACAAGACAGGGAAGGGACAACGCAAAACCAGGCACAGACAGCACCGTTGGGATCCGTGAGGCTACACATGGTTTGAACTTTTTCTTTTAGCATGTCTGCATTTTTTTTCTAAATGTTTTTCTATAAAGATGAGCACTTTTATAATCAGATAGAAAGTTATTGATACTATTTCAGTACTAATAATGGCTGTGGTCACATCAGCTGGCATGTGGCACACCCTCACCCTATGCCCGGCACCACGCTGGGCACCTCACAGGCGTCACCCCACTTGCTCACAGCATCCAGTATAGCTGGGAGTCCCCATAGGCTGAGTCTACAGAGGAGGAAACCCAGGGTGTGAAGTCATGTGCCTCAGTTCATGCAGCTAGTGAGGGGGGGTAGAGGTGGCCTCTCTGACTCCAAAGCTGATGTGTTTAAATTTTTTGTTTGTTTTATTTTTGTTCTTCTGAGATGTTTCCTAAGGAAATGCTTTGCAATGAAAGATGTGTGGTGCAGATGGTTCTCGCGCGAAGGTGCTGTGTCTTCTAAAATGATGACTTTATAAGAGAGATGTCTGAAGGCTGTACAGGGTGGAAAGAATTTGCATGTGTAAATGGTCCTTTTAGGTGGTGCAGGTTATAAAGCATATATCTTATTTTCTTTTGATTTTTCCCTATGCCGTTTGAAGTGATAGATGTTTTAGTCTTAGAATAGGAAATGCAGTTTTAAAAAACAGCCTCCCCCAAAAGCCAATGTTTCCATGGCATGTCAGTAAGATGCAAAATCCCTAACATTTTGAAACAAAAATACGCAGACAGGCTCTTCCGGCAGCCCTCGGAGCCCAGAGCCATCATCTCAGGATGGAAAAGTGAGCGAGGAAAATGCTATTCAGACCTTTGGGCCTTTGATGAGATTATTTTTCTGTGTTCCCAGGACTCTGACAGACGGGTTGTTATCACGGCTCCCCAGATCCTAGCTGGTCACCTTTTCCCCGTGTCTGTGGCGGGCTCAGCCCAGCTGTGCTGTAGCGTTCCCACTGAGTCTTCATTTTTGTCTGGACCACCGTGACGGTATAGGCGTTAGGAAATTGAAGTGGCCTTTTTAAGACTCATTTTCTTCGACCCCCTAAATGATTTCTCTGGGGGTTATTTGGGTCTTTCTCACCAGGTCATATTTCAACCAAGAAAGGGATGTACATGAACTTAGGACAAAGACTTCTGTTCAGCTGTTAGGAGGCCTGAGAAGTGGTGTGACATCTTCCCACGCTTCCTGTCCTCACAGTTTTCATATGTTCCCTTTATCAATCCATTCTCTACGTGCCCCAGAGTGAATTTTCCAGGAAACAAAACCCCCATCAGACAGGTCCTGTGTTTACCATCCGTCAGTGGCACCCGGTCCTTCCCCAATGAGTCCTGCCCATCAGCATGGCACTCGAGGCCCCTCTGCTCCAGCCTTCTTTGCCGGGGAGGCAGCAGGAGGGAGGAACCTGGCACCCAGAGGGCAAGCAGAGAGACGTGGCAGCCCCAGGGGGAACCTCTGGGTCCAACCAACAGCCTTTGTGGCTGGTACGAGCTAGCAAACAGGGAGGACCACAGGGCAGGCGGTGGGGACTTCTGTGTCCAGGACAGGGAAGTGGGACAAAGTGGCGCCAGTGGGACGTGAGCTTACGATGTTAGGAGGTGTCTCTGTGGTGTGGAGCTGGGGCACCTGTGGAAGAGGAAGAGGCTGCAGGGTTGGCGGAACAGAGCTGCGACATGAACGCACAGGAGGGTCCTCGTGGGGACTTTGCTGGGGGCTGGGGTCACATGTCGATGAGCCAGGGCATCTGGAGTCCTCGCTGTTCTCGCGGACCTCACTTCACACCCACAGGAGAGCAAGGCTGAAGGAAACCTGGGCACTTGCAAACACAGGCATGGTTGGCAATACGGAAAAGGAGCGGGTTCACCCTGCACCACGGTGAGGGTGCCCTCTGGGATTTGGATGTGATGAATCTCAGAAGAGCTGCCCTCGGAATAGGAATAGAACTTTATATTCAAAAACACCTTCCATCTCCCTCATTATTAGTTTTAATTATAATTGTTCTCTCCCTGTTGTCATGCTCTACAAACTATGAGATGATGAGATTAGATTGCAATTTGCATATATTAGACTTGAAATGAAACTTTCTTCCATTGTGCTAGCCTTCCTTATAGGCTCAGCCCTAGGAGATCGCCTCCTCCTTCCTGCGACCTCCTGACCCAGCTGGGGGTGGGGGTGGGGTGGGGAGCAGTGGGTGGAGTGAGAGCGAAGGGGGCTTAAGCTGGGTTTGGAAGTTTGATGTGCAAGAGGGCTGGCATCAGGTGGAAGGGAGCGAAGGGCCTCTGGACGGAGGAATGAACACAGGCGAGGCACAGAGGCTTGCAGAATGGCCGTGTGTGTGTGTGTGTGTGTGTGTGTGTGTGTGTGTGTGTGTGTGTGTGTGTGTGTGTGTTCGTGTTCCCCCAGCCCAGCAGAGGGAGCTGCACTGGCTGGGAGTAAAGAGGGAAGATTGGGTTGGGACTTAGTGGTGAAGACGCTGGAACCCCTGGAGCAGCAGCCTTAGAAGCCTATGCAAGTTGATACTGTTGATCAAGTAGTTACTTGAGTCTGACTCCTGTTGGTTGGTTGCACTCAGAGGCCTGGCTTTCTGGTGTGAGGTTGTCCCTGTTTGGCTGACTTTTCAGAAGTGAGGGGCTCACGCTGACTCAGTGAACCAAAAAGAGCTTCACTGAGGCAAGTTGTCACTGATCCGTTGAACAAACAAAATCTGCTCCTGTGGCTACTTGTTACCATGGCTACAGAAAAATCTCTCTTTTCCTAAGTTTGTGGGACCGTTTTGTTTTCCTCAGGGAGAAAGTATTTATGGTCCTATGTACGATATCAGTAATTTTAGTTAATGTAAGCAACTTTGATGGTCTCCAGAGTTCTCAAAATTTATATAAGGAGAAACCATTCTAATCACAAAATCAAACTTCCATATCAGCATTTATATATTGAATGTTTCTAAGAAGTTCAATTCTCGTGTTTCCCCAGGTTAGTAACTTCTTAGAATCTACCTCCAAGTGTTTTTTATAGCTTTGAAAAATTGTTTGATGCTGCTCGCGGATCACAAATAGAAACGGGGTGCCTGGGTTTTTTATTTTCTGGGAACTGCTCACAGAACATTCATTTTTAAAGATAAATGAGCAACATTTAAGAAAGGCTTTTGGAATGTCCTATAAAATAAAACTTCAGCCAGAAATAAATAATCCTTTTATTCTAAGTCAAGCCGCCTCTGCCTCACGGGATGGGAACATTTTCAAAAGTCCCACAGGGCGGGACTTGTGTGGGGAGAAAGGAGGAGAGGCAGCCCTGGGGGGACTTTTAAAAATACACACATGAGTATCTACTGTGTGCCAGGGGTCTTGCTTCCGAGCAGCAGCAGGCCTGAGAATTCCCTCTCGAGGAGAAAATCGCGAGTAGACCGGCTTTGTAAAAGAGGTTTGGATAGGCTCCCCGTGGGATGGAAACTAGTTGGACTAGGTTCACGCGAGAAGGGATAAGAGAGTTGGGAGGGGACGGAGATGCACTGGAAGGGGACGGTGTCCTGCAGGAGCGTCTGCTGTCAGCATGAGCAGGGAAGACCTGGAAGGACCAGGAACCCCGAGTGGGGCATTTGGGGGTCGCCCGCTGAGCGGTGTGTGATGTAGCGGCTGTGCTCGCCTTTCTCTGTGGACTTGAGTAAAATGCACACTGCTCAGTACTGTCTGGAGCCATGGGCGGATGCGCCGCAGGGCCCAGCCCCACATCAAGGTTCGTTCAGTACAACAGCAGCTGCCTGGGGGCGGGCAGACACAGGGCTCCAAGTACTGTCTCCAGTCCTCGGAATCCATTTACACAGGCGTCATCCACTTACACGATGACTCCCGTAATAGGTGGAAATCCTAGAGCATTAGCAACTTCCCGAAGGTGTCATGCTGGTGAGTGGAAGTGGGATTCTTGTCCCCGAGTGGAAGCTTATCCAGGGGCATGTCAGTCCCAAACTGCTTGATGGGCATAGCTTGAATTCTGCCAGGTCCCATCAACGATAGATTCAAAAGCGGCCATAGAAACCTAATAACTGGACTCCACTGGTTCTCTCAGCGGCCTGTTGTTCGTGAAGAGTTGTTAGGTGAGGGGGAGTGAACTCCCTATGTCGCCGTCCTAGAGGGGTTTTAATGGAGGGTGTCACATCACGGGGGCCTGTTGCCTGAGCCAGAGATGCGTTTATTCATTCACTCTCCTCCACAGATATGCATCGGGCATTCAGTAGATAGTAGGTGTTTCATTGCCTTCGAGGACTCTTCTCTGGCAATAGTGGCTTTGTCCTGGGTCAGCCCCAGACGAGTTCTCCTGTAGGATGCTTCATGGTTCTCCAGGAAATTGCTGGTCCATCTTTCTTGTGCGCCAGACCTGCCCCGGGGTGTGCCCATCTCGCCCACGGACACAGCTCACGTTACTTTGCAGGCAACTCCCCACCTTCCCTGCAGTGAGAGCTGCAGCGTCCTTCAGCCCCGGGCTCTGGCCTCTGTTTGCCAGGTCGTCTTGTACAAACCTGACTCTAACATCCAGCCAGGACTTCCGCTTGCTGTGTGAAGTAAGGCAGACTTGAAGAAACTCATGTTTCTGTAGTTTGTCCAAGTGATCAGTGTCCCCTTGTTCCTCTGCCGAGTTCTCTTGAGCCAGCCCCCTCTGGGGAAATGAATGGACTTTCATCTCACATCAGGGCCCATGAAGACGCTGAGGAGAAGCTGGCTAACATGGCAGCCCTAGGGCCCCTTCCATCCCGGAACCGCCTGTCTCTCATTACCCCTGCTCACCCAGCTGCCCTGCGCTTGTACTCACTAGACAAATGAAGTCTCTGCAAAGTTCACCCAATTAGCAGCTATTTCAGGAAAACTGAGTCTGCCCTCTGCTTGCCAAGTTTAAAGCATCGGTCATTAAGCAGAGATGTTCCAACCTTTGCTTCCTCTCCCTCAGGTGGGGCACTGACCCGCAGAACATGAAAGCAGGCCACCTAGGACATCCGCAGGCCACTCGGGGCTGGGCTGGGCTGAAATCGGGCACATGCTCACTGTGGGTTAATTAATGCCTTGGTGCCAGAGAACAGACATGGGACCTGCCAGCTGGCAGTGGCTCAGGTTACTTTACAGTTTGTAAGTCGCCATCTTCTCATTTATCTCCTCGTTTACCAGAATCTAGACCTTTGTGCATCACCTCCACACCTGGCGCCCCTACACCTGGTCATAGCTCTGGACACCAAGTCACAGCTTCATCCCAACAATATTATTTATTCACTTAGTTAACTCACTTGAAAAAAAAAGGATTTATTTAAAAAGGGAACTTTATAGTACCCCCTGAAATAAGAGTGCAGCATCACTGGCTAAAACTACAAGATAGTTAAACAAATAGCTATAGTGGAAAGAAAATAATGCCAGTGGATTCTCACCAAAGAGTGGCCAGGAAGCCCTGACACCTGAGATCTACATAGTAGGGCTTTGAAGGCTTAAAGAACAGCTCTCAGAATCTTCACTGAGTCACTCCTATGATGGGGTTGGCGTAAATGTCTCGGGGAGACTTGGATGGGATATAACGTGAGCCCAGAGTGGGTGAGGCGTGCAGGCGTCTCCATGGCGCCTGTGGGGTCTGTGCGGCCACCGCTCGTGCACTGTGGTGCCAGCCACCTGTGTGTGTCCCGGCTTTTCCCTGGAAGGACTCTGTGGCCTTGGCCATGTGCCTGTCATGTCTCTGAGCCTCAGATGTCTCATCTGTAAAATGGGGGCAATTGTAACCCATCCCAGGACTGTCTGGAGCAGGAAAAGTGCTCTGCAGAGGGCCTGTCCATGGGAAACACTCAGCTAACAGCAGCCGTGATCATCATAGACTAGAAAGAGTGGCTCATTTGGAGTCAGAAACCTTGGGTTGCAGTCCCGGCTCTGACATTGGCTCGCTGTGCGACCTTGGGCTTCACCTCTCGGGAATAGGTTCCTTATTGGTGATGCGCGTGGGTAACCTCTACAGGGCACTTCTAATGTGCCGGGCGCCACACCAAGTCCCCTCCATCTGTCACCTTCACGGTCTTTGCCCCCAAGCCCTAGGTAGTAGATTCTTACATGATCCCCATGTTATACATGGGAAACCGAGGCTCTGAAAGGAACAGTCAGTGGCCCAAAGTCATACCTCTCCTACGTTCTAGGATTTGAGCCCAAATTGTCCGACTCCAGAGTTTGTGCCCCAAACCACACTGGAAGGCCCACTTCATGCATTAGCAGCAAGTAGTAAGTGAGGTCATGTCTCCAAAACATTCTGTGAACTGTAAATCTACAGCAAACAGTGGGTATTGTGGGGGCTGTCCCTTGCGTATGGAAAACGCACGTCCGGAGGCGTGGTTTCGTGCCAGTGGTGGGACACCCAGAGGGGACAGGGCAGACCCAGGGCCAGCCCTCGGGGGAGCAGCCTGGTGAGGGAAGGACGCAGGATCAGGTATTCCGAGGCCGTGCGAGGCCGGAAAGGAAGTCGGAAGCCCTCCTTCCCAGGTGCTGTAAAGCGAGCTGGCTGGGTTCACACCTGTGGCTGGCGAGGGGCCAGCACCCGTGATGCCACACGTCCCCAGGGAGTCGGGTCCCTGGAGGGGGGAGGGAGTAGACATCCAGCAGGCACAGGGTCAGTCTCCCAGACGCTGGTCCCGTTTTCCATTCAGTACAGCCCTGTTGGTTCCGATTCTTCTGTTTCTCTCTGGACAAGACGGCCCACAGGAGGTGTGGAGACAGGATCATAACTCAGGAGTGTCCGGTCCTGGGACTGGCGTTTCCACCATCGCAGCTGCTGCGAGTGGCAGGGTGGCCCCCCTCATGGAGCCCACCGAGCCTCCGCTTCTTTGGTTGTCCCCAGCCCTGCAAAGGTCATGGAGCTCCCTGTCACCTTGGATGGGCTAACGCAAAGGTTCACCAGCGGAGGAGGCACGCAAGGCCCCAGAGCCACCGTCCTTCCTGTCTGTCACAGGCAGCTGGCGGCTGCTGGTGCTGAGCCACAGAGACACGGCCTCATCCAGCTCCCGAATTCCCGCTCAGAGCCACACGCCTGCCCCAGGCAAGGGAACAGCCCCATCTCGGCTTAGTATCTTTGTCCTTGTCACACTGCATGACAGGTGCCACTTCGTTGTTTGGGTTTTTCTTTTAAAGACAATTTGATGTCACTTGCTTTTATTCCTCTTCTATTCTAAGTTTAAAAAAGAAAAGACAAAGAAACCCCATGCAGTGAGTCTTCCTGAGAGGTTTATCTTGAATGAATCTCCTGAGACTCTCAGCCAGCCAGTCACCTGCCCAGGTGCTGTCCACCTACCAGATGTTTCCTGTGCGCCTGCTCCAGTCCTGGGCTGGAGGTCAGAGGGGACAAGGGACACATGCCCTCTGTCCTGTGGGGCTCACAGTCTGTGCCTTGAGTGTCTGGACCCCAAAGCAGACCTGCAGAGAGTGGAGAGGGGGTGGGGGAAGAGGCTGTTTCTGGCGTGTGGTTGTAGACCCCTCTCCGTGCCTGGCTGGGAAGAAAGGGAGGGCACGGTAGCTAGGAGGCACGGCAGGACCACGGGGGAGTGGGTTTGGGCTGGGGTGACTTTAACACGTTTGGAGGTTGGAAAGAAAGGGGTCAGAGGCAAGGGAGTGGCTGGGGAAAGGGGAGTGGGGTTCAGGAGAAGTGACAAGGACCTGGGGGTCCTGGCTGGGGAAAGAGGGGGTTCCTCTTCTTGCCTTCATGGGGGAAAGTACTGACACAACCGGGGCAAAAGGACTTTGATTCTGAGGTCAGCCAGGCTGGTTCTGGAACCCGGAGGGAAGGGCCTGGGCTTTGACCGCCAGAGTCCGGCTCACCCACAGAGCTAAGACGACACCGCCTGTTTCAGGCTGGGGCAGAGCTGGTGCCATCAAACCCTCCTCCTTCCCACTCCCTTCACGCCCCTGCTGCTAGCTCTCCCCGGCTACCCTTCTCTGGGTACCACCTACCTCTGCCACCCTGCTAAGGACATTCTTTTTTTGTTTGTTTAAGTGCTCAGCAGTTTAAATCTTTCCTAACACTCGCCCCCTCTGCCGACTGATCCAGTGTGTAAAAGTCCAGATGCACAGTATTCTCTGCTCCTGGGTCAGAGGGGGTATCCACAGAGGGCAGTCTGTCGCACCACCGGATACAGGCAGGTGATTACTCCTTTGTCACCTTATTCTGGAAGAAAAAGGAAAAGAAAAGGATTATCTCCCTGTTCTTTTCTGTGAATGAAGATGTAATTAGAAGTTTTCAGGTCGAAGGTAATTTGAAAAGGAGACAGGGAACTCTATAGCTGAAGTGTTTTAGCAAATATATTCAGCATGTTCTGAGCATGGGGGCCAACCTTGTAGATTCAGAGGGGAATGGTCATGATGACTCATTTGTCCTCCTGGGCTCAGGGGCCATTGGACAGACAGGCAATGACCGTGGGACGATATTCTGAGGCATTAGCAAAAGCTGCCTCCATTTCATCCCCTCTACTTCTTTGTACCCATTTCACATCTGCCCCTATTTAAGGAGCACATACCTTACACTCAGGAAGAGAACATTTAGAGCCGAAAAAAATTACTGCCTGAAGAGTCCACAATAGGCTCTTGAAACGTGTAACAGTAAATTTCTTAAAAGCCAAGACTTATAGTTGCAAGGGTCTGAAATTTTTGAGACAGAAAATGCTTTCTTTTTTCTTTTAGTTTAAAAACGTGGCTTCATAAATCAAGAGCCACTGTGCTGGATGATTGTTGGAAATGGTTGACTTCACACGCCGACTGGGGAGGAGCACGGTTCCAACCCAGACCGTACACATCTGGTTGGTAAGGAGACGGGGAGAGAGGAGAGTGAGGCAGCGGTGACTGCTTCTAAGAGGGCCTCCTAGCTGCCCCAGGAGGGGAGCAATGGAAGTTCAGAGGTGTGTGCAGGGGCCAACATCCGAGGGGACCTGTACCTCACTGCACACCTGAAACCCTGGGAAGGAACCGCCTCAGAGCCAGCCTGGAGGCAAGGCCGGTGGGGGCAGGTCAGGGGCTTGATCGATGCTTTGTGGTCGGAGCAAGGGCGGTGCAGAGGGACTGGTGTGGCCCTGCCACCCGGAAAGCCGAGGAGAACCAAAGTGGACTCAGTCCTAGGCGAGGTAGGTGCCCACAGGGCTGAAAATCTGGATCTCAAGGGAGTCTAGACGCTCCTGCCTTACGGGGTGGTGGGGCTCAGTCATGTGGAGTGGCCATGATAAAACGGGCCAGCTAAACGCCAGCCTGTCTGTGCCCTCACAGGGCTTCCCTTTGCCCTGGTGTCACCTGCTGCATGCATGGCTGTGATCATGCCCAAGTACAGGGCATCCCGTGCACAAGGAAGAAAGCATCAGCATACTTGTTTTTGTAAGTGGTTGGTCTGTCTCATCATCTGAGCTCTGTCACTGAGACACAGCCAGAAACCCCAGTCTGCAGTGGAATGTAACATTCTCAAAAATCCTTCAAGGACGGTATTTTCCTCTCATTTTTTACAGAAGGGAAAATTGAGGCTCAGGGAGGTGCAATAAATGCTAAAATTCTATACCTCCGGCCAGAAACTTGTTTTGCTGTCTGGGTCCATATGTTCTCCTGCCTCTTGCATGTGGCTCCCATCCATTTTCCCAGTGGCACCACAAACTCAACATTTCCAAAACTGAGCTCATTATCACTATCATCCAAACCTGTTCTCTCTCTCAGGTGATTATCCATCTACCATCCGTCCATCCATCCACCCACCCACTTATCCATCCTTCTATCCATCCATCCATCCACCCACCCACTTATCCATCCTTCTATCCATCCATCCATCCATCCATCCATCCGTCCATACATCCATCTACCATCCGTCCATACATCCACCCACCTATCCATCCATTCATCCATCCATCCATCCATCCATCCATCCATCCATCCATCCATCCATCCGTTCACTCATCCATTAATCCTCCACTCGGTTATTCAAATCAGAAACTTGGGTGAATACCAAGAGTGTTAGTGATGGGTTCAGGCTTGAGCTTGAACTTTGCTCTGCATTATGTAACTTCTCTCACTTCCCCACATATCCATCTTGGTTTCAATTATTTCATGTGCAAAATGAAGATCATAATACTGAGTCAGACATCTGACATGGATAATAGCACTCTCATTGCATTGCATTTTTGGTAGCATAGAAAAAAATGTGTGTGTATTACATAGCATGGTGTTTGACACTTAAACACCACTGTGACATTTAATGGGTGATTATTATTATCATTACTATTTGTATTAATATTAATGACACATACACCTGTGCAACCCATGAACCCAAAAACGCTTTGTCTCTGTAGATTTTTACATATATACATGCATTGTCTGTTCACAAACTAACATGTAAATATGCATGCACACGTAGCGGTGTGTGTATGTGTAATAACTGGACAGGCAAGTTGACTCAAGAGATTGGCAAAGGAATCTTTCATTCTCTCCCCATGGGGAGGCCTTGCAGGTTGACATTTGTTTAAGGGAATCTTAGATATTATTTAGAATGTTAGATACACTTCAGGTATTCAGAATGAACTCTGGGGTCATGAACTTAATTAATATTAACAAGAACTACTGATTATTCCGTGTCGACTATGTGCTGGCACTGCGTTCAGTGCTTTATATTTGTCAATCATTTAATCTTTGCAATAATGTGGGAGAGTAAGATTTGGAGTCTTTGCATGGCAGGTGGAGAGAGTGACATTTAGAGAGGTTACGCCCTGGCTCCTGGTCACACAGCCTGTGGTGGCACAGCTGGGATCCTAGTTACAGAGCTTAGCTCGCTCCCACCCTGTGTCCTCAGATCACTGAGAACCAATGTAATTTACAGACACCTCTGCCTTCAGGGTCCTTTGGAATCAGTAGCTGTTGGTGGTTTTCCAGCCCTGCATCCCCAGGGTCACAATAGCAGTCTCATGTCTCTTTCTGATCAGGGCCAGCTGTTGCTAAGTGATGGATTTTCTGGGTCTCTTGCTTGGCCGGGAGGTTAGACTTCACATCCAAAATGGCATTTGAATAGCACTTTGCCTCCCGCAGGACCCCAGAGCCACTTACCAGGTTCGCCTCTGCAGGGAATGCCTTGCAGGGCAGATCACCGTCTGGCAGCTTGGCTGAATACCCTGTTCTGGGGGGTCCCAGAGAAAGCCACGTTGGGCAGGGCTGCCCCCTGCACCCCACTACTGCAGTGGCGTGGGGAGTGGAGTTCACAAGTGAACCAAGCTAGATTTGTTTCCAAGATGGCTAACGTATATACATTTACATGGCCCCGGCTCTCCATATGAAACGAGATGAAGAAAGCTGTATTACCAGAGAGCCTCTCAGGAGAGAAATGGTTTAAAGATCCTTGTTTAGCCACAGCGCCTACAAAGTGACCTTCTGAGCTGTGTGGGTCCATCAGTTTATTCATTTACTAAATGCGTCCTCCATGAAAAGCACCTTTGTAATGGGCTCCCACGGCCTGTCCCACTTAATCTTCACCACAACCCCATGGCGAGCATCATCATCTCCATTTTCAGGAGGAGGAAACTCGCAGAAACATGAAGAGGTGAAGTCATTGGTGCAGGGCCTCGGAGCCAGAGTAGTGGAGTGGATTTTGAACCCATGTGCTTGACTCCAAAATCTGAGTTGCAACCACTCTGCAAGACTGCCTCTGACACCGGCTTGATGGGGAAAGATGGCTGGGGAAGGGCGTGACTTGGTGGCTGGGGTCAAGGGGAGGTTTGGGGAGGTTGTGTCCAATGGGGACTTGTGACCATGCGAATGTTGTGTGGAGTGCCATGTGATCCTGTCCCCAGGACGCCAGAAATCTTGAGTTAAAAATCACAGTGAAAATGTCTGTATGTTTGGTGTGATGGTGTTTTTGGGCGAAGCTGGTGAGGCAGCTGAGTTTGCGCTGGACTTGGCGGGGTTGAGGCAGCCTGTGAGGGCGAGGGAGTCAGCTGCCACCTGGGTTATAGGAAGGGTGCGTAAAAGGGGTGACAAGGACACCATTCAACCCCATTGGACCGTCTGCCCCGCAATTCAGCCTCTTCATTACCAAGGGGCTGGCACATGGTCTCCGCCCTCAGAGAAGCTTTGCCTAAGCAGATAACATCAGTGGGGAGCTCATGACAGCTGAGATTTGGATTCCATTTAAGTGTTGCCAGGAGGCAGGTACACACACACACACACACACACACACACACACACACACACACACACACACACACACACAGAGAGAGCAACCCTTCAGCTCCTAACAGTGTCAAGCACTTTAGAAAGAGCTCTAAAAAGACTCTGGGGGTTTTGTACATTTATCTTACAAAATAGCATTTTGTCAGAAGTACGCGAATCAGCAATGCATGAATTAAAATCCTCTTGAAATCCAGATGGATTTTAAGATCGAGGATAAGAAATCGCTTCCCGCAAAGTGAACACTGCCAAACCACGGCAGGTCTTGGGTTTTGGTTCGCGATGTTTTTCGTTTTTTTTGAAGCCATTTCTATAGAAGTCAAAGTATCCATTAGAAAAGTTTTTAAAAATCAGGAAGTCATGAAATAACAGGCTTTAGAAAGCCCTGCAAATCAGTCTGAACCTTTTGTTTAAATCACTCTGTTTGAAATCCTAGTAGGTGCCTCGTGGGTGATTTCAGAGTTGCGCCAAGACAGGCCTTGTGGCTAAGTCAACGCCCGCCCTCTCTCATTGTTTTAGGATAAAACCCAGCCGGACAAGCGGCTGCTGACACTGTGAACAGCCTCTCCTGGTCTATTTGTTTACCAGGGCGCGTCCGCACTCAAAGCCCTGCCAGCCTCGGGATGGAGACGCTCTGTAATTGGTGTCCTACATACGTCTGAATGCACCGGGTGGGTGAGATCAGGATCAATCCCGTTTGCTCCAGCCTCGTGGCTACACAGACTGCCAGCAGGGCTCCGAAGGCTGAGCTGGCATCCCTGAGAGGGGCTGCGAAGGAGATGCCCCAGGCACTTTGGAGCGGAGACGCTTCCTCCTTTTACTGCCCCTCCTGCCAGAGGGTCCAGCTCTGTCCAGTTGGAACCCTGCCTCTGAGCTTGCAAAGGGGGAGGGGGGCCGCCCCAGGCTGTAACTCAGCCAGACCCTTCCAGTTATGGCAGAGAGGTCGGTTAGGTTTGGGAAAGAAGGCTTCACTGACCGTGTACTAAGCCCTGCTTCAGTCGCCTCTGTTTATGCTGTTTTATGTGATCCCCTTGAAAGCCCAGAGCAGTTTGAATTATACCCATTTTTGACTGAGAAATTTGGGGTTCGAGGAGAATAGCCACTTGTCCGAGACCCCCAAACCTTTGGTTTCAAAGTTCTATACACATTTGTCTGTAACGCTGCCTCTCAGAGTGAGTGTTGGGGGGATTCCAGAGATACTGTCCTTGCAGACAGATACTTAACACTGCAAGGCAGGCCCGAGAGAGCATTCATTGAGTGCTTACTGTATGCCATGGACCTGTCCCGCGTGCTTCACAGGTAATGATTGATTTCCTTCTTAGAATTAGTCCAGTGTTGTAGCCCCCATTTTTTGGACTATTTTGAATAGGGATGCTGTGAACATTTATGCACTAGTCTTGCTGTGGACACAGGCTCTCATTTCTTCAGGTTAAAACTTAGGAGTGGAATTGAAGGCTCCAAGGGTAGATTTACGGTTAATTTTAAAAGAAACTGCCAGGCTGCTTCCCAAGGTGTTCGCATCCTTTACATGCCCACTGGCAGTGCGGGAGACTTCCGGTTTGGATGCTGAGCCCCTAAGCTTGGCTGCCTCTCCAAGGAGGAGGCTAGTCAACAAACACTGGCCGTGGAGTGAGTTCATACAGGTCCGAAGGGATGGATTTGCCTTCGGCGGAGAGGATGCCTGCTGGGCTGGGGCGCATCCATTTTCAGCTCTTCCATTTACTTTTCCTACCAAAATCTCAGGGGCGACAACAACAGTGACTCTGAAGCCAGGGTGTGTAGCGCGCTGGGTGGGCACCGAGCCCTCAGGTGAGCCCTTTATACATGTAAGTACATGAATGGCCTGTGACCTTTCGGCTTTGGAGGGAGGAGCCATATTTCTCTTTATTGTCTAGATCAGGAGACAGGCTCAGAGGGGTGAGTGATGGACCCGCAGGCACTCACCAAGGGCAAAGCCAAGACCGGACTCCTCTTCTGTCTGACTTCAGCATTTTCTATTGCTCTCTAAAATCCTCTGCTGCGGAAGGGAGAAGGTTGGGAGAAGCCGGGGCCGCTTAGAGAGGGAGCTGAGCATGCGGCAAAAGAGGACATTACGAATTGTAGGACATTTTCTGTCTCGGCGTCTGTAATGGCTTCAGGCTCCCTTTACAGACAGTCTTTACTAACAAGGTTACCGAGGAGATTTGCACCCATCATTTGGGTCCTAGGATGCCTTCTGTTTGTTACAGATTTCCCAGGAACCGGGGCCCCTTGGGCTGTCAGAGTCTCAAGGCAGAGGCAGCCTCTGGTGCGTCTCTGCAGCCCCAAGGCTCAGCTGCCTGGAGTTGTGGGTGAGGCTCAGAAGTAAAGGAGAGATGGCAGGGAAGGAGTCGGCCTGGCAAGCTTCAGCCTTAGGCGACTCGAGTCCCCAAGGGAGACAGAGGCAACGAGCCTGATGACAAGTCAGGATCCAGAGTTATCAATAGTTTTCCCGGGACACAGAAGGGGACTCCTCCGGCCAGAGTGCTGGCTGCAGCCGCTGGGACCACAGTTATGGCGTCAGAGGCGCCGTGAGGTGGGTGGGCACAGGCTCCATTTGGAGGGCTCTGCGAGGAGCGTCAGTGTGGATGGAGCCATGTCCTTGTCCCCCCCACCCCCTAAACGGTTCCTCCTTGTTTCTAGGTTCCTTCAAGGGTCTCCTGCCCATTAGGCTGCCCCCTACCAAGCCCCAAACCTGCATACGCCCTCTCCGTCTCCTCTTTCTCCTTCCTGACATCCCCCCTGAGCCCACGTCCTGCCTCTCACGTCGTCACCTCCTTCTGCACCTGGGCCTTTGCCCCAGGTCAGGCTTTCCTCCCCTGGATCGCTCAGGCACCAGGGTTTGTAAAGAAATATTTCTAAGCAGCTGCTGACAACACGCCCCCAGCAAGACGACAGACCTCCCACTTGCAGAGTTTTTACCAAACCTTTAAAGGTTGCAGTCTTTTACCCTGCAATCATCCCACCAAAGCTGTCAGGAGCACCACTGAAAATGAAAACCTGCAATGACAAAGTTCACACAAAAGAAGGCTGCCAATCTGTGCTCTGTGTGGGGAGCTGGTCCCCAGAGGAGACTGTCACAACCCGCAGATGCCCCGGGGAGGCAGCCCTCTCACACTGCAGGGCGTGTATGTCTCCCTCTGAGGCCCCCCCCCCCAGGGGCGCCCTGCGGGATTGGAAAGGCCTTGGATGTTCTCAGGAGACGATCTTCCTTCAAATTCCAGTTGGGCAGCTGTGTGACTCCCCTAAGTCATGCCGAGCCTGGTTTCCTCATGTGTAAATCGGAGATGTCACTCACCCCTTAGACTTCTGAGGGCTGTACGTGGTGTAACAGGGGAAGAGCCCAGCACAGGCGGCCTGGGGAGGAGAGACACTCAGTGAGAGATGAGGCTTCTCACCTGTGCCTGACGACTGGCCCTCTGTCCCTCGCTCTTCCGCTAGGAGAGGCCGCCATGACAATGGGGTTGAGAACATACACTCCGCAGCCAGAACAGCGACCTGGGTTCAAACCCCAGCTCCGCCACTTCCTAGCTGTGTTGTCTTGGGCAAGTTACTTCACCTCTCTGTGCCTCAGTGTCTTCATCTGTAAAGTGGTGCTAACAATAGTTCCTAACATTTTGGGGGTCCTGTGAGGCTTAAATGGTTATGAAAGAGCCTGGCACATCGTAAACACTCAGTAAATATTAGTTATTACCGTAAGTCTGTACCCAGCTGTCACTAAGTGAGTGCTGACAGCAGGCCTCCTGGGGATTGCGGAAGAGCCTGCAGTGAAGCCAGAGGGCTTGTGCGTAGGCCTCAGAGCTGTGTGGCCTAAACGGACTGTTTCCCACGGTCTTGGTTGGCTCACCCTAGCAAATGAGCGCGTCTCCTGTGGGAAATGTGACCCGGCAGGGGTGCGATGTGGTCCGTGCAAGGGGAAAAGCGGACAAATAGACCCGCGTTCACATCCCAAGCTGTGTGACATCAGACAACTGGCTTTACCTCTCTGAACCTCGGTTTTCTCATCTGCAAATAGGGAGACTGATCCCTACCTCTTGGGGCTTGTTGAGGATGATACAGAAAAATGGATAACCCACCAAATATTAGCATCTTTCTTCTCTTGTTCACCAAGACACGTAAGGGTGTTCAGGGATTGTTAACAAGGGCTGGCTAGTGTGTGTGTGGGGGGGGGCGGGGGGGCTGCTTCTGAGAGCCAAGAAAAGCCGCTCCTGAGTCATGGCTGAGGAAACTGCCTGCTGCAGCTTCCACCCAGATTCCCTCCATCCTTCAATTGTTGTACCGCCTTCTCGGTTCCGACTTGCCAGCAGCGTCTATGGCTTTCTCGTTCCCCCAGGGAGTAGGTGGTGGTTTGGGCTCTAATGTCAGCATCTCAGTATCCTGGGGCACCGTCGCTCGGTCACAGCGTCAGACCCAAATTCATCCAGGTGACTCCCACCTTATGTTCAGTGGTTCATAGACCCCCGAACGACCACATGCCACACAGGGCCTGGGAGGAGCCGGGTAGAGAGGAAGCTCCTCATCATGTCACCATGGGTCACAAACGGCATGCCCAAGCCCTGACTCGTTCTCATAACAGGCCAGCGATGTGGGCATTTCCTCACCCCTATGTCACAAGTATGGGACCTGAGACGCAGAAAGATGACACCACTTATCCACTGTCACCTGGCAGAACAGAGATTTGAATGCAGGTCCTTTCTGAAAAGCCATACTCTTAGCCATTACACAGTGTAGCCTCTGGCTGGGCTGACCTGGTCCTGGAGCCCTGGTTCTCCAGGTGGGTGTAATTAGCATGTCACTGCCAGCCTAGTCACATAGGTCTGTCAACACCTGCCATTTTTATTCAGATGAACAAGGCTCAGAGAGGTTATGGACTTATCTAAGGTCACCCAGCTAGAAATGGCAGAGCCTGGAGCTACAGTCAGGTCTGAGCCACAGTGCAGGCTTCCACCACTAAATTTCCCTGCTCACAACTCCCATGCGCCGGAAGAGAGAGGCTGAAACCGGAAGCAGCCGTTGCTTTGCAGCATCAGTGAAGGTGTCTGAGGGAAACATCCTAGATACTGCCCAGTTTTCAGCCCTCCACTGGGCTCTCCACCTAGTCAGCAAGGATCGGCCAGAGCAGGTCCTTGGGGATTCGTGGAGGTGCAGGTGTAGCTTTGGGGGAGCTAGGGTGGCTCACTGCCCTTCAAGGGACTAAGGGGCAGCTCTTGGGTATCTAGGCTGCTTATGGGAACATGTGTTAGGTGCCTGTTATGTACAAGATACCCTCGTGTACCCATAGAGACACCTTAGTTCGTTGATCCTCATTGTCCACTCAAAGAGGTGAGTAGAATTATCTTCCTTTATGACAAAGCAGCCAAGGCTCAGAGAGGTTGAGCAACTGCCCAGTGACACACAGAGAGTAAAGAAAGTGGACAGGCTTTCAGACTGTTGAGCTCCCAAACCCAATCTGTTGCCACAGTCCCCCCGAGCAGGCCTGGAGTCCTTCCCAGCCTGTGATTACAGCAGACAGGGCATCTGGTTATTTTGTTTTATTATTAATTTTTACACTTCTGTTCTTGACATGTTTATAGACCTGGCAGACTGGAGCGCCCTTATTTCATTGGCCTTCATTATTGTTTGCAAGGCTGCAGTTCCCCAGGGTCAAGCTGCGCCATGACCTGCTCTGTGACACTTCCAGCAATAGGTGGCAAGTGTCGTGGACACATCACAGGGGTCCCTCCCACCTCAGCAGTTAGCTGGCCAGCAGTCACCCTACACCCAGCCCTGTCCGCCTCCTCCCACTGCATCTGAGGTCTGTTTCTTTCGGAGGCAAATACCCCTCAGTCATTATATATATAAAATTCATGCTAGCGAAAGTGTTCCATCTCTTTGTGCTGCTTGCGGTGACTGACATTGTTTCAAAGCAGATTCAGAAATAGTCTTGGTCCTGACATTTATGCAGCAAGCGGGTGCTGTTTGTTGCCGAGCAATTAGAACATAGATTAGCATAATATCGTTCCTCAACTTTAAAATGCAAGCGAGAGAGTGCTCTGTCACGGGCTCCCAGGAGCTCACCCAGCCCGCTTCCTTTTGTCTTTCTGCCTCTTCCTCCTCCACACCCATCCACCTACCTGCCTTGAAATAGTCAATTTCAAATTTTTAGTTCAAGAAAGTTTGTGTAATCTAAGTCAGAAAAAGACATGTCTTTGAGTTGCCCTGCAGAAGCAGCTCACAGTACCTGTATTCATAACAGGGCATTTTTTTTTTGTCCTTGGAAACTGTATGTGTGCTCACTCTCGTGTGTATGTGTGTGTGTGTGTGTGTGTGTGTGTGTGTGTGTGTGTGTTCACTCTTTTTTGCATTGCTCCTCTGCTTAAAACCCTGCAAGATGCCTCATTTCACACAGGATAAGAGCCAAGGCCTTCACATAGCTGAAGTCCTGCGTGATCTGTTCCCCATTGTCCCCTAACCTCATCTCCCTCCCAACTGTCCCCTGCCCTGCTGCCCCGTGAACACACCTGGTCCTCACACCTGAGAACTTCCCTGCTTTCTGGTCCCCCTTCCAGAACATGTTCCCCTGGCTGTCCACTCGCCTGTCTCTCTCTCTCACCAGCTTTGATGGCACACACGCCCTCCACCCCGGTCCATCCTCTGCTGTGGCACTTTCTCTGTCCCTCCTCCTTTGTTTCTCTCCTTATCATCTAACACACTAGATCATTTACTTTGTTCCTTGTCTGTAGGCTCAGCGAGAATGTCAGCATCAGGATAGTGGAGATTCGTGTCTGTTTTGTTCGCTGCTGTGTCTCCTCTTCTCAGGCGGGCTTAATGAAGCCGTGATCTCCTAATGTCACCCCCTTATCCTGGGGCGTAAGAGCTAGGGCTGTGGTGCCACATGGGTTAGGATTTGGTCGCTGCCACTTAGTGTCCGTGTCACCTTAAGGGTGGTCCATGCCACTCTGGCCTCACAGAGGGCTGCCACCAAATATAATGGTCGCGACCTCAAGTGCTTTGGGGAAACTTGCACGATTTCAGGGAGTGATCTCCTCAACATGGGTTGTGGAGTTTCTTTATCCTCTAGTCTAGGTTACTTCCATTTTCCGAACCCCAGATGGGTCACAATCATTGGTTCAACACCAAAATATCTGTTATTTCCATAAATAAACATGCATAGAAATAAGTAAGATAATAGAGAAAAACGTGATGTGGTTTTAGGTAGTTTGCGATTAGAGAAATAGGACATGAGAGGTCTGTATCTGACTTCTAGATACAGCCCCAGATGCCAGGCCTATGAGGAGTTTGCGGTTGACTCTGGGCCCGTGAGAAAGGTGTCCCAGGGCACCGGGCACTTCCCTCTGCACCAGAGAGATGCCAGTTTCAACAATGATCCTCTAGGCTGTGCCATGGGGGGAAGTCACTAAACCTCTCTGAATCCATTTCCTCACCTGTGATACAGGTAAGGCCCCCCTCCTCCTGCAGAGCTGTTCACCAGCATTACAACAGTGTGTGCAAAGCGCCATGTTTGGTGCCCAGTGTGCAGTGAGAATATGGTCTGTGAGTTTCTCCGTGCTTACTGGGCGCCAGGCACCATGCGAGGGCTGTCTCATGCGTCCTCTCACCTAAGAGGAATCAGTCACCCGAGTCTATGCACACGTGCGCATCAGTGAGAGTCCCACCTCTAGAAATGTGTCCCAAGGTGGTCATAAAGTGTGTGTGCAAAATTTTAGTTTAAAAGAAAGAGAGATAATTTCGACATGATGTATGTTAATGAAAAAAAAACACAGAAGTAATTGATGTCCTACAACGAGAATGCTTAAATAGACTGTCGTATGGCCATGAAAACAGTGCTGCAAACGAAGAATTAAGGATGGGGGTGGGGGTGGGGCGGTGAATGCATAGTAATGGTGAGCTTTAAAAATCAGTTTACAATTTTGTACAAAATGCATGACTTTTGCTTTAAATGTACAAGCGCATGAATATTAGTCCACAGAAGGTGAGTGAAATGACCCATGTGCAGTGCTAATGGTGATTATGTGAAGATTCGGGTAAAATCCGTCCTTTCTAGCTCCACTTTTGTCCATATCCACATTTTCAGCTTCTTTACAGTGACCATCTGCCATGGGGGTAATACAAGCAAAATACACAGAAGTTACTTGTAATTTAAAAATTAAAGTGCTGGGAGCACTCGCATCTTTTTGGTGGCTTGTCTCGAGCGAGGCAAACATGTTGTAGGCAGAGTTTCGCTGATTTTATCTGTATGAGGTGGGCTGGGCATAGCACGCTGGCGACGCCAGGGAGCTGCGCTGACCCCATTTTAGGAGTAAGTGTCCTGAGAGACACGGGGAGCCTGGATTGTGCCCATGTTCAGCCTGTGGGAGGTCAGGCCTGAGGCCGACCTCACTGCCAGCCCACCTGCCCGACACGGAGCAGAATTACAGAGAAAATGAGACGGTTTCCTGGTGAACCAGCTCCCAGAGAAATTGAACATGATGGTCTATATCCAACTCTCCCCCTGCTTCTCCCACCCGTTGGGAGCCCTGGTCGTCACACTGTCCCAGCTCATCTGGGGCAGGGCCTCGGGGGCGTGAGGAGAGGAGAGTAAATCATATTCTGGAGAGATTCACAGATTTCCAAAGAAATTGAGTGCCTGGCTCGGAGAGGGATAGGCATTTTTTGTTTTGTTGTTGTTTTTTTCCTGGAAATACTAATTCTTTGGTTTTGTATGAAACTATGTATCTTTTATATTTTTTAAATTATGAAATATATCACATATTGATATGAACAGAATTTGAGTATATGTATTCTATGACTTGCTTTTGTGATTCATCCGTGTTGATGCAAGGGGCTATAATTCATTCACTTTTCACTGCTGCATACTATTCCAGCATGCATCTAAACCGTAATTTTTTTTTCATCTATTTCATTTTTGTGGGACTTTTTTTTGTAGTTTTTTTACTGTTACGCAAAATGCTATTATGAATGCATGTATTCTTACACATGTAAGAATTTATTGAGAGTATATACCCAGGAATGAAATAAAAAGGTTTATAAGGTATATTGATTCTTCAAAATCACTAGGTAACACAAAATGTTTTTCCAGAATGGTTTTATTAAATAACACTGTTCTTAGCCTTTCATGACAGTTCATACTTCTAATTATTACTTCTCCTTATTTCTTGTTAACTTTGGTATTTCCAGAATTTTTTGTTTTCACATTTTTGCCAGTATAGAGAGGTTGCTCATAATTTGCACTTTTTATTATGACAACTGGTTAATCAGCTTTTCACGTATGTACGGGTCATTTGTGTTTACTGTCCTGTGAGCTACTTTTCAAATCTTTTGCCTATTTTTTTCTGTTGGGTTGTCTGTCATTTTGTTATTGGTTCATGAGCAGCAGTTCTCAGTTCTGCTGAAGGGTATGTGATGTATATGTCCGTCCTTAGGCCAGCACAAGCTGCCTTAATTACTGTAGCATTAGAGCAAGTCTGGAGGTCGTGTAAATCTTCTAACTTCATTCTCTTTAAGATCATCCAGCTCTCCTAGTTCTCTGATCTCCATAAAAAAAGAAAAAAAAATAGAATCAGCCCACCACTTTCTAAAATGAAGGAAGAAAGAAAAGGAAAAAAGTGGGGGAAATGCCTGCTTGCACTCATGAGTATTTATCCCAGAGAAACAGAAAGTTATGCTCATGCAAAAACCTATACATGAGTGTTCTTACAACCCCAGCTGAGAACAACGCAGATAGATGTCCTTCGATGAGTAAGCAATTAAAGTGTGGTGCATTCATACCATGGAATGCTACTCAGCAGTAAAAAGACATGAACTGCTGGCACTCAACAACTTCAGAGGATATCCAGGGGATTCTGCCAAGGGAAAAAGCTGATATCGAAAGATAAAAAGTTTCCATACTATATTATTTCATTTATATGATATTTATAACATTTATATTTAGGCCAAGGATTTGTACATGGTCCGTGACAACACTAACTTATTGTTTCTTTTCTTTTCTCTGAATTCATGCTTTGAATTTTTTTTTCCTCTGAGGATTTCCTTTACTTTCTTTCAAGCTCAGTCGTATGTTTTAAAAGGTTTTGTTTTTATTCAGATTTAAATTTTGGTTTGTGTGTTCTTCATTAGGACAATTCCCCCCCGCCCCCACCGCCCCGCAAGACATCTAGTCTGTCTTATTGCCAGAAATAGAAGTTTTAAATTTTAATGTACCTTTTTCCAATTAGAGAGGACTTAGTTGGGCTTTGTATATGGAGGTTGGATCTTAAAAGATCAGAAATGTTGATTCTCATGAGACATGTAGAATACGGCCTAAGGCCTTTGTACCATTTGGGGGGCCCTCAGGGGGTGGACACCTCTGTTCTTAGAGATTTTACTGATGATGTTTGCGGTGACGCTCGTGGTGGAGGCTATGGCGAGATGGCACACAACATGGCAGCCAAACAAATCTGCTCAAATCTATGTAGCGACATCTTAGCTTTGTGACCCTGAGCCAACTAGATCCCCATCATCGAAGGCAGTTTCTGTATACGTTGGATATAATAACACACAACTCATGGGGTGAAAAATAAATGAAATAATGTACTGGAAAGGGCCTGACATATAACAATTATTGGAAATATGGGAAATGCTAGCAATAGTAAGAATAACTATAACACCAGGCATACCTAGGTGGCCCTCGCCCTGAGATCGTGGGTAGACCAGATGGCCCTGTGCGGGGCCACTCAGGGAGCAGCTAAAGATGCTTTTGTGGCTCCATCTTGTGTCTGTTCAGACCAGTCTCTTCCTAGTCTCACTGGTGGAATGAAAGCGGCTTAGGGCATCTCTTGATGGGATGACCGTCCTGGACTGTGTTAAGAACTGGAATATTGGCTCGTGCAGACTAGAGCTTTGTCATCTTTCCTGCTGTTTCCCCAGCAACTAGAACCAGATCGGGGCCCATAGTAAGTGCTCACTTAATGTTTCCTGAAGGAAAGAGTGGTAGAACAATCTCAGTCAGCAGTTCCCGAACTTTCTGTCCCCCAGAATCCCAAGCACATCTTCCCCGGTGGAGACACTCTGGGTTTTAGTACATCACCACTATCATCCAGCTTGAGTTTGGAAAATAGGCAAGAATTTCATTCCAATTTTGAAATAATGCTGAACCCTGCCACGGACATGCTGGTTTGGTGGAGGCAGCCAGTGCAGGTCAGACCTTAGCCTCCGGCAGAGTCCTGCCGCCCTCGTTGGCGAACACAGCCCGTTTTCAGAAACTGGGCTGTTCTGGGAAGTTTCTTGTACAAATAAAAATTGCCTGAGGATCCTCTTTACATGCTCAAAACCCAATTTTTTTTAGATCGTGAAATCTCACAAACTTTGACCTACCAAATATTTTTCTTGTTATTAATGACCCTCAGTCTAGAGGGTCCACTGGGGGGTAAGTGATGGAATTTGAACTCTGTTTTCTAAGTCTGTGCTTTTTCCATGCACACTTAGACCAGGTACAAAATTGGAGGTGTACAATGATGAAAGAAAGGAAGAAAGGAAAAGAAAGAAAAGGCAGGAAGGAAGGAAGGAAGGAAGGAAGGAAGGAAGGAAGGAAGGAAGGTGGGATAAACAAAGCCAGAAGGAGCTGGATCAAAATGTTAGCAGTTCTTAACCATATTATTGACTGTATTCCCTACAGCAACAGATGGTTGTCAGACTTTCTGTGGAGATCACATCGTAAGGTACACAAATGTTGAATCACTATGTTGTACACCTGAAACTAACATTATATGCCAACTATACTTTAATTAAAAGAATGTTGGCAGTTCTTACATCAGAGTTCTGGTTCTGGGATTTTTTTCCTTCTTTTCTGTGTGTTCCTAATTTTATGCAATGTACGCTGAACATAAATAAGACCCATGAGCCCCCCAGGAATACTTAGGGAGTAGGGGCATCCCTAGCTGTCCGTGTGGGTCCTTCTGTCTCTTGAGCTGTACTCACGGCCTTTTCCCTGCTCTCTGGGAAAAGCTCTCTTCTATGAGTCACCTCACTCCAGAGGCAAAGTGGCTTCTTTCTTCAAAAGGCACTGCGATTTAATCACAAATTTAATTGCTGCTCCGAAAGATCGGCGTTTTACTTCCCTCAGATTCGCTGTCTCTCGCATCAAACCGTTCGGTGAATCATTAAGCAAGTCAGTGTGATGGAAAGTCTGTCTGCTCAAAACCCACCTCTCTCCTACGTGCCTCCTGGTGCTGCTTTTCCCGGTATTGACGGAGCCTGGTGGAAACACTGCCCTCCCCTATCATTATGCTGCATCCAGCGTGTGTCGATAACGGCCAGGAGCTCCAGGCCTCTCCTGGTTAGAATGAAGGAAGTAGCACTTATCGAGCACCTGCTTCAGGCCCTGAGTTCAGTGCTTTCAATCCAGTATTTCATTCACAACACGGATGGGAGAGGCGTGGGCATTGCCAGGGTCAAGGTCGGGAGACTGAGGCCGAGAGAGAAGTTCAAAGGTGTGGGGCCAGCAGTGTGTCGCAGGGACTGCTCTCTCAGCCCTGATGTCAGCCAGACAAGGCCTGGAAAGTCTGCTCCGCCCTACCTGTGACCTCAGGCCGCTGGTTCAGCCTCCCGAAGCCTCAGGCCTCTCGCCTGTAAGGCAGGGAAGACGAACAGAACCACCACCACCGCGTTGCTGTACCATCGTAGGCACAGTGACATTCACAGCATTCTTTTCGTAGGGCTTGTACATTTCCCAATAGGTTTATTTCTAGACATTTTAGGTTTCTTTTTGGTATTGTGGATCGGACCATTTTTTTCCCGTTATGGTTTTCATTGGCTGTTGCTTGTCATTTCTTTTTTTTATGTTAACTTTGTGTACATGGGACTATAAGCTCTAAAAAGGGAGAAACTTTATTATGTTCACCTATGTCCTGAATTCTTAGAGAAATGCCTCGCATACAGTAGCTATTTGTTAAATATTTGTTGAATGAATGGATCTGGCCAATTTACCGAATTCTCTTATTCTTTCTTATGGGTGGTGGTTGTTGTTTTCAGTTGATTCTCTTGAATTTTTAGTAGATGGCAAATTGTCTGCAACTTGTGATGCAGCTTTCCAAATTTCATGCTTTTTATGTGAGACAGTGTTGGTCTGGGTGGACATCTGTGGTGGTTCTGTAGTCAGTAGGGATGCTTCTAATGTTTCCGTATTAAGTGATATTGGGGGGTGTTTATTGGGAGGTGTTTCTGGTTAGCTGCCTTTCTCCAGATTGTGGAAGCTTCATCCTGTTCCAACTTCCCTGAGGTTTGGTTTTTATTTTATTTTACTCTTTTAAACCAGGATCAAATGTTGGATTTCATTATCTGTGTTTCTGGCATCTATTGAGACGATCATCTGGTATTTCCCTCTTTGATTTGGTGACGCCATTTCATTAGTTATGAAAAGTGACAAGGATATAGAACTAGACACATAGATAACGATTTTGAAAATGCGCATTCAATAGCACGCTCGCGGATGGCAGCCATGGAAAGACATCACTGTTACTCTAGGAGGGGACATCGTCTGCCCATCGGCCACACCCCTAGGGTCACGGTCGCCCCGAATGAGAGAGGTTGTTTATCTGCCTAGCTGTAGGGTGAGACATTTCCTGGGTCGTGTGACCTAGGGGGCAGAGCGACCATCATGAGGGTCCTTCTGGGCCTCTCGGTGGCCTCGGCTCTGCGCCGGGGGGCAGGGGCAGTGAGCAGAGTTGACACTCCCTGTCTCTGGCAGCCATGCATCTCTTCCAGGAGGCTGCAGGAGTAGGTGGAGATAGAAGAGGCCCGCGGGCAGAACAGTCATCTTCTGTCCTCTCTGTGGCTTTTCATGTGGCTTCAGGGGATGGTAAGAGCCAAGCGTTAGGAGCCTCACTGCCACCCAGCTTTTTCAGAGGGAACCCGTTCCCTGTGATTCATTTGATTTCTGTCCTTTGCGCCTATCTCTGTCGGGAATTCTACCATGAAGAGTGATGGCTGAGAGGACAGGAAGTGGGCATCCCTGGGTTCCTGACAATACCAGGGATTTTTAAGAGATTTGGTAGTAAGGTACTGTAGTGACTGAATAGTACCACCTCCCCCCCAAAGATATGTTCAAGCCCTAACCCCCAGGAGCTGTGAATGGGGGCTTATCTGGAAATAGGACTTTTGTAGATGTAATCAGTTAAGGACCTTGAGGCGAAACCATTCTAGATGGTGGGCTCTATATCCAGTAACTGGTGTCACTGTAAGAACAGCAGAAGAGGCCGGCAGAGTGGCTCAGTTGGTTAAGTGCTCGCTCAAGAGTGTGAGCTCTGAGCAACAGCGGTTCAATGCCCGGCCCGAGCTGAGCTGCTGCTGAGCTGCCAACAGGTGGCAGGATGGCTCAGCTAAAAAAAAATAAATAAATAAGAACAGCAGAAGACACATAGAAACATAGTGGAGAAAGCCACATGAAGATGGAGGCAGAGCTCAGAGTGATGCAGCCACAGCCAAGGAGCACCAGCACTGCTAGGGGCCCCCGGAAGCTGGGAGGCTGGGAAGGACCCTTCCCTACAGGCTTCAGGGGGAGCGTGGCCCTGCCGATACCATGATGTCAGTTTCTAGCCTCCAGAAGTGTGGGAGAATAAATCTGGGAGAATACATAAGCCACTCAGTCTGTGGCACCTTTGGGAAACAGATACAGGTATATTAGGTTTAGTGTTTAGTTTGGAGGACATTTTTGCTACCATAACATAAATAACCACATTTAAAAACTTAAATGCAAAAAAAGTGATAATTTAATAACAGGGAAATTTTAGTAACTTTTTTTATGTCTAGCTATAGGGAACTGGTTAAATAACTTAGGATACATCAACTTATTGAAATACAGAGGATGCCCCCCAAAAATGTATACACATTTTAAGAAAGGAAAACACTGTATTAAAATTGTAATACTCAATATATATTGATAACAAAAGATGAATACAAGTCATATGTATATATTTTTTTGGCACCCCCGGTATATTCTACGGCTATTACAAAGGATGGTTATTAAAACTATCTAACAATATGAAAAGAGAATATTTGTTTCAATGTTAAATGACCAATAAATAAAATAAAATTTCTGTTTAGGATATTTATAATTATATCTGCATATAAACAAAGACTGGAAGACAATACAGAGAAATTAAAATGATTCATATGATAAAACAGTAGAATTATGTGTAATTTGTAAAATTCTCTAGGATTGTGATGAAAATGTTTTCATACTAATTTAATTAAAATTCTATGACTGTTTTCTTAGGAGTATGAAATAATGATAGACCAAATGTGTCATAAAACAAAATGTGTCCAGAAATCTGCAAAGATTTGTGTGTCACTAATTTACAGACTCACAGGGAAAAAAACAGTTTTGGAAGGCAAAACTTGACTCAAACACCACTATTGCCCAGGCTGGTCTTATTCAAAAAGCACATCCAAGAAACACACTCCGCTGCTTCTTTCTACCTGTAGCCAGTGTGCAGTACCCAGCTCACCCCAACACGACCCCCAGGCCTGACAGCGCCTCGCCTCCAGGTCCACCCCCTGCCAGCAATCCCTGTCATGACAGGACCGTCTGTCCTCATGATAGTGCCGTCCTGTCCGGTGAAGGCATCGTATCTCTGATGTTGGTTAAATCAGGGTGGGTACCAGGTCTGCTCTCGTATTCTCCTATGGAATCACTCAGTTACCAGAGCACTCCTGAGCAGGGAACAGGTGAAAAAGGGTCCTTACCTCTTGGGTCTTATGGGAGGGTTATTAGATAACAAACTGTCTTTTAGGAAAAGCAGAGACCTGCTCCACATGGGTGTCGGATGTGGGGCGATTTATGTGGAACATAGAGGGGCACTGACTCAGCGTCCAGTGGGGAGGGGCGCGTGAGAACGAATTGGGGGCACACGGGAAAAGGCCCACTTGACAGTTTTACTCCAAAGCTCTGACATCCAAGGTTAGTTCAAGTAAACAAGCTTCAAAATCAAAAACTGAAAGATAATTAGTTCTCTTAAAATAGTCTCAAATTTAGTCTTTTATATATTACATATATAAGCCGTTTATCCTCACTCCTCCACACCCTTCAACTATTTCAAATCAAAAAAGGTTTTCCTGTACTTTTAATTCTATGATAGCTCTCTAATGCATGTTCTTTCTGAAAGGACATAAAAATTGGAAATCTAAATTATTTTTCTGAATCCTATTAGGAAATTAGTTTAAGGATTCTAGTTGTTTCTCAATTGTCTTCGTTACAAACTTGTTTGAGCACCTATTATGTGCAAGGAATGAATCTTGGGGAGCAATGCATCTGACATCTAGCCCAGTCTTGGCAAATTTAGACTAGAATAAAATGCAGGGCAGAGGTGAGGCCTTAGGTGGCCGTGAGCATGACCCCATGAGGTCCTGGACAAGGCCATGTTCCCGGGATTAATCCTAACAGAGGTTTCAGGAAGTTTCCTTTACTTGATGGACAGGCAGAGAACAGCACCCCAGGCAGAAGGAACAGCAATGCAAAGACACGGGTTTCAGAGCGTCTGGTCGGAGCCCGCAGGGGCAGGCACCACCTCCCCATTTCTGTGCCCCAGCAGCTCACATCACAGATTGGCACAGGGAGGTTTCACCAGGACAGGGACCATGTCTTCTTCATCCAGGTGTCCCCAGGCCCAGTCGAGTTTGGTGCCAGGTTGCCACTACATCATACTTTGTCACGGTTAGTATGCAGTCAGGGTCTCAACATTCATTGTCTGCAGGGCCAAGAAGGTAATGAAAACGAGTGGAGCCAGGCTAGTATAAGCCATTAGAGAACAGTGGGGACTGGGGCCAACCGAAGAGTGCCACCATGTTGGAATGGGAGCTCCGTGTTGCTGGGTTGGCCAACTTTTCAAGAGAAGTCCAAAAAACATCTAAATGTGCATGTGAAATTTTCAGATCTTTGAAATGCCCAAAGACCAACGAATACACACCCAAGGACCAGACTCCGCTCATGGCCCGCTAGCATGTGGCCCAGGAGCACGGTGTATAGTAGACTAAGGGAGATAAGACTGGAATGGTGACCTGGGGCTACGGGCAAAAGAACCTGGGACGTCTGCCTGTGAAGCGTTGGGAGCATTTTCCAGCAGGGAGATGGCAGGAAGAAATCTACCCCTGGCGTGGAGGAAGTGGGCGGAGGATGGCAGAACCCAGATGATGGGAGACTGGGAGGCTGCTGGCGTATCCAGGTGAGAGATGACAAAGCACAGCTGCTGGAGAGTGACCGGTGGACAGCACGAGGAGGAGGAAAATGTAGGGGCACAATGGGGAGATCTGGCGAGCAATGGACAGAGGGAGGAGGGGGGTATGGCTGACTTTGGCCTTATGGCCTGGGTAACAGGGTGAATGGGGTGCCGTTCACAGGACACGCCCTGTCCCCTCCTGCACGAATTCCAGACAGTGCACCTGGTAGAGGGGCTCACTCGTGCACTTCCTGTCAGAGTGCTGCTACTTTTCACGTGCCTCCCCCCACCCCGGACACCACTCCCAAAGCGAGTCCCTTTGTTTGCCTTTCCCCCCTCCCCGTCACTGCTCCATTTCCTTTACCGAGTTGCCATTTCATCCAGCTCCTGTCTTCTGTGTGCCTTCCCTCCTACGGGCAGCCCACCCACCTGCCTTCCTCCTGCAAATGAGGCTTTTAAAGCTAATTACCTCGGTTTTTTGATCCAGCACAGAAGACATGCACTTAAAGAAGTGAGACCAGGTGACTTTGGCCTATTTTTAGTGGCTACAGTTTGTAGGCTATGGCATCTGTTGTCACAGTAGCACAGACCAGATCCCCCTTGTCTGAGGATCTGTAAAATCTGCAGTTAGTTAGGTACCAAGGGTTAACCTGGTGATAAAGCCAGGTCCTGTTGCGTGGGAGGACCCTTCCAGCCTTGCCTGGTGAGGGTAAGAAATAATCAAGAACAGGAATGCAAATAGACAGAAAGGAGAAAAGCAGACACGCGGAGGACACACGTGCGTTACCTGCCCCCCACTCCCCAGATGAACGCCTGGGGCCCCAGGGCCCCCTCAGCTCTTAGACAGAGTCAGCGAATGCTAGAAGGGAGAAAGTCATTGATGGGTCACTTTATCTTTTTTTTTTTTTTTTTTTTTTTTGGGTCACTTTATCTTGAGAAGAGAATGTAGATTCTCCTTCAAACCAGGTTCATACTCAGATCTAAGGGACCCTATCCCTGAAACGAGGGGACTTGTAGCTACTGGACAAGGGGGCTTTCACCCCTCCTTAAGGAGAGCTAGAGGCTCTTCCTTACCGTAGAATACTTCTCAGCGATTAGCACAACTCTCGGTACGTGGAATAGCCTGGAGGACTCTCAGATGCCTTATGCTGCGTGATGGAAGCCAGGCTCAAAAGGCCCACAGTGTACAATTCCATTTATATGATCATCTGGAAAACGCAAGCTCTTAGGAGAAAAAAATCAGGTCAGTAGTTGTGAGGGGATGTGAGTGAAGAAAGGAGGTCAGCGTTCACGGGGCACAAGAGAAGTGTCTGGGGTGAAACAGAAGGCACGCAAATGCACCGTACAAGCAGCGTTACTTAGCCATTCTAAATGGGAAGCGAGGAGATTGTCCAAGCCCACGCAGCATAGAAGAGCAGCTGGAATGCTGGTGCCAGCTCTCTTGGAGAGTGAAAGACTGAGGCTTAGGGGAAAAGCCCATGATGCCTGCTTCCCCGTGACAACCACTGGGACTCTGCACCAGAGAACCTCCACTTGAAACGCAACATTAATGAAATATCATACGACTGAAGGACATAAAACGATCTTGAAACCTGAAATATCCACAATGCCTTGGGTTGGAGAAACACCCCAAGGGGGAGGGCAAAGCCTGGGTGTTTGTTCCATCACTCAGTGGAAACGGTTTCTATGGGAACGTGCTACCTGCCCCAGGCCACTGCATAGGAGTGCAAGTGGCATTTGGACGTGCTTGATCCAAGCAGTGTCTAGTTCTGCAGCAGTGTCCTAGTGTCCTGTTGCTTACAGGTGACCGTCCCTGCCATGGGCAGATGCCCAGCCATTCTGCCCTCAGCCTGCTCCCCAGCTCACACCTCCTCCTCTGGAAAAGCAAAGTGGGGTCCCGGGTCCCAGCAGACTTCCCACGCAGCCCGCCTGCCAGCCTTGAGACGCCACCACAAATCTGCCAGGCATCTCAGGCACCTGTCTCTTTTACGTCTGGGCTTTAATGAAATGACGACTTGCTATCTCACGGCAGCAGGTTTCTCTGTTGTTGCTGCTGTTTTCCCTAACGGAGAGATTTTCTGACTCAGCTCAGCTCTCCTGGATGGAGTATGGCGATCAGAGGGGCTATTTGCTGGGCGCTCCTTTCCCTGTTTGGCCAGGCTCCTCAGAGCTGGGTTTCAGCGTTCAGAAGTAGGAAAGCAGACGCTGCCTCATTAAAAACTTGGGTGCCTGTTTGATTCATTAATCATCTTGCCCTAATACTCCCTGATGTCTGTTCATCGCCGTTAATCACCGGCTGGTAGGAGGGAGCCACCGGCTGTCCCGCTTTCCCCTTAATCCCTTCTCTACCCACGTCCAGAGCCTGCAGGAGAACGTGGGCCCCAGGATGAGGGGTGCAGATGGTGGCGGGTGCTTTGTCCTGTGGGCCTTGGATGCTGAGCGGTTCTGTCTTGTGAAGGTCGTGGGCCTTCTCACCATCTCAGTGGTGACCTGTCACTGAATCCCTGCCAGTGTTTAATAGGAGGCCCCCATTTGACAGATGGGGAAACTGAGGCTCCAAAGTGGCTTTCCCAGAGTCATGGAGCAAGGCTTGGACGTCACGGGTGTGACACCCAGCAGCCCAAGCAGCACAGGAAGCCCCTGCTGCTCTGTGTCCCCTCTTCCTGCCCACCAGTGGGCTGCTGGGAAGACTGGCAAGAGTGTGGGCTTTAGATGAATGAAAACCCCAGCTTCACCCCTTTAGGGGTGACCCCAACCCCTCAGTTTGATCATTTACAGATCGGGGATAGCATGTTTCTCACAGGGCTATGAGGGCTGAGTAAGAAGCTATAGGAAGTGCCTTCCACCGTGCCAGTCGCAGATGCCCCACACAGGGCAATTTTCTTCCAACACCCCCTCCCCCTAGGGCTGGGGGGTGCCCTTTCCTCTCAAGGAAAAGGATTTGACAGATTTCTTCACACTGAGTGACTGGACCCTAATGCCCAGTCGCTGCTCTCAACTCCCTTCCTGGGGCCAAGTGCCAATAGCGTTCCCGGCACACACCAAGCCCCAGGGCCTTTGCACAGGCGGTGCCCACTTCCCGCTCAGCCCCGACCTTCCTCCACCGTTACCTGGCGAGCTGTACTCATTCTCCAGCCAAGTTCAACTCTCTCCTCTGCTGGGAAGTCCTTCCTGATCTCTCCAGCCAAGTTCAACTCTCTCCTCTGCTGGGAAGTCCTTCCTGATCCCACTACTCAGAGCTGTGCAGTTGTTTTCTCAGACTCTGGGGAAAGCCTGCCAACAACCACCAAAATGGGCCAGCCCATCTCCTGCTGTCTCAGCGATGAATGAATTGCCCTGCAGGAATTTGTCTCATGAGCCTGGATCACTGGGAACTAATGAGGTGTCAGGGACCTGGACTGCAAAAGGGAGGCATATGGAAGTTGGTTCTCCCTCACCCCCGACATCAAACTTTCCCCAGACTTTGAAAACACTCAACTTTTTCACTTTAATTACCTGGTAAGATTCATGGACTTTCAGGCACAAATTTGCTCTGGGATTTGAATTTGAAAATACCCAGATTTCAAAAGGTTAAAACCTTCCATAGATTAATTAATGTCTTTATCAATTCTTTTGTTTATTCGACAAACGGTACTCACCCCGTCTGTGCTGTGCCCAGGTGTGCATGTGGCTCCGTCCCCAGAGCTGGGTAGGTGACCACACACGACCTTGTCACCTGATAGCCTGATGTGTGTCCTGGAGAGTCACCTGGAGTGAGGGGGAGTCCCTGACTCTCCGTTTGTCTGATGTTTTCTTCTATTAGACCCGCGATCTCCAATGTGATGGAGGGGACACACTGTCTTTTTAAGTCACTTAGAATGGCTTCTCGCTGTGTGGTTAGACCACCAACTGAGCACTGTTCAGACTCATTTGTTTCATTGAACTCTGTGTTTTAGGGATTTATTTTTAATTTAATTTTATCATATTGTAAGGTAAAATATGTTATGTTTTCCTAAGTCAAAGCTACAAAAAAATGTATATAGTCAAAAGAAGTCTAGTTTCTGTCCCTGTCCCCTCACCTGGTTCACCCTGTTCCCCTAGGGAAGCATTTTATTTTATTTTATTTTTATTAGTTTCAAACAACTGTGTGTACAAACGACATAGTGATTACACGTTTCTATACCTCACATAGTGATCACCCCAATAAGCCTATTACCCACCTGACACTGTACATAGTTATTACAGTATTATTGGCTATATTCCCTGTGCTGTACTTTACATCCCGTGACCATTTTTTTAAATTACAGTTGACATTCAATATTATTTTATAGTAGTTTCAGGTGTACAGCATGGTGGTTAGACATTTATATAAGTTATGCTGTGATCCCCCTGATAAGTCTAGTATCCATCTGATACTATACATAGTTTTTACAATATTATTGACTGTATTTCCCCATACGGTACTTTACATCCCTAGGAAAGCATTTTAAATTATGGTTTGTCTTTCTGATATTTTCTGAATATAAATGTCCCAGCATGAATGATCCGAGAGAGAGAGAGAGAGAGAGAGAGAGAGAGAGAGAGAGAGAGAGAATGTGCATCCATGATGGGAGTCACAGCTTTTTTATAACCTAATCTTGGATAAGATATCTCATTGCTTCAGCTGTATTTTATTAGTTGGAAGTGAGCCAATAGGTCCAGCTAAGACCAAAGTGAAAGAGATTACACAAATGCTTGAATACCAGGAGATGGGGACCCTGCAAGGTCCTCTAAGAGACTGTCTACCACACCATCTTGTTAACTCTGGAGTCCCAAAATGATACAACTCTAAACAAGTTGGAGAATTTAACTTCATTTCAGTAATTCCACCACCTCCATATTTCTACCTGAATTTATTTCCTTCAAATGCAGAAATGGCACTTTCTTTGACTTGTTTATACTGTGCTTCCATTTCCCCCCCTTTCTTCTTGTTTTCTCTTTATTTTAGTCTCTGCCGTTTTCTTTTTTTCTTCTTTCCCCACAATCTCCCTTCACGGGATAGATTAAACCTAAGGTTTCCATCGGTAGAGGAGCCATTTCATCCTGAAAGAGAAAGCTCCCCCTGGGTTTACTGACACTGCAGCTCATCATATGACACATGTGCTCGCTGTTCTCTCTTGTCCATGGGTTCTCTGTTCAGGGGAATTAGAGAGAGGATCACGTTTCAGACACAAAGCTCCTGAGTCTCTCCTCTGCCCCCAGCCTTTTCACATACGCTCTAGGAGGTCAATGCTATGTTGTGTTCTGCGGACGAGGGCACTGGCAGGTGACTTGATCGAGGTCACACAGCTGGTTAAGTGGCCTGAATAGGACCCAGAAGCAGATTGGGGGGTGGGGGAAGGATAAAGGAGACTCTCAATCCATTCTGATTCCCACTTATTTCTCAGCTTGATAGCTAGAGTGACTTAACATGTGTAAGCAGGACCTCAGAAACACGCATCCCTAACAAGCACACCAGATAGTTCTCATACTGGTGGCTTCTTTGAGAACTATCCTTCTGGTGTAGTCTTATTTTGCAGATGAGGAAAATGCTTAAGGCCACAGAGTGAGCTCATGTTGGGAGCTGGAATCCCAGTTGGCAAGTTTCTTGATTCTCAACCACGGTTTTTGCCAGGCCCGCACAGGACTCTGGAAGGCAGAAAGGCCTAGGTCTGCAGCTTCAAGAATTAATAAACGCACAGCCTGGGAGATAAGAACAGGCCAGGAAGCTAACAAATCCTGTGTAGGACGCGCAAGCCGGGGTGTCCCTGGGAGCACAGAGTGGACCCAAGTCTTACTGAGGATGCACTCAACCCCACTTACTCCTCCCAGTGGCCCTGAAAGATAGCAGCTATTATTCAGCTTTACAGAAAGGAACGTGAGATCCACAGAGAGAACGTGGCTTGCCCAAGGGCATAGTGCAAGTGATAAGTGAAAGAGCCCAGAAAATAATGAGGATGATAATGATGGTGAAATGACGATGGTGATGATGGTGGTGGTGGTGGTGGTGGTGGTGGTGATGGTGGTGATGGTGGTGATGGTGATGATGGTGATGGTGATGACGATGATGACGATGATGATGATGATGATGGTGATGGTGGTGACGGTGATATTAGCAAGTAAAGGTAATGACTGTCATTTCTGGAACTTGGCCCCAGGTCAGCCTCTCTGTTCAGAATATGGCTTCCAGTATTTCACTGACTTGACTCTAGCTCTAAGGGGTAGGTGTTAGGTACCAGGCCCTCCCTCTTCAAATCCAGGAATTTAAATAATATTAACTATTCTCTCCGCTTGCCACAGGGGAAGAATCAAGGGTCATCGTTCTCTTGTTCTTCTTTAAAACTTTGGGAAGAGCAAACTGTTGGGGAACTGGAAACTTGAAGTTCTGACAATCTTGAGGCACCCAAGCGAATGGAGGAGCTGATAGTGGTGGGATTTGCTTGCCAGGACTCTATAAATAGCAGCTTGTACCTACACGGCACCTCATCTGCACACATCAAAAAGCACATTAGAAGAACATTAAAATGTCAGGTGGGTTAAGCCTGAAATGTGACCTACCTTATTATCTTGTGAGGGAGAAAAAGCTGTCAAGAACTCGTTTCCCCGGCTGCTTTGGATATGTGGGGGCTGCTGGGCCTCCCCTGGGAGACGCGCCAGGAGCTAGCCTGAGGGAACAGAGGTTGTCCTGGGCACTCGCCACTTTTAATCAGAGCTCGATGTGGAAAGATTTGGGCAGTTACTGTCAGGAGCCTTGTCTAAGCAAGTCCATGTCGTTCCCAGGGGTTTCTTCCCCAGGACCGCGGCTGCAGGTAGAACCCAGCTCCCCAGCTGTCCTTCGCAGCATTCTCTGAAAACAAGTCTGTAGGCTTATTTCTAGTCAAGCATCCGCCACCGGTTACTTTGGGGGCCTCTCCCGGGGTTTGTAAGTTACAGCTGGAGGCGCTTACCAGTCCATATGCCTCAGCAACTCTGGAGGCAGCCTCCCTGCTGTCTGGTGACCGCCAAGATTCCAGAACATTGCAGAGAGTTTACAGATTCAACGCAGTCCAAAACTCTGATGAGGAGACTTGAGTTCAAGGTGGCTTACAAGTTGGAGAAATCACCTAACGTTAGACTCCCCAGAACATGTGGCAGAAGTGGGCCTCGGGCTCATGGCGCACTTTGTTGAGGGTCCTTCTGTCGGCCACCCTCTGAGGGTCGGGGTGAGGAGCGTGGGTGAGGAACACGGATGTCTGAGAATCGTGGGGCTGTGTGTTTGTGGTTTCCCCTTGGGAGGCGTGTGAGACAAGCTTCTGATGAGGTGAGGGCAGTGACGGGAAAGGCTGAGGCCTGGCAATGGCCCAGTGGTCGTGGCGGAGGCCACCTCCCTGCTGTCCACACCAGCCAGACATGGCGCTCCCACAAACAGAAACCATAGGTGGGCTTGGCTGTCCAGGCCCAAAAAGAACCCAGAACGCTGTACTGATTACCCTCCACTTCCATTCAGCGTCTGCCTTGATGCTTTGGGCTGAGTAAATTCGCAGTAAAACACTCAAGCTGACTAAAATAAATATGGTGATGTATTGACTCTTGTGACTGAAAAAATATAAAAACACGGAATGCCTCAGGCGAGGCGTGACCCAGGCCTCCAGACCCATCAGCAACAGGAATGTGACAGCTCAGTTTTCCTGCGTGTTTTCCTCTTTGCCAGACACTCTTCTAAAACTTTTCATGTTGACTCATTGATTCTCAGAAAAACACTATGATGTAGGTGTTATCACATCCTCTCTTAGAAAGATGTGGTAGGAAGAAGGAATAGAGGCACAGAGAGGTTAAGTAGCATGCCCAAGGTCACACAGCTTGTAAGCAGAGAAGCTGGACTTCAATCTTGTCATCTGGCACCAGAGCGCAGGCTGTTAACCACCATACTGCCTCACCTGTGCCTTGGATCAAATTGGAAGCGTTTGTCATCCTTGAACAACTCACGTTTCAGTAGAGGAGGCAGAGAAAGGAGATCATCACGAAGCATGTGATGCCAGAAGAAGTGAGAGTGGGATGCACGCAGCCCTGTAAAGCTATCTGACAGCTCCATCCTCGCAGCAAACCAAATCCAAATCACCCGAGACAGGCAGTCTTTCAACCGCCTGCAGAAACCCTGGTGGCAATGGCTTCAGAAAGGCCCTCCCCAGCTCTCTCTTGAGGCTGTTTTTTAACGGCTACATTGCTCATCATCACTACGTCCTTCAGGACAGGAAAACCCCTTGCCCACTGGGTGGTCGTGCAGGTACCCTCAGAGTGACCACAGCGGCCTCCTCCTGACACTGCAGGGAACTGGGGCATCAGCCGAGGCCCTGGGAAGCCACAGGCATCAAGGCAGATGCAAGCTAGCATCACATGTGTGAGCAGGACAGGGTGACAAGGGCAGGGCCTGGACAGACTGACATGGGCAGTGATGATGGGGCAGGGGAGGCCCTTGTCACAGCTTCCTCTCTGTCCCCGCCTCCCGTCCTCTGGAAGCAGCATGACCAGCCTGGGCTTGGCAATGGACAGCTGTCACTCAGGCCAACACCCAGCGCTGCCCTCCCCGTGTTGCCGGACCGTGGGCGAGCCCAGCTCCCGTCGGAGCCTCGGTGTCCTCATTGGTGCGGTGGGGACAGAGCTGCGGGAAGGCCTCTCTGCAGGTGAGAATTAAACAGCCCACCACGGGAGGCAGTGGCTTGGCAGGAGGCCTATGGCGAGAGCGCTACCAAAGGGGAGCTCTTCATAGGGTAGCCCCAGTTCTTGCGAGAATCTCACACACACATTTTCCATGTGTGACTTCTTTAGTGTCATGAAAAAGGCAGGTGGGAGCTTGGTCACCTTGCGTTTGAGATTGGGTCACTGGGTTAGTCTGCTCGGGCTGCAACAACAGAAATTTCTTTCTCTTGGTTCTTGAAGGCTGCAAGTCCAAGACCAAGGTGCCAGCAGGGTGAGTTTCTTCGGCGCCCTCGCTCCTTGGCTTGCAGATGGCTGTCTTCTCCCTGTGTCTTCACATGGTCCTCCTTCAGTGGATGTGTGTGTCTTCATCTCCTCTTCTTATAAAGACACCAGTCAGATTGGATGAGGGCCCACCCTAATGACCTCCGTGTAACTTACTCATCTCTTTAAAGACCTTATCTCCAAAAACAGTCACGTTCTGAGGTGCTGGGGATTAGGACTTCAACACATGAACGTGGGAGGACAGAACTCAGCCTGTAACCATTACTGAGTTAACAAGGGGCTATAGGGCATATTCCAGTCCTCAGGCTAAAACTCAGCGCTGGGGTGCAGGTGGGGGGCTGAGCACGAGCTTTTGGGGCAGCACCAAGTGCCACTCTCCCCACCAGGGTCCCAGCCCAGCAGGAGATAAGCAGCCAGCGAGTGTCCCACTGTCACACTCGGCCACCTTGCAGCCCTTTCCCATGGAGACCTGAGTGGCTGCCAAGTCTTCCCAATTCAGAGGCGCTGCCTTTCTGAGATGCCCTCAAACTGCTCCCCGAGCAGATGTCTGGGGCTGCGTACGATGAATGGAAAATCAGAGCCCACAATGCGAGGGGCCGGGCGTCCTCGGCTCTGTCTGCGAAGGCTTTCAGTCCTCAGACGGGCTGAAAGGAGCCAAATGAGAGCTCACTCTGATGATTCAAAAGCTGGAGATGAAACTGGGTTTTTGTCTCCCTCCCCTACACACGCTATTACTGCTACAGGCAAAACTTCGGAAGGGCAATTTTCTTTTCAGTAGAATTCCTTTCCTTCACAAATAGAAAATACAAAATCCAATTTGCTTAGCATTCTCGGAGAGCCTATTACATACCCAGGTACGGTGCTAGGGCTTTCATTCCTATTATGTCAGCTCATGCTAATCCAGCCTTGAGTGATAGATGCTATGATTCGGAGTTGACAGCTGGAGGGAACAGAGCCCCAGGGGGGAACGCTCTTCCCCGGGACGTCTTCTACAAGCTGACTGAGCCAGGTTTTCAGAGCGCGTGTAATGCACGGGGCTGTGCGGACGCTCTTCGGACTGGAAGTGCCTGAGCACCAGCCACCTCTGGGGACTTGTACGTGCAATGGAATTGCATCCTTCCCAGACTGGTGGACATGCTGCACAAAGTAGCTCCGTTGTTCTGTCTTTGCTTCTTGAGAGGTGCACATCCTTCTAGCACTCTGTACCTTGAGCTTGCTGATGAGTAAGGAAGGACTGAAAGGAAACAAAACTACGGGGTGTCCCATCCTATGTGTTAGTGATTGGTTAATGCAGGGAAGGAACCCCCGGGGAAGAAAGGGTGTGTCAGGCGGGCTCCTTGGCGGGTCTTGTTCTGCAGCCCACTGCTGCCTCTTTCTGCATTGGAAGCAGGTTCTGGTTTGCAAGGAGAATGTGGTCTGTCTGGACTTTTAGCACCTCTCTTACTCAGTCTTAGCCTTCATGATGCCATGGACACGATGCCGGGGGGTTCCGAGAGACTCAAAGCAAAGAGAAGGCAAGCAGGTTATGAAAGCTGTGTAGCGAGCGCCACAGATGCCGTATGTGAATGGGGTAGCAGGGAACTGCAGACGTGCACGCCGCACAATCTGTCCTCTGCTCACGCGCCTGCGACGTTAAACCAACACAGGCCCTTCCGAGAGCAGCTGCATAGGTCACACACCCATGAGGTCGGCCCTGGAGCCAGGCCTGGGGAGTCACAGCCACGAGGCTGCAAGTCGCAGGGGAGGAGCTCGGTAGGCAGGACCTCTGCTCAGTTCTCAGGCCGGGGCCACCCTCTAGGCGCCTCTGTCCTCGGTTTGCTTCCTGGATCTCTAGTCTCATGTGAAAGACATATGTGTTGGATGGAATGCCCTCTCTGCGTAATTATGAGAACGAGCCCCAAGCATGGCAGGTGCTCTCGCAGCGATATGCCTCAGATACAAGCCAGGAAATGAAAATAATTCTTCCCTGACCCCTCTATTGCCAGAGGAGGGGACGCCCGGGGGAGGGAGGTGAGTGGGCCCCTTGGGGAGGGCCACACCACGCTCCCTACAGACGCGTTGAAATCTGCTGCCCTTCCCGTCCACACGGTTAACTGCACATGCGCCTCTTTGTGGTTTCTCGTTCTTTTCTGCTTTGGTTCTAAGAAGCTGGGTTGTCCAGAGGTAAGCGTCAAAATTCCTGGGGCCTGTGTATGGATGTAAAATTGCTCCACAACCTAAGAAGCAGCTAAACATTAAGGAACAGCTGAAGCGGGACTTGGCACCTGCAAAGAACAGCAGGGGGTTCTTAGGCCAGGTTGCAAGTTGCCTCTGTTTAGCAAGCACTCTGTTTTTCCCTATAACAAACTTTCTACTCGCAGATCGAAAGAAAAAGCAATGTTTGGTACCAGAGGTTCTCAAATGATACTGTTACTTCGGGTCATCTGTCATTCGTGTGCGTGGGGCCCTGCCATGGGAGGCAGCCCGGTAGTTAGCAGTGCCAGCTCTGAGGAACTGCTAAACCCCACGAGACCCCTGAACTTGCCAAGCTGCCTTTCCTCCTTGGCCTCAGTTTCCCCACAGCAAAATGGCAATAATGAAACAACTGACCGTGCAGGTTATTAGGATGATGTGAAAGCATGTAGCCCAGTGCCTCGCACAGAGTACAGTCAGCTACTGCTGTTCTTACACCAGGGAAGAGAAAGAAAATTTGGGGACGGAGTTGAGACGGGCAGGACAAAGAGAAGATCCCGAGAGGTAGCTTAGGGGATGCAGTAATGTGGGCTGATGAGGCAAGACCCAGAAGATAGTTCTGACGTGGCAGAGATGGTGCCCAGAGACCCGCAGCACAGGTCTCAGATCTCCTGTCAGCTGGCGTCTCTAGTGGGCACGTGGGGGAATTCGCTGGTCAGGGTGCTGCATAGAAAATGGTGTGGGCTGTGAGAAGCCCATCATGCTTCCAGTTAACCAGAGCAAACGGGAAAAACGCGAGTGGAAGGAGCTGTTTGGTAGCGTCGTGGAGATTCAGAGCGTGAATAACGGTTGAAAAAAGAGTCTGTTACCAGCGTCGCAAGAGCTGCCCGGGAAAACTCAAACCCAGGGGTCAGCTGGTCATAGAAATAACAAGAGCTGCTGTTAACTGAGTTCTTATTCTGTGCCAAATGCTTGCAGTTTTCTGGTTGTGCCTCCCACGTTACAGAGGAGGCGCCTGGGGCTTGGTGAGGTTAGTGACCTGTCAGGCACCGTGTCCTACAGGAGGACTCAAAGCCTGTGTGCTTAACTCCTGTGGCATCAGAGAAGAAGGGCGTGTCTGGAGGCGTCACCCCACCCCCCAGCATCTCAGGAAGGATGCTGAACAGTTTGTCACCAGCACTGCTTGGCAGGGAGCCGTCCGGAGCAGTGTTAGTGGGGATGTGCTAACGGCAGGAGGGACAGGTGTGCAGGACGCACTGAAATTCTGGACATGCTTCAGGCATGAAAGGCACGTGGCAAGAGGCCCATCTCCCGGAGTTCCGCCCACTCTCCACGCGCGGGCTGCGTGACCTTGGGCAAGTCACTTCGTCCTGCCCTTCATTCATTTACTCAGTAACTGTTTAATGGATACTGTGTGGCTAAGCCGTGCTTCCTCAGTTTCCCCATTTACAGAATGCAATAATAACACCTACCTTTTAGGGTGAGCGTAGGGATTCAGTGAGGTCATGTTTGCAGGGGGCTCATAGCAGCTCTTAAGATGATGGTGGGGCTGATGTTTGCTAGCTACAACCTCTACCCTGGAAAAGCATCCAGTCATGCCCACCAAGCCTTTCATTTCATTTTATTTTTATTAATTAATTTACTTTTATAGCTTTATACTAACATTTTTTTTAAGATTGTATTGGGGAATTGGGGAAGAGGAACAGTGTTGGGGAATTGGAGAAGGGGAACAGCCAAGTTGTCCTTTAATCTTAGTTGTGGAAATAGCTCAGCTCCAAGTCTAGTTGCCATCCAGCCACCCATCGGCAGGTCAGCTCAAGGTGTGCCGTGTTCAATCTTAGTTGTGAAGTGCTCAGCCCACCATCCCATGTGGGAGTTGAACTGGCAGCCTTGTTACTAAGAGCGCATGCTGTAACCACTGAGCCATCCGGCCGCCCATCAGCAGCTCAGCTGCCGCTCAGCTCAGGTGCAGCTCACTGGCCCATGTGGGAATCAAACCGGCAATCCGTTGCTCAGAGCTCACACTTTTAATCAACTGAGCCACCCGGCTGGCCCAAGCCTTTCATTTTAAAAGAAGCCCTCTTTGCATCTCCTTTTGACCTTGCCAGCGGCTCTCTAAGAGCTCCCGGCACTTGGGCTTCCAGTAGCTGTGGTGAGAGAAGGGGACGGCATGGCCTCCAAAGCTCTGGCTTCCGAAAGTGCATGGCTCGCACATTGTCACCCTGAGAGGGAGCTGGGAGCCTGTGCCTCTCTCGGCCCTAACTGACCCTGAAAGATCCAGTCCAGACTTGCGTTTGGGTCACATCACGTCCTCCGCCCATTGAGATGGGACGGGGGTGGACCTTCAGAAGCAGAGGCCTCCGCTCGCCAGCAAGCCATCATTTCCTGTGGGCATCACTCAGGCGTTTGGATTCTGAACCAAACCACACTCAGAACAGAGGCAGAACCTATGACTGTCCCATGAGAAACAAGTATTTAGGGACCAGAACAATGACGTAAAGCTGCCCTCCATGTGTGAGTACCCAGAGCCTAAATGAAAGGGGGTGTGTACCTTTAAGGAAGGGTAGTCTGGTGTGCATTTGTGAAGCTCACCTGGGAAACAGGTAACAGAAAGATGGGAGCCACCTTCTCAACTCCTGGACCAACATGGCCATCTTAGAGATCCACGCATTGAATTCTCCACTCCCCCCAAATTCCCAGCAAAACGGAGTCACAATACAAAGAGATACAATAATATGGGGAGTCTATTCAATGCACCAACAAAACAGAAACTAACTCATTAATACAGAGAACATTTTGATGGTTGCCAGATGGGAGGGCAGTTGGAGGGAAGGGTGAAAAAGGGGAAGGGATTAAGATGTGCAAATTGTCAGTTATAAAAGCAGTCATGGAGCTGTAAAATCCAACGTATTGTAATAACTATATATGGTGTCCAATGGGGACTAGACTTATTGGGGCAATCCCTTCGTAAGTTATATAAATGTCTAATCTCTATGTTGTACCCCTGAAACTAATGTAATATTGCACATCAACTGTAATTGAAAAATAAAAAATTATTTTAAAACGTGATTCCTAAAAACATTCTGTTCTTAGCTGAAGCGCATCGTTGACTTCTGCCCAAATTGTACGGGTTGGAACAATGGATTCCTGGGTGAGCAGCTCAGTGGAGGTGCCGGGAATAAGGCAATGCCTACACGGTATGTCTGAGCAAGGAGGGGACCTCCAAACTGCCGTTCCGGTTTGGAACGACGGGATTTGCCGACCTGCTGGACATGGCAGAGGACTAGCCATGCAGCAGGACAAGACGGCAGTCGGTCAGGTGGGAGCAGGAGGAAGCACCTTCAGAGAAATTTCACCACGAAAAGGATGACACCGATCAACTCCCTGATGAATGGGCTGAGAGGAGACGGACAGCTCTGCCACAGACCTGGAGTGAATGAATGATCGGCGTTACACGAAGACAGACGGGAGACCATTCCGGAGACATCAAGTAGCTACAAAAGAAAGGAGATGCAGTCACTCAAGGCTCAGCCGCGGATGGTATGTGTATACGGGCATAATCGGGTGTACACGGAACGTTGGCTCTAACTAAGCGTACGTCACAGCCTCATTGGGAAGATGGCTGGAGAGAAAGCGTATGTCGAAGCGGAGAACGGGAAGAAGTCCATGGTCAACATCTAAAACTGGAACACCAGGGAACAGCAACAGGGATGCATTTCTCAGAGCATGGAGGAAAGTGCCAGAAGGAAGCCAGTCACCACTGCACGCACTTTCCCCCAGGAAGCAAAAGTCTGCAGTGACGGGGAGAGAAGAAACGTACCATACTTTTTCTTCCTTATTTGAGTCATGCCTTCAGCCTGGTGGTGCAATTTGGCCTGTTAAACTATGTACCATTATAACTTCTAGGAAAACAAAAACTTTATTTTTAAACTTTATGAAGGTATAATTGATATATCAGAACCTGCACACGTGGAACGTGTACATCTTGAGGAGTTTGGACATAGGCAGTACGTTTGCTGTGGCTAGACCCGTGGTTGTGGTGAGTGGAGGAGGGAAGTTCCGGAAACAACGGAGAGATTTTTTTTTTTATTGTTGGCAATGAAATATCGGCCTACTGTGATTTCTTCAAGACTCCAGGTACTCGAACTGAAACAGGGTTGAGCAGCTGGAATGGATGGAAGGGAGCACACCATCCACCAACACAGGGTACACTCAGTGACGGAGCCCTTTGGCTTTAATTCATCGTAGGAGTAACACAGGACCGCCACTGAAAAAATTCAAGTCATACGGAAACAAAAGCGAATGTCCCCTGCCCGCTGCGCTGGACCCACACTGTCCTCCCCAGACATCACGCAGTTAATCTAGTATCTATCACGTCTTCCTTTTCCCCTCCCTCTCTTCCTTCCTTTGTGCAGTCACATGCCTTTATTCAGAATGCACAGACCCAGTGCTTCCGCGTATCTCCGTTTTACGCAGCACACTGAGCAAGAATGTGGAGAGTGAGGTGCAGAGATGTGTATGAAGCCAGTTCCGCCCTGGCCTATCCCCAGCCAGGCTGGGTTGCCCTTCCCAGAGTGCGACCAGCGACCGAGCTGGGCCCCTGAAATGCAGCAAAACTTGGATTCTGTGTCAGCGGCAGAGAGAAAATGGCACAGACATTCCTTGTTTCTGGGGCTGGCACACAAAGCCGGAAAACTGTTTCCATGGAGACTGGGACACTAGAGATGCTCTCTGGAATTGCTCCTTGAGGCTGGGCGACAAATAGAAACATTTGTATGTAGAGGCCTAAATATAGCTGCATTCAGGGTGATTCATCAAGCCCCAAACTTGGCTGGAACATGGCCTCGGAACAACTGCACAGAGCAGGACCGATGCTGTTTTCTGTGTTTTACAGCGTTTACACTACCGTCAGAGGAAGTGTCTCACGGAGACACAGAAATGCAGGGGTCCCTGGGAAAGTCCCCATCAGAGTCCTGCCTGGGGATGGAAGGGCTAACCCGAGATGTCCTTTTTTGGTCAGAAAGTCCCTTCACCGCAAAGCTGTCCTTTAAGAAAACCTGGTGAGAAAATGTCCACCCCTGTCAGAGAGGGAGACTATTGCCTACAATTAGAGGAGAATATGGCCATGACCCCTTCTCTCTCTCCCAGGATTCCTGGGAACTGGAAATTCTTGTCTGCATTATTACGCAGAAAATTCTGTTTTTGTCCCAGCTCCTCGCCCCAAGTTTCACCTGCAAGCTTGTACTCCATCACAGCCCTGTCAGGTTACAGCACAGCTGGGTCCCTGCTGACCACCAGGACGTACCTTCATAAACTCAGATAATTATTCCCATTGCTGCTACTGCGTTCCAAGAAGAAGGCAGATGGGTGCAAAAGAAAATAAGACAGCACAGGTCTCAAGGAGCTTCCAAGCCCGTGGAGGAGAGAGATCGCAAACAGTCAATGAACAAACAGTTTTTTAGTATAAGGATGTCTTGTGCAGTATTTATAGTATCTGGCAACTCCAAGGGCCCAAAGAGGATCTAGGAGTCAGGTTCAAAGGATCTGGCTAGGGACGTGGAAGGGGTGAGCCTCAGGCATCTACACCGGAGTTTAAAGAAAGAAGAGAAACAGGAGTTCGATGAGCTGATATTTGTGAGGGCAAAGTGAACGATGTTGATGTAAAGTTAAGTCAGTGATTCCCAAACTTCTCCCACCTGAGGCACCCTTCCTAAATTTTTCTCCACTGATAGCCCATAGCTATCCAAATGTCAGCGCTTTCTCACTGGCACTTAGCTCTGTGACTTCATCGAAAGGCTATTAGGGTACCCAGTTGGCATGAGTCAACCTCTGATGATAAAGCCATTGTTGACAGATTCACCCTAAACTGGTGTGATTCCAGCCGGAAACAGCTTGAGCTGCCTGTGTGAACTCACTGCGGGCGTACAGACTGTCCCCCCGAGACATTCTCAAATGCTGAAGGTAGTTTTAGGCCCTTAAAGGACCCAGATGACGTGCGGGTGGAGTCAGAAACTGTTAATTAAATAACAATTATAACTAAGAATTAGAGAAAAATCTAGTGTCAGCATAAATAGCTTTAAACTGCAAAATAATCTTACTCCCAATTTAATTGCTTGTGTAATTAGAGTTAATTGCAGAGTAGAGGTTTGTATAACATGATACAGTGTTCTTTTTTTTAAAAAACAGCGATTAGGAAGTTAGCCAGAACACTTACGATAGTTCCGAACGCAGGGGGTGGTGTAAGGCTGCATTGCAGTGGTTTGGTGCATGGGATTTGGTGACAGACAGACCTGGCTTATTGTGTGACCCTGGGCAAGTCCTGGTATCCCTGAGTCCTGCTCTTCTCGGCAGCAAAAGGGCAGTGACACCACTTTCTTCTGCAAAGTGTTTTTTTCTGAGAGTTAAATGAGGCCTGGTGGGCAAAGAGCCTACTGGGTACCTGGCACATAGGAGGTAGTCCGTGAATGGTGGCCATGAAAAAGGTCCCTTCTGCTGAAGTCCTCACCTTACACTTCTGATCGACTGTCTGGCTGCCACACCATGGTGGCGACCAGCACAGCACAGCCAGCTGAATTAGCGTGGGCGTCTAAAGCCGTCCTTGCTGGCCCTTTCTCTTCACCCACTCCTTCCTCCGGGTAAAGAAGTCACCCTGGCGGTGGTTTTGTCACTGTTACTAAGCAGAATCCATATAAGTAGAATCACACAGTATTTCTCCTCTTGTGACTGGCTTATTTCACTCAGCATAACGTTCTTAAGGCTCATCCATGTTGTCGCATATGGCAGGATCCCCTGCCTTTCTAATGCTGACTATTCCAGTGTGTGTGTAGACATTGTGTGCGTCCATTCATTCGTCAGTGGGCCCCTGAGTTGCGTCTGCCTTTTGGTTCTTGTAATAATATTACTATGAATGTAGGTGCACAAATATCCCTTTTAGTCGCTGTTCTGAATTCTTTTAAGTATACACCCGCAAGTGGAATTGCTGGATCATATGGTCATTCTATTTCCAATTATCTCAGGCACCGCCATGCTGTTTCCATAACACCTGCACCACTTTACGTTCCCATCAACAGTGCTCAGGGTTCCAATGTCTCCACATTATAGTGTGGCCTTTTTTGAGCGTTCCGAAGGCTTGTAGGAAGGGAGACGAGACTGCAAGTGCACTCGTGATTAATTTTGAACTAAGTATCTAAATCTCTGCTCGAAGGGAGTGAGCAGATGAACTGGGATGAAGGCTCTCTGAAAGAAGGGATCATATTTTATTTATCTTTGTATTGCCAGGCTCTCAATAAATATTGAATGATTGAACTGAATGACCAAAACTATTTGTGCATCAGGTAATGGAGAAAAGCAGGGTCCATTTTCTCAGCTCCTTTGGTGGGAATGTGATTCTACAGGACAGTCAGCCTTCCGGGGGGCTCCTGCCACTCCGTTCTGTGGGGCTCATCTCCATCACAGGCAGAGGGCCAAGCAAAGTGCAGCTGGTCCACAGAGGGTGGTGGAATGAATGCATCCACGTGGGAACATCTTTTAAATGCCAGACTTCCATAAATCTCACTGCAGAAACACCTCTCAGCCTCTAGGACCCGTGGAAGCTGCCCCACCCTGTCTTTAACATGTGACCAGGTGGAGCCCCCTACCCACTCCACAGCCATGGTGGGTTATTTCCTGAGGATAGATACCTTCACCTTGTCCTGCTGTGCCCTGACTTTTTCCCAGATATCTGGAAATTTCTGGTAGTGGCAGCAATTGGCAGGACAGATGGGACCCACCTTCAACAAAAAGACACGTCCACGTCTTGGCACTGCAGACAGGGAAAATGCCTGTCTCCTGCATCCCTCCCACTCCTCCCTGCCCCAGAGGCCTCTCCCTAGATTTTCAGGAAGGTTCCAAGAATTCACGGAAGGCCCAATCTCAGTTCTTCCAACTCCTCCCATCCGGCCCCTTGGATGGAGCTCTCCTGAGCTTTGGTGCCTTACAAACGATAAGAAAGGAAAGCACTGGGGTGGCTGGAAGGGTCCAGCCCCTGTTCTTGTGACAGCCCCACCCTCCTGCACATACACACACCCCACTTTATCCGTCACCAACCCTGCCTGAGCCCCCGCGTAGAAGGTCATCGTGAGTCCTGGCTTGCTTCATCTCAGGTAGATACATGTTTACAATTTCTCCCAGAACATGGCTCCATTGCAGGAGCTCCATCCCCACCCATTTCATACCACCCCTCCTTTCACACAGAAAAAGAATAGGGTTCGATGCTGGGAAATATTTCCATCAGGATGGTCACTCCAAAGAATAGCCTCCTCTGGGCTCAAGACCTGAGATTTTCATGGCCCTCCCCATCACCCACTTATGTCCATCAGAGCTGGACAAGTTTCTTGCTTACCTTTCTCTCCCAAAGCTGTTATGTCAGAATTCCGTGGTTATTTCTCTTGGCATATTCCCCCTAAAACCCAGTCAGACAGGAGAAACTCTGTGTCGTTGACCGAACTGCTTCATCTCAGTTATGGAGGCAGATTAATTCATATGTTGAAGCCCTAACCCCCAATATATCTAACTGTAACACCTGGGTCACATCATGGTCTGTTTCTACTGACTATTTTTTCTTCCTGGTTATGAGTCCCATTTTCCTGCTTCTTTGCCTGTCTAAAATATTCTTACTGTTTTCTGGACCTTGTGGCTGATACATTATGGGGAGACTGGATTATGCTATCCTTTCTTAAAGGATGTGGGTTTACTTGTGGAGGGTCACTTGTCACTGCAGTAAAAGCCAGCCTATTCTAACTAATGAAAAGCCCCGGCATTGTACTGACACACAGTTAAAGTACTTGCAGATCCCAGTGACTCTACCAAGATTGATATTATTTTGGGGTTTTGTCCATGATCCCAGGACATGCCCCTTACTTAGGACCTTGTCTGTACTTCTAAGACATGTTCTTTCCGGGGGTCTCCACTGAATGTATGGGGTGCTTATGAGCTCTTTCCACTCTGACTAGTCTAGAAGCCAAGCCATTCTCCGAGAGGCCTGTGGGATCTTGCCTTTGCATGTGCGGTCTACTCCTTGGCCGGGCAAACTCCCGTGCAGACGTTTTCAGGCTCATCGCCCTCCCCTCTAGTACCCTGGCCTGCAAATCCCAGCCGCTGCAGTAGCTGAGCTCTGATCCTTACCCCCTCAGTTCAGTGAGATTATCTTGCTATTTTGGTTGCATGACCGTGCTCAGTGGCTCAGAAAGTGACCCCAGGGGAAAAACCAAGCCAAACATGGGGGCTTACCTTGTGTGTTTTCCTTTTGTCAAGGGTCACAGTCTTGGGCTGCCTGTTGTCCAATGCCTGAAAACAGTCACTTCATATGTTTTGTACAACTTTATACTATTAGTGGCAGGGAGCCAAGCCCAGTGTCAGTTACTCTGTCAGCCAGAAATAGAAGCATCCTCCTTCCTTCGCCTCGATTTCACATCCAGTCAGTCACTAAATCTATACGTCATTCATGCTCTTTGCCAATATTTGTACCTTTAGGTACAAGATAGGATTATACCTCCCTGTCCCCTTGAGTTAGTCATGGCCATGTCACTGTCTTGGCTGAACAAACATAAGTATAAGTGACGTGTCCTTTCTGGGTGAAAGCTTTAATAAGCCACTGTGCATTTCACCAGATTCCTGTCCCTGCTTTTGTGACTGATTGTATGCCAGGTGGTGGGAACCCAATCAGCCCATGGCCCTAATGAAATATGATGCAGAACAGAATCCCCTAAAAATCTGAGATAAACGACAGTGTGAAAAATAAGTCTTTGGGTTTTTTTGGTTTGTTTTTTTTTAAGCTACTGGGATTTGGAGGGTTGCTTGTCACTGCAGCAAAACGTGACTTATTCTTACTAATAAAAGGTCCCATCGTTTCGACTTCCCACATTTCTCTCGACCACTTCTCCCTGCTCATCTCCCACCTACACCTCCCCCAGTGTCTCCACCTCCTTCGCATCTTCATGAGGCCCCTCAGTGACTGTCCTTAAACAAAAATCTGGCCATATTATCCCCTTCTAATTACAAGAACAGGGTGTCTCCAGACTGTCCTAAAAAGTATGTGTTTACCTTCATCACTATCTGCCTTCAACATGTCCTGTCAGCCTTAGGTCCAGCAAGCCCACAGATCCTCACCTCAGTCACAGGAAGTAACTGTCTCGACCTCAAGCACGGATGCCCTTTGTCCTCACTGGGCTTTGGTGAATGCTGTTCCTGTTGCCAGAAATGCCTTTCCCCCTACTTTTCTTCTTGGCACATTCACTCCTCAAGATCCAGTTCAGATATCATCTGCACTGTGATGTTCTCCATCTCTGTTTGGTAATTCTATGGTAATTCTTTTCCCATTTTTTTATTGTAATAACCCCTCCCTCACCTTATAAAATTACTTTCTCTCCCCTTCATTGTTGCTCTTCATATTGTATGATATCAGAGGTTGTTCCTGGAAGCACTAGCAGAACCAAGTCCTTGTTCATACATTTGGCCTGCACACTGATTTTTTTTTCTTAACTGGAAATACTTGTCCAGATGTCAGTATTAAGAGATTTTGTACACACACAAAGCCACATTTGGGTCGCTCTTGACAAGTCAGAAGACCTGGCCATCCTGGCTGCTTTGCTGCATGCCAGGTACCAGGCAGAGCCGAGGTCCTGGTGTCCTTTCAGATGGGGCACATGCTCTGATTTACAGGCCATCCCACTCAGTTCATTCCATCTACTCGCACCCACCTGCCCGCCCCTCTGGGAGTTGGGTTAGCAACTCCTGAAATATAGTGACCTGTTCGTGTGCCTGTCTTCTCCTCTGCTAGATTGTTAACTCCTGGAAAGTGGAACTGTGATTTATTCGTGTCCTCTTGGACAACACTTTCCAAAAGTGAGTCCCTTCCAATCATTTTGAAAGTGTCGATAGAACCATTGTTCAGTCCACAATGAAAGAATATTAGCACAGGCAATGAAAACGCCAAGCCAAGTACCATTTAGAGAGGCCTCTCTAAGAGCACTGCCTTTTGTGCGTTATTCTTCCAGCAGCTGGAGGTACAGATGGTGAGCCAGGCTCTGAGACTCATCCGCACATGCAGCTTCTTGTGTGTCCGCATGTGCATACACACCTGGCCCTCCCTCAAGCTCCCCAGGCCAACTTTGTTGGACTTCGTGTGTCATCTAAGGCTACCGTACAGTGGAGAAGGAAAGTGAAAGACTGTTTATGAGCCAAGCTGGTTTTTAATCTTTCTTGGCACAAAAAAGGAGAGAAAAAAGTCCTAAAAACAGTCTTCACATGCCTGAACACAAAGTCTGGAGTCTAGACGATGTGGGGAAGTCATTTGGGATGTTACACGTTTGGGTGACAGAATCCAGCACGTTGATGTGCATGCCAGGTTGTTAATGGTGGTCCTTCTTGGTTATTACTCAAGTTCGCGTTAAAAAGGGGCACAGTTTGTTGTTTTATTACTCGCTTTTGCCCATCTGGGTTTGAAGTCGTGGGGGGAAACAGCCAGCAGTGTGGTGTATGTGTGTGTGTGTGTGTGTGTGTGTGTGTGTGTGTGTGTGTGTTGAAATCTTAGACTGTATTTTTATCTTTCTCCTGGAGCTGTTTCCTCCCGGGTGCTGTGTGAAGTGTTACATAATGAAGCCATCATGTAATGGCATTTTCCCCTCATCAGGCTCCGGGGAGATATAAGACTTTCACAAACGAGACAGATTAAGTGTAACCTTTAATTGCCAAAATGGTATGCTAATAAATAAATGAAAGCTCCTAAAAGAGAACTAATAATAAAGGCTTGCAGATCTCAAAGGTATACTTTTTTTCTCCCCATTCCTTTATCAGAATAAAATACACATAATATAAAATTTACCAACTTAACCATTTTTCAGCATCCAGGTCCGTGGCATTGGGTACGTTCACGTTGTTGTGAACCATCACCACCATCCAGCTCCAGAGCTCTTTCCATTGTCCCGCACCGAGATGCTGTGGCCATGAAACAATAACCCCCCACCCCCTCAGCCCCCGGCACCCACCATTCCACTTTTTGTCTCTATAAGTCTGCTCTAGGAACCTCAGATAAGTGGAATCATGCAGTATTTGCCTTTTTGTGACCAGCATTTCTCACTGAGCAGTGTCCTCAAGGTCCATCCATGTTGTGCCTGTGTCAGAATGCCCTTTGTTTGGAGGCTGAATAGAAATCATATGTATTCTATATGTATTCAATATGAATATAGCCACATACTGCTTAACCATTCATCTGTGGCTGGACACTTGGGTGGCTTCCATGTTTTTAGCTATTGTGGATAATGCTGTTAGGTCTAGGTAAACAAATATGTCTTTGAGACCCTGCTTTCATTTCATTCTTTTGGATATATACCCAGACGTGGGATTGCTGGATCATATGGTAGTTCTATGTTTAACTTTCTGAGGACCCTCCATACTCCTTTTACAGAGCTGCACTGCTTTACGTCCCCACTGGCAGTGCACAGAGTCCACAGCTGATGGGCTGCTGTGCAGGGGGCTTACCCCATTAAGTGGGATATGCCCCAGCAGGCTCTGGTGCCTGTTGAGACTGCCTTTTGTGTGTGCCGCTTGTGGGGCTAATTGGGTGGCGCTCTGCTGTGGTCTGAAGCCAACCTCCAAGTATGTCGGTTGTGGGGCCTCTTGCAAAGGGCTCCTGTGCAGGCCCAGGTCACCCACGACCTGCGACTGGCCAGGGTCTACCTGGTAGGAGCTACAAAGCGATCCGTGGTTTGTTTGCTGCCTGTGCTAAACCTGAAGGTGTGTGCGAGGGGCCACGCCGAGAACCAAGGACAGCTGCTGCCAATACTGGGCCTGGGATAGCTCGGAAAAAGCCAGGACACCCCAAGGCCTGCTGCCACCTGCTGGCTCCCTTAAGGTTCCACCGCTGGTAGCGCCTCCTGCAGTATGGAGTTGGGTGAGGGAGGGTCTCAGGGAGTCACTAGAGTTCGAGTCACCAGGTTAATGTAAATTCTGGTTTGGTGCCAGTGCTGAGCCTGGAGCTACTCAGCAAAAGTCTCAGAGCACACTGAGGCCCTCACGGCTCACCTGGGGCCTGCTGGCCTCCAATGGTTTCCCTAGAAAGACTGCAATGTGGGCGGGGCTGGCTGCCTACGAGAAAGTGCCTCTGGAGCGTTGGGCGAGTTGGGTGGGGCGGGGTCCCAGCGGAGCTCACCAGGCCAATCAGATTCAGATTTGGAGGGACGTGTAGGGGGCAGGCTCATCACAGGAAAGATGGCGCCCACCTGCCGGCTACACGGGAGGAGGCTGCGACTGTCCTCCAGCCCTCGCTTCAAGCCACACACCTCAGCCTGCCCCCCCGTATGTCTCCAAGGCCTCCAGAGTCACTGTCCCTGCGCTGGAGCCCAAGGTGAGTGCCTGCGAGCGAGTGAGTCTGTGTGTGGCCATTTAAGAGGACATCTGGGTTTCCCACAGCCTTCCGTCCACCCCAGATGGTTGGAATCCCTAATGTTTGTCACAGCCAGACATGGTGGGGCTTCTCTTCCTGGCATCAGTACTCTGGGCTGGGGAGCCTGGTGTGAAGCTGGGGTCCGCTGCTCCTCCAGGGGGAACTGCGTCGCTGAGATAATCCTGGTTCTCAACCACTATGGAGGTTTGGGGCCCATTCCGCGTCTCCACCCCTCCTACCAGTCTCGATGTGGCTTCTTTTATAATTTTAGTTATAGGACTTACGTTTGGCTAGAGTTCAGCTGGTTCTCCAGGTCGATTGTTCTGTAATTTAGTTGTAATTTTAATGTGGTCACGGGTGGATGCAGGCGCAGTGTTTATCTACTCTGCCATCTTGGATCTCTCCTTGTGCTTTTTTTTTCATTCCACAAATATTTATTTAACATCTATAATAATAATACTAATATTAATTACAATAATAATAACTAATGCTTGGTTATTATAATAAACTAGGGACAATTTTAAGCACTTTACACAAAATCATTATGGTTTTAATTTACATTTCCCTAATGATCAGTGACATTGAACATCTTTTCATGTGCTTGTTGGCCATTTGTATATCTTCTTTAGAGAATGTGTATTCAAGTCCTTTGTCAAAGGCATACTTTTTGTGATAAGGTCCCTGCTTTGGGGTAGGAGGGTCAGAGGAGAAGACTAAGGTGTTCTGGGTACCCCACTCTTTGTGTGCCAGGTCCCACACCAGCCTTTGAGAGTTCCATGATAAGCTCATGAGCCGTGACAAAGAAAGGGGACTCCAGCGGAGAGCATGGTCAAGCCAGGTGGCAGATAACAATTCAGATGGGATCCCAGTGACAGCTGCATGTAAACTTACTGAAGATTGGGGGCCTGCTGAGAAGGAGACATATGGAGTGGGGGACAGGAAAGGGACAAACTCCCTACATGGCGGGTTTCAGGACCCATGTAGCAGTGGGTCACAGCCGAGCCATCTTAGCCCTGCCCTGGACCCCAGCATTGCGGTTTACTGGCTGTGTGACCTTGAGCAAATCACTCAGCCTCGTAAGTTTCTGTTTATTCGTCTGTAACTGAAGATAAGAAAGCCCACTGCACAGGGTGGTTCAGAGACGTAAACAAGATATCTACAAAGTGCTTCGCAAATGTCAGGCTAATAGCAGGTGCCCAGGAAAAGGTGGCTTTTCTTATGGTTTTCCAGAACCCTGGGCCCCTAAGAACTGCAAGTTCAGGTCAGACTACAAATGCTTTATTTCCACAATACCCAGCAGAAAATGTATAATATCCACGGCAGGCAAGTGAATGCAGCTACTCAGTGGAAGTTCAAAGTTTCTCGTGTTTGTGTGGCTTTCCTATATCTTGCTGTTATCACAGGGCAGCCCAAGGAATTCGGAGCCCAGGTGAGGTCATCTCAGTCAGCGGTTCTGGTGACACTGGGCCAAGGGAGAAACACAACCCTCCCAGCATCGCTGCTATGTCCCAGCACTGCGGCAGGCCCCTGTGATCCCATTATGACAACCAACCTCCTGTAAGGGAAGGGATTTTGCATCCATTTTACAGATGGAACAACTGAGACGGACTGGGAGGGACTTGCAAAAAGTCAATGGAGCATACGTAGTGGGACCAGGATTTGAACTTGGATCTGCCTGGACTCTAAAACCATGGATCTTCCCATTTTTTTCTATGTTATAAATTAGGTAAATAATGTTTAGGATTTCCAGTAGACATTCTTAGGGATTTTGGCCTGTTTTGGCAACGGGTGTCATGATGAGACTGTGTGGCTTCGATGGCATCCGTTTTTCTTTCTACATTCCTCCTTCCCTCCCTCCTTGTCTCTGTTAATATCCCTTTCTTTACCATTTCTCCCCTCCTTGTAAGCCTATTTTCTCTGGATCTCCAGGTTCAGGTGGAGCGAGTGGCCAGGAGGGACCTGCTGTTTGCATTTGTACACAGGGTCCCTGAAGGGCAGCACTGTGATCACCACTCATGTCCTCTGCTTGCTGAGCTGGTGGCCAGCAAGGCAAAGGGGATGGCTTTTCCTGTTGTGAGTGTCAGGAGCAGCACAGAGCTGCAGCAGAAATGACCGGGGGCTTTCAGATTCCTTTGGGAATTAGCAGAGGACACAGGGGTGAGAGGAGGAGTGGATGGGGGCAGGTGAAGGCAGGTTATGGGAGGAGGACAGGCCTAGCGGTGGGAGGGAGGGGTTAGGTCATCTTATTCCTCACCTCTGCCGTTATCTCACCCTGTTCCATTTCCCTAGAGCTGTTGGATGTCTACTGTGCTTCCTAGTGGCCAAGGGTCTCCAGCTCCGTTGTCTAAAGGGCGGACAAAGTCACTCAAAGGCTGATCAAGTGCATGTATTTACTTTCACTGCGTTGTTGCCCATTTTATTGGCACTCACAGACCAACCTTGCAGCAGTTTTACTTCCTTTTCAGTTCATTCAGTTTTCCATCACACGTCTTTTCTATAAGCTGGATGTAGTTTTAACCATTGGTTTTCTTAATGGTGTCTGCACTTGTATGCTTTCAATATAGACTCCCTTTATTTGCATGTTAAACTCATAGGACTATTGTTAACTTTGACCAAAAACTGCTCTCTCCAGTTTTGCCTGAAACACAAGGCCCTTTACTCTGAACAGTTTGGTTTTTCTCTTTTGATGGAGGCGTGGGTACGGAGAAAGAGTCCTCTTCCAGAAGCAAAGCATCAGTGCAAGTGACGAAGGGTCACTGTGACTTGAGCTAGGGTCAGGGAGACAGTGGGAGTGGTGGGAATGTGGAGATATGTCCCATCTGTAGGGGAACCTGCGACGCAGCCCCAGCTGAGACCTGACAGGTGCAAATACCGGCCCCATGTGGTCAGATCTTTAGGTTTCTCAAGAGGAATCAGGAATTCTGACTTTTATGTAAAATCTCCTTATTAGTCAAGAATGGCTAATTAAAAATAAATGAATAAAAAACACTGTGGGCTCAGCCAAACACGTCTGAGGGTCACCTCTACCTTCTCCACCCTTGATTCGTGACTCCTAGAGGCTGTGGAATCGCACTGCTTCATCCTGAGACTAACTCTGCCCATCCTGGTGAAACCCCCCACTAATCTTAAACTGTAAGCATTTCCCCTACCGAGCCCAGGACATATGTAGCGGCGTTTCACACCATTCACGACTCTTTCCTCCCTGAAAGTCTCTAGTCTCTGATTCTCTCCCATTCCCCCCAGAGCTGGCATGAAATCATCTGTACTTGCTCCAGACCAGCGCTCCCCAAACTTGACCATTTAAAACAATGTTTTGCCTTTTGTGTGTACACTTGTACTGGTGTTCATTTAACATTATCCTCTAAATGTACTCATTTTCTTATTTAAATAAACTTATTTCTAAGGAAATTGATATCATTATCAGACAGATAATGTCAGTCTAATCCTAATATGAGGTGCTGTAACAAATAACCCCAAACCTCAGGGACTGCACACAGTAAAAGTTTATTTTTATTTTATTTAAAAAAAATTTTGTTCATGCAAAATAAAATGCAGATGTTCCTGATTAGGCATTTTCCCCCTAAGTATTTTCCCCTCCTTCTTGTGAAACATCATCTCAACACTTGGGGTCTGAGGTCACCATAGAAGAGAAAGAGGGTTCATGGTGAAAACACACCAGACACTTAGCCACCTGGACCCCAAAGTGACATATGTCATTTTTGCTCATGTGTCACTCTACATAGGCCTAATTACATGGTCCTTCCCAGATTTCAGGTGGCGGCAGGACCACCAGTTCCTGCCAGACTCCCATTATGTACAGACATGCCTCTAGGTGGTACTCCTCCCACCTGACCAACCCTGACGGCAGCTCATGTCAACCAGGCTGGGCTACTCCTATTAGACCATAAACTGAATGGATCCTGGACCCTGCATTTTAGCTCTTTGTGCTGTGCTCCAGATCCCACGCTCTCCCCCACCCGCTCATGCTTGGGGTCCCCAGAGCCAGGTCTGACAGCTGCCCCAGTGCTCCTCTTCTGCCATCCCTAACCCGCCAGAACAGTGCCAAACTATGCAGCAAAAGCAGCCCCTTTTGGAGCCTGCCCTCTGCTCCTTGCAGCAGCAGCCAGAGGAATCCCTGGCCAGAAACATACTCTTTCTCTGCAATTTGCAAGAAAGCCTTTTGCAATTTGTATCTCAGCTCCACTGAAGAAAATGGGAATGGATGGGCTCGCTGAGCAGAAAATGCCAGGAGGCATTCCAGGGCCCAGAATCCCAAACCCGGGCCTTCTGTGGGGGCCTCAGCAGACAGGCAGTGCTGGGAGGGGATTCTTACCCTGTGTCAGGCTCCACAGGCTCAAAGGGTTATGTGTAAACACTAGAGTGCATATTTGCAAGGCAGCTACCGAGTGTGATCTGGGTAAAACAATGAGAGAAGCCATGCAGACGCCCTAAGCTCAGCTTGCACACTTACTGGCTCTGTGGCCTTCATCCAACATTCAGCAGCTGTGCTGAGCACCTACTGTGTGCCGGGCATAATGTAAGGCACCGGGGTATAACGGCAGGTGACACTGACAAATAAAGTCCTTATTTTCGCGGCACCAATGGCCTAGGAGGAAAAACAGATTGGAGCAAAGGTGTGTGCTGGGGCACAGGCTCTGGAGTTTGGACACACCTGGGGGAAGCATCCTGGCAGAGATGCTGTGTAAGCAGTGGAAAATATGAGTCTACCGTTCGGAGGGAGGCTAGCATTGACGGTATAACTTGGGAGTTATCGGCCCTACACGCCTTAAGCCTTAGAATGAGGTGAGATCATCCTGGGTGCCTACTGGGCTCTGCCATCATAGCCGGAACGCAGCCACAGGAAGAAAGTGCGTCGTGAATGAGCGTGGCTGGGCAACAGCAGACTTTCCTCACAGAAACGGGGGCGGGCCGGGCTTGGCCTGCAGGCGTGGACTAGGTCGGCTGGCCCTGGTCTGTGACATACAGGTAACCCCTGGCATTGAGCGTTTGGTGTTTGGACACCAAGGGGGAGGGAACATTTTGGGCTGTCACAGCGACTGGGGGAAGGGTTAGCTTAGTGACCAGAGGCCAGGGGGGACCGGAAGTCTTGTAATGTGGGAACCTGTCCCTCTTAACAAATACTTATCCCGCCCCAAACACCAGTAAGGTGTTAGGGCTCTCCACACGGGGGCGAGGGCAGAAGATAATAGGAAACGGGAAACACACGGTAACAGAGCAAAGTGCGACCCCACAGCAGAATAAATGCACAGCAAAGTCCTTGGGCGGCCCTGCAGTGACTGGCTGAGCTGTCCCCTCTCCAGTCCCCAGTAGCGGCCTTGCCCTGGGTCACCCAGGAGAGCTCCGAGTCCCCAGGGCTTCCGAAGCATTTCCTCTGGGTGATGGAGATTATCCCCCAGCTCTGGCCGCTCTGCCAAGTCCGCCCCGCTGACCTTTACTCCCGCCTCCACTTTCGCCCTCTCAGCTCAGAGCACTTTTTCCCATGATGGTGAAGGAAGTTGATGTCAAAATCCATTAGCTGTGTGAGCCGCAGTGAGAAAATAAATCTCCTTAGTTCCAAATATGTTTTCTGGGGATTCATTCTGACTGTAACATGATTTCATAATAAAATTCGGTTGTGCCCCCCCAACCCAAGTAGAGTTGTCCAATATCCTTTGGGAGCAGGGGACAGAACAAAACCCAGAGGGCGCACCAGGCCCACCCCCCGCCTTGGGGTGGAGTGTTCACCTGCCAAGAGCTCAGAGCCCCCACCCCCACCTTCATCACACACAGACAGCCTGGCGTGGGCCTGTCTCGTATGTGATGGTCCCACAGGTGAGACCATGGTACAGGCTGGCCCCAGGACCCTGGCTGGGTCAGGGCCAGTGCTGGGCTCAGGCACACGTGGGGGAGAAGGGCCAGCCCCCTCATTCTGCATTGCTCGCTGGCTAGTGGGGGAGGCCGACGGGTAAACTGTTACCCTCAGTGTGACAAGCGCAATGGAAGAGAGGAAAAGAAAAATCTTTGGGGGGCCAGAGGCAGGAGGATCTGCGCAGCCTGGGGAGAGTCTAAAGCTTCATAAAGTAAAACAACTTTTTGTTGTTGTCGTTGAAACCAAAATAATGTTTGCTTATAGTTAGAAAATTAAACAGCACCAAAGGATTTATCATAAAAAGTTATCATCCAAAGGAAGCAATTCTTGAGTTAAATTTTGAACATTGACTAAAAGTTAGCTGAAAAAAAGATGGTGGAGGGAGGACGGGGTGATCTAGGAAGAGGGTGCAGTGTGGGTTGATGGGCTGTTAGGGGTGGACCGTATGAGGTAAAGAAGGAAGTGGTGGGGTGAGGCTGGAGGGGGCAGGGGGCAGCCACACAGACCTTCCAAGCCGTGCTCCAGAGTTTAGGTGGCATCCTGTGGACGGAGGAACCACGGATGGGTTTAGGGCGGTGGTTCTCCGCTGGGCATGACTCTGCCTTGTGGGAGCATTTGACAATATCTGGAGACGTTTTTGGCTGTCGCAACTGGGAGGGGTGCAGTGTTGCTGGAATCTAGTGGGTAGAGGCCCGGGGTGTTGCTAAACTTCCTAAGGGACAGCTCCCCCAAAGCGAAGAATTTTCCAGTGGAAACTGTCAATAGTGCCGAGGTTGGGAAACACGTTCAGGGCACTGAGTCGCCTAATCAGATCCAGCTGAGAGCATGTGGGTTCCTGGGGAGGAGGGACCCGACGGCGCCTGCTGGTCAGGATCGGAGCTGGTCTCCATCACAAATCGCGCAGTGTGAGGACAGGGTGGCCCACAGGCCTGGCTTGGTCCCGTGGTCGCCATGAGCAGGGCACCTACCGTCTCCTGGAGGCACCGCCTCCTGTGTGCAGGTGAGGATGCGAGCGTCTACCCCACGTGTCCCAAAGACGGGGAGAAAGGCGGGGCCACACTTATCTCCCTTTTGCTTTGGGAACCGAGAGGCTCAACGTCCAACTGGGAATTTGAGTCCAGTGACTGAAGGGCCCTGTGACTTGAATATCTGTGCCTTCGTTTTCCTTCCCAACCTTGAACTCTCACTCTGGTTCAGGATATGGTCGACATCATTTATTTCTTATCTGCTTGTGATTTTTAAAAATTAGCTTTACTAAGGGATGGTTTACACAAAATTGAATGAGCCTGTTTGAAGGGTACAGATGGAATGGTTTTGACAAATAGATGTACCTGTGTGTCCCCCCATCATGAAGCTATCAGGCCTGCCCGGCGCCCCAGAAAGCTCCCTGGGTCCTTGCCACCAGCCTGCCTCCCTTCCCAGCCCAGGCAACCCCAGTCTGCTTTTCGTCACTAGAGATGGTTTTGCTCTGTGGAGTCATCCAGTCTGTGCCCTGTGCCTGGCTTCCATCAGCACTCCGGTCCATGCGGCTGTGAATCAATGGTTTGTCCCTTTTTATCACTGAGTGCTGTTTCTCTGCACAGACGTGCCCTTTTGTTCATTCAGTCACCTGTTGATGGACACTTGGATTGTTTGCATTTTTGTTGTTGTTAGAAGTAAGGCAGCTATGGACATCCATGTATTGTTTAAAATAATTCACTAGTTTCCCATGACACCTAGACTCAAATTTAGATTCCCTGCGATGTCCTCCAAAGTCCCCCCTGTGACCTGGGCTCTGCCCACCTGTCTGACCTCACTTCCTGACTCACTGGTCTGCATCCGCACTGGCTTCATTCAGACCCTCAGGTAAACCGGAACTGCCAGCGACGCCCTCACCCTCACCGCAATCCCGCTGGCTCCCAACCAGCTGGGCGCACTGGCCGCCTGCCTGGGACGTGCATTAACCTTCTGGAACCATTAAATCAAACTGATACTTGAATCCTAATCTCTAGTGAAGCGTTTTGTTTATTTTAATCTTCTAAGCACTTCAGCCTGACTTTTCCTCTGGGCCTGCCATCCTGGGAGAGCTCAGAGGGCCCACCCTGATCCTTTCTGATTGGAATCCCCCAAGGGCCAAAGGGTGCCGGTGTCCCTGACAACTTGTTTGATTATGGGACAAGTCACTTTTCAGCCCCATAGTGATTGGCCCTCAGCACCAACAGCAGGTGGAAGAATGAAGTTCTCAGGTTTTGCTTAGATTGCAGGCTTCACAAACTTTTCTTGAGCACCTAGAGCACCTCAGTCAGCAATTTCACATGTCATCAGACGTAATCCTCAAGAAAGCCCTCTGAGAGGTGGATGTTTTCTTTCTGGAGGGCACACGGAGGGTGTGTAAGATGTCGTCTGCTGGCCAGAACGTTCCGTGTGACAGTCTGCCTTTGCTTTCCATTTTGTAATGTTTGTCTTAGCAAATCCCAAATGTGCCGTCTGCTTTCCCACTACAGCAAGCAACGTTCTCTGAATCGACCCTCCCGCTGAAAACAAAAAGACTGCATGATGTGTGAAAACCACACCACCTTTGAGGCATTGCTGGGCTCCGAAGGCAGCAAGCTTGTCTTTTCTTGCCGGCTAACTAGTGGGAGAGGCAGGAGAATTCAAGAGCACCAGGTTTCCATGCAGGGTCCTATAAAGTTGTTGTGAAAGGCAAGGGGGTCAGAAGCCAAGGACCAAACTGGGAATACTTAGAGGACACCCTCCCACGTGGAAATGAGTCCCGGCGGGGAACCACATCTAAACTCATACTCCTCCACCAAGGTGAAATTCAGAGAAGGCTACTTTGGCCCCATCTATCCATCCATCCATCTATCCATCTATCCACCCACCCACCAACCTATCCATCCATCCACCTATCCATCCATCCACCTATCCATCAATCCATCCATCCATCCATCCATCCATCCATCCATCCATCCATCCATCCATCCATCCAAAGCAGGAGAGAAGGACATGAAAGGGGAAATGACTCTGAGAAACTGTGGCTATAGACCAGCTCTCTTATGGATTTGTGTCAGGTGGGCGCAGGAACCTTAAGTTGTGAACTGGGCATGAGATAGTCCTGACTGGTAGTGCCTCAGGTACCTGGAGACGCAAAGGCAAATCTCCTGGGTCACTGGGAACCTCTCACAAATAATTGTTCAGGGCAGTGAACAAGAAGCTATCAAAGATAACTAGGCGTACAAGGAAACAAGATTCATGAATGAGAACCAAGAGACAGTTTCAGTTCGTCAAAGTTCAGGGGCAGGGTGAGTAGCAAAAAAAAAAAAAAAGAGTGGGGGTAAGGGGGAGCCCTCTCTGGGACTGAGTTAGCCCTTTTACAAGGACATGGGCCTCTCTTGTGGGATGCACATTGGGCCTGTTAGTAAAGGCGGTGCCTTACTGAATTGACTGGCCGTGGGGAGATGTGGGCTATGGCCCTTGTGACCACCTCCCCACAGTGTGAGGGAACCTCCTCTAAGGATGAATCTGGGCTGCAGCGAGCGGAGCAGTGAGCACGCAAGAGTCTTTCCTGGTTTTGACTTCTGGATCCAACTGTGTGTGAAGCAATGACGTGCTTGTATTTTCTCAACATGTGAGTCATCAGCTCACCAGCTTATGTGGGTGGAATAAGTTTCTGTCGATTATAACTGAAAGAGTCTTAACAGAATATACTTTATCAAAGTAGGCTTCAATAATCTGTATATCCATCCATCTACCCACCCACCCACAATGTTCACTGAAGACCTTATGTGTCCTAGGGACTTTAAAAGACCCTAGAAGTACAGGGATTCTCAACATGCCCTCTAGTGCAGTCAACTCTAAAACGAAGAGTGTACCATCTCCCAGGGATGTCCATGGGGACATTTAAGAACTTCTATTTCTAATCAATTTTATCTCATCCTTTTCCTACTGTGTGTGTGTATGTATGTGTGTGTGTTTTCAAGTATAAAATATATCTTACAATGGTACAAACATGCCATGTGTGAAGTAAAAAACACAATAAAAGAAATGCTCCTTTTTCTTAATGAATAATATCGCTGTGTTTTCAAAAAATCTTCAGCTAGCACTGGGAGAATACCAGGGGACCCAGGAAGCTGCTCACCCATCCTTCAGCCTCCATACATCTGCGTGCATTTCTCTGTTGAAGCTTTATAATGTCTTATGGTGATTGCTACAGTATCATGGTGGAGAAATCACGCTCTGAAGCCAGACAGACTGGGCTTATAGTCTAGCTTTGCTGCTTACTATCTGGGTGACCGTGACCAAGGTGCCCAGCCTCTTGGGTCCTAGTGGAGAATTCCCCCAAGTTAGTACATGAAAAGCCCTTAAAGGGGATTATAGGGCTCAGCACTATACATGATCCCCATCGGCCTCGCAGGTGGAGACTGCTGTCTCCCCAGGGCTGGCACAGTGCTCTGCATTGAGTAAATATGCACATAAGAGAATGCTGACAAAACCCAGAGTTCAATATAGGAGATTTTCCCCCCAAACAAATATCAAACGCCTCATCAGCAAATGGAGGTGAGCCATTCGGGAGTGTTCCCTCCGTGTAAGCCCAGGGACGCATTCAAAGCCATTTCATCCTGTCTCAGGTGTTAATTGCAAGCTTCTAGCAACCAAAAGCTCTGAAAAACACTGAGGAGAAGAAATTCCCCTATTTTTAACAATATTTTGACAGCTATATTACTAGACAATAATTTTCTTATTAGACCCCAGCTGATCACCGCTTGCGGCCAAACCGATCAGCCTCCAGCTCTGCAAGGATAAGGGAGAGATGGGGGAATGGTCCCTTTTCAGTAAAAATCCCAAAGAACAGGGCCTCTCTAATGGTGTCAGCCGTGGCTTCTGCCCGTTGCTCTATGGAAGTCTTACCTCCTTTACCATTTCAACCTGCCGAATCATTCAAGGGGCACAAAATGACAAGACAGCCTAAGAACTAGCTGGACCCCGTGGGCCCTTTAGGTTCTCGCCGTCAGGCAAACTAACTGGCCTGGGAACACAGCCCTAGGAGACGTGAGGACCAGGCGGAGCACGGATGGCCTGGCTGTCCCCTCTCTCTCTGATCAGTATATCCGGGGCCTTGCTGGACCAATGTGTTGCTGCTAATCACAGCTTCCGGATGAGCAGGGAGCCTTTTCCCAGTCATCAGTGCAGGCGCTCATTGCTTAGTCACCAGTTCCCGGGGTCAGGGAGCCCCCGCTGCCAATGCTCATTAGTGCAGGGAACACACGGCACACCACCCGAGGGCCATTTGCAGTGGGGTGAGCCAGGCCTGGACTTGCACCCCTTCCTGAGTGATGTCAGTCTACCTCCACTCAGTGAAATGAACAGTTACTCCCCAGTGTGCAGACACAGCCATTTTGTCAAGAAGAATGAGGCAGGAGCTAGGGAAGAAAGAAAAGAAAGGTGGCTGAGGGGACGAAGGTGAGGGAAGTTGATCGAAATGTAATTTCCAAAGAACAAAAAAAGCAGTGCCCACGATGAGTTTATAAGCAATAAGAGATTTTAATATTTGCCAATGGCGCTTCAGCGACAAGATGACTTTTCTGATCTGTGCAAATAAAATACATTGTCAGAGCAACACAACATGGCTTGGTGGTCAGACAGCTGGGGCTTCAATCTTGTCCTCACTGCGTAGCTCAAACAAGTGACTTCACGTCTCCGCACCTCTGAAGTTCCAATCGTCCTTAATTCATAATTCACGGGGACGTTTGAGGAGTCGCTAAAACTAATGCACGCTCTGGGCTTGGTATATTAGTGCCTGTGTATGGTAAATGCACGATATAGTATAGCTTAAAACAGAAAGAGTGTCCATCCAGGGGGCCCCTCACCAACTACCTAGGCCATTGTGGATTGTGGAGCTGACTGGTAGGTTTTCAAGGACAGGGGCCCTTTTTTGGGGGTGAGGGTCCCCTGGGTGTTGAAGCCTCCTACTATGCATGGTGGGGGAGGGGAGCACAGTGGAAAGGCTTGTCCACAGAGGCTGGGGGCCCCTCAGCCACCTGCCATAAAAGCCCTGTGGAGCCGTCATATCTGCCCATGGTGCACACAGGAATGAAAGCTCTGGGGAGAAAAATGCTAGGACTTTGGGGGAACTGCCCCAAACTCGTTTTGTGCTCATCTTTCGAAGCAAGCCGCCCCTGGCAGGTGACACTGTGGCTCTAACAAATCCACTCGCTGGGAAGTGGAAGTCGGCAGGAAGCGTTGGGAGAGGAGGCAGAAGCCCAGGCACTGTCCTGGTTCCTCCTTCCCGATGTGCTTTGGGGCTGGCGCCTTGGGTCCCTCGCAGAGGTGATGGACGGACTTGGCTCTGACAGTTTTCTGTCTCAATTCAGGTATTCCATCTCCTTTTCTCTCTCATCCCTATTATGTCAACTATAGATTTGGAGCTGCTCATTAATGTGTACTGTGAGCTGTTTAGAAGGCTTTTTCCTGTCATCTAGGGGGTTGAAAGGCTCTCAATGTTGTAGTTTAAATTCTGATGAGGTTTAAAGGTGTCTTCCTATGAAAGAACCCTCTTTCACACCCTGCTTTAGGGGACTGGTTGCTGACACATGAGACGTTTGGGACCAGCTCCAGGCTGTCTGCTGCCAAACTACCCCCCCCACCCCCATTTGAGCCTCATTTGCCCAAATCCTTTGGGGACTGGTGGGCCAGTCCCAGCTCTTTCCCAGCCTCTCTGGGTCCCAGCACCCACTGCCCACTGGCCTCTTCTTCCGTCCTCAGCTCCCTGCCTTGGGGTGGTCTCCTGGCTCAGGAACTCCCACCTGGGCATTGCCCTTGGGGACAGCCCCTGTATGGGCATGAAGTCATCTGGACAAATGTGAGGACAGGGATCTCCCCTCTTCTGTGGCCCTGTGGCAATTCCTGTGCTTTTCCCGGTTTTGGTTAGCTCTAGCTTCAGCTGAATAATAATAATAATAGCTTAATATTTATCGTTCCGCTCTGTTTGTAAGGCAGTACACTCTGCACTGGACTCATTCTTTTATTTAACCCACTGATGAGGGAGAAGCCATTTCATTCTCCATTTTCCAGATGGGAGAAACAAGGCGCACATATTTTTTATCTGCATCTAGGGCGTGGGCGCTGGGGCAGTAGGGCCCTGGCTCATCCTTTGTGCCCCTCTCGGCATCTGTCACAGGGCCTGGCACGGAAGTTCAATGTGCAATTTCTGGTTTATCGATCTACTGACCCACAGAATGAAACACACATCCCCCAGAGCAAATCGTGAGGCCTCTGCTGTGGGGTGAATTAGGTCATGGGACTTGGAACCCCAGCTGAGTTTGGCCAGCCCAGGGCCACCCCAGCCTGCAGGACTGATATTCTTGGGTGGCACTGCCAGAGAGGCACACCGACGGAGTCCAGCTGGGGCACAGCTGTGTCGCTGAGCTGGGCCGCGCTGCACAGCCCCGTGGGTCTGGGGACAGCCTTGCTGTGACCCAGCATCCCTCTAGCTGAGGTCTTAGCACACTCTATCCCAGTTTCCTTTTCTCTCTTTGATTTATTTTCTCGTGAATATTTGTATTAGTTTCAGGTGTCCAAAACAACATAGTGATGAGACATTCCTAGACCTCAGAAAGCAATCACCCCAAGAAGTCTATTACCCATCTGACACTGTACATACATATTACAATATTATTGATTATATTCCCTATGCTGTACTTTATATCTCCGTGACTATTTTTTTAAATTGCAGTTGACATTCAATATTATATCCGTTTCAGGTGTCTATCCTAGTTTCCTTTTCTGTGTTCCCCTGAATGCCTTGGCGGGCTGTCACAGTAAAAGTCAGTGAGGAAAAGGGAGGGGGTGAGAAGGAGGAAAAAGAGGCGGGAAGAGAGGAGACGGCAGGTGAGTGACGTGAGCTATGAGGTGGCTCACACGTCAGGCTCCGACACTTTGGTTTTAAAAAGCATGATCATTACTTGATGAGAATGAGGAACAGGAATGATGGGGCAGATGAGCTCGTGGAACCTTCAGGAAAGGAGGAGGAAGAGAGCTAAAACCAGGCAAGGAGAGACAGGCCTGCAAAGACCAACGTGGGGGCCCCACCATCTCTCCAAGGGACCACACGTAGTCCTCAGCTCCAGGATCACCCTCTGCTGAGAGAGGGACCCGTTTTTCACATTGCTGCTTTATACTTTTCTTATCTTTGGGGCTGATTAACTCCAGCACAAAGCACTGCCAGCAGCTGAAAACTTAAAACAAAGGGCCTGTACAAAAGCGTCTCATTCCCCCTCCCTTTCATTTCTTTGAAACAGTTTTGCCCTCGGAAGTCCCATACCGCTCCTGCATAAATTACTCTGCAAAACCAGCCTGCCGTTAGCAAGATTGCCTGACTGCCTTTGCCACCGCTTCAAATCTGCCAGTTAAGTTTGAAGCGTCTCGAAAACGTATTGTCTGGAATGAAACAACCAATTATGCTTTCAGGTTTTGTGGCATAATATCGCAGAAACCAGCAATTACAGAATCAGAGTGGCATCAAATGGGGGTAGAAGGGAGTTGGTGCTGATTATTCTTTAAATAGCAGTTACATGAACTCATAATAAATAGGTATTAAGTGTTAAATGTATGATAAGTAATTCTTGACAATGCAATTATCCAAACAGAAGAGGGAGAAGTGGCAAAAGGCACTGTCAGCCTTCTTTGTGTACAGCCTGCTCAGAGAGAGTGAGATGGGAAGGGCATTCGTCTTTGTTCCAGCCGGCGGTGGAGGCGAGGGACAGGTGTGGGCACCGAGGAACTCGGCTGGTTCCTAAAAGATGGCAGGTTCAAAAGAGCAAAGCCTTTTCCACCGGTGCAGAACGTGACTGATCGGAAAGTTCCATGAAAGGGAGCTCTGCTACATGCACTGCCATTGAACCAAACACATATTTAGGGAGTCCCACTGTGAACTAAAGTGCATGGACGTGCCTAGATAGCCTGGTGCCTGGCAAATGCCAGGTATGTAGGAAATGTTGGTTGAACTTACCTGGCACTTAGAAGGCGGGCTGCTTGCTGGTCTGTTTCTGGCTCAGTTTCTGGCTCAGTGTGCCTTATTGGCAGGGACCTCTCCTCCAGGTGATGTTTCAGGGACCCAGGCGCCTTCCATCTTGTGGCTCTGTCATGCCCAGGACTGCAGCGTTCTCTAACAGCTCCTCTGAGCTAGACTGGGAAGAGGCATGCTTCATTTTTACTCATATTCTATTGGCCTGAACTCAGTCACACGGCCACATCTAACTGCCAAGGGGCTAAGAAATGCAGGAGGAAAAGGAAGACGTTTTATGAATAGTTATTCACAAACCTGTGATACAGCTCCCTGGGGAGAACACGGCACTCCACCCAGGGCCACTCGGGGCAAGCCCAGGGGCCAGTCGGGAGGCAGAGGACGGGAGAGGAACTGTGGGCAGCTACCCTTCCTGCGTTTTCCTCGGGAAGTAACCAGCGAGGCAGGGTGAGCAGGCGGAGGGCTGGCTACTCTGTGTAATTTCAGCAGGACATGGGACACGGGCTGTCCCTGGTTGTCTGGGTCCTGGCCCCAGGACAATTAGGGCACGGGGACATTGTCCCCCAGTGTGAGAGCTCAAGCAGAGAGGTGGTCAGGAATGTGGACGTCATCAGCTGCTCATGAAGGGAACTGACTGGTCTCGAGCCACAGCCCCTAAGCCGGGTCAGGACAGCACTTAGGAAAGCCGTCCTCAGAGTGGAGCCTGCTCAGTGCTCTCATGAGTCAGCCGCCATTTGGAGTAGCAGTGGCACGGGTGCTTTCAGCATGCCACTTCTGGCTACATGTTGGGCACAGGAAACTTGTGCTGTTCTGCCAGTTCAGACCCAACCCTTGAAAAGGTGGTGCCAGAGCTCCTTAGAGGCAAGCTCTCCAGAGAAAAGGCACCGGAAATGTCTTAGCCACCTGTGGCCCTGTGAGCACGTAGCTGTGCTGCCGGACAGGCCATGTGGAGATGCTCTGAGACGACATGGAGGAGGACAGAGCCCAGCTGAGCCAGCCGAGCCAGCCATCCCTGCCCAGGCGCCAGACACATGGCTCTGCCTGCTGAAGCAGGCGCCAGGTGCTGAGTGCCCCACCTGGTGAGGAAATGAGCCCTCCCGCCGGCCGCCATGTGGGGTGCCTGGAAGGAGATCCTCCCTCCCCCAGCCGAGCCTTCAGATGACGGCAGCTTCCCTGCAACCCCCTGGCCCAGAACCGCCCAGCCAAGCGACTCTTGGATGCTCGACCTTCAATGTCTGTTGTTTAAAAAAAAAAATTTTTTTTAAGTGCTGTTCTCATCTTTGGGGAGCTCACAGCCCGTTGAGAGGATGATGAGCAGAATATACAAAGGGCAGAGAAGAGGAAGCCTTGTCTTTGGAACTGAGGATGGGAAGAGAGTCCCAAGGCAGGTGGCACACGCTCAGGGCCCTGCAGAATGAGTGGGGAACGCACCAAAGAAGAAGCAGTGGAAAGGCATTCCAGGCGGAGGGAACAGCCTGTGCGGAGGCACAGAGGCATGAGGGCACATTGCAAAGACAACAGGCAGCTCATGTGGCTGGAGCAAAGGGGACTTTTAAAAAGAGGCACCTGGAAAAAGTAGCAGCCGGATTGTGGGCCTTCAGAAAGGATCTGGTCTTTATTCCATGGACAGTGGAGGGCCTCTGAGGGTGTCAGGCAAACCTGCTGGTACATTTAGTAGCTATTTTTTGTTGTTTTATGTTATTTTGTTTTTCCAGGATGTTCTCTTTGTTACTCGTAGTTACTTAGAGGAACAAGGGCCCCAGGTATCACATAATCATAGAATTATAAAGTGGAGAAAGGGACGTCTAGATCAAATATTTCCAATTTCCCCATTATATAGGAATGTCCTCAGAAATCACCTTTACTCCACAAATGCCTCTTCCTGTGCGAATGCCTCCCATCCTTCAAGGTCTAAATCACAGCCTCCTTTCTCCAGGAAACCTCCCATGGTCGTCACTGTATCACACCCATCCAATCCTGCAGTGTGGACAGTGTCCCTGCCGGGGGTCCCCGCCCCCTTCTTTCCCTTCACACAACAGGCAGCTCTACCCTCATAAACCAGCATGTGTCACCCCCCTGCTCACAAAGCACCTATCACAGATTGTTGCAGAAACGGCTCCAAATTTGTTAATACTTCCTTGTATCTGTCATCGGGTAGACCCCTCCCTGCGGTAGGGACCTGCCCTTGAGTGGACTGACTTGAGGCTTTTCCAGTTGACTTGGTTTGGCCCATGGGACCATAAGAATGTGATACAAGAGATACATCTGGGGCAGACGCCACAGGAACAGCTGGAGAGTGGCAGGTTTCCGGGGAGCTCATCCAGAAAGAGACGATAAGAAAGGCAGCAAATAAAAAGTCAGCAGTGAGAAACAGAATGCAGAAACAAAAGGTGTGTTGTCATAGAGAATTGTTGGGGTGTTGGGGGCACTCACAGGAGGTCTTTCTGAGAAGGGGACACCTGAGCTGAGCCTTGAATGTCAAAAGGAGCCTGATTGGGGGGGGGGGGTCACAGGAGAGAGAACAGAAGTTGCATAAGTCAGACAATGTGGGCATCAGAAAGGAGGCTAGGCTGTCCTCAAAACAGAGGGAGAAGGGGAGACAATGGGATAAAATTAGGCCTGAGAGGTTAGGACGGTGCCAGAAGGTGTAAGACTCTGGGGCCAGGAAGAGGAATTTTAAATACCTAGTTAATAATACCTCATACATACCTAGTCGATAATGACTAGGAAATAACCAGGAGCTTTCAAGTTTCTGACTTCATGTCCTTTTCACATAATCCTGACAGTTTGGTACTTATATTCCCACTTTATGCAGTTCCTGGCACAGATTAGGCACTCAGTCAGTATTTGTTAAGAGGAAGAATGAAGGAGTAAATAAGTGAAAAAAGGGATAACCTGAGGCACAGGTCCAAAGAGAAGTTTTTGCCATCTCTCTCTCTCTCTCTCTCTCTCTCTCTCTCTCTCTCTCTCTCAAATGCCTGCTGTTAGCACGAAAAAGGTTGATAAGATAGTCATCCAACTGTTGAAAAACTTCTTCAGACTCACTTAATTGCAGAAGTTTCTTCATTCAAAATGATATCCAGACAGCAATAAACCTGAGAGAAAGAGAAATCGTAGCAAAACTCGGGGTTTGATAGACTTTGAGTTAAACACAGCACAGCACCCATTTAGCTAATTGTGGGTGGAATCATTTGAGCAAAACATTTTGTGCCTGCAAGCAACTGCAGGTGCAGGCAGAGAAGCTTGTCAGAATCTTTAGCCACATTTGGTCCTCGAAGTCCCCTCAGATGTTGGCACTGGTTCCCTTCCCCTTGTGGTTCCTTCAGTTCGCGCTCTGATGGGGGAAACCTGTGACACCTGTGAAGTTTTTGGCGCGTGTAGCCACTCAGGCAATTCCCCGCCTCCTTCCCTCCTCAGCAGATGTGAGAAAACAGCTGAATGTATCTCTCAGTTTATTGTTTCAGGGACTTCATAGGTGAACACCAGAACTTCGAGAATCCTGTGTCCATTGTGCCACTCACTCATCCTCTTTTATTTATTTTTTATTTTTTGAAATTTCCAAGCACTGTTAGGCAGCACCGATGGGCGAGGCTGTGAATAAGAAATACAGAGTGCTGAGGATGGGAGGTGCTGACTTCAGCATTAAGATCAGAGGAGGCTCCCCTGGGGAAACACAAATTGACCTGAGTTTGGAACACTCAATAGAAATTAACTGTGTACTGGGACAGTGTGGTAGGACATGGAGACCGTTCCAAACAGAGGGACCTACAAAATGCTGGCATGGGGAGGGCATGGCTTGGAGAATTGGTAGTGTGGCGGGAGCTTGGGAAGCTAAGGAAGATGAAGATCGAGAGGGAGCGTATCCATAAGGGTACTTACTGTAGGTCATGTTGAGGAGTTAAAAGCTGTATCTGAGGGGTGATGGAGTACTGGCTCGCTATTGCTACAAAACAAATCACCCCACATCTCAGTGGCTTAAAACAACGGTCAATTATAAGTCACGTGTTTATGGGTCATCTGGGAATGACTCACCCAAGTTGTGCTCACTTGATCTTAGCTGTGCTCAGTTGATCTTATCTGGGCTCAGTTGATCTTATCTGGGCTCGGTTGATCTTGGCTGTGCTCTCTCCTGTGCTTGCAGGTCAGCTGGGGGCTCTGCACAGCACTAAAAAGCTGCTCCCAGCAGGGCCTGAAAACGGCTCTGTCATATACCCTGAAATTTATTTATCATCCTGAGTTTCCTCCCCACCCCAAACTCACTCAATCTTAATTCCTCCACTTTCAGCTTTCAGAACCGTCCCCTCTGCTCCATCACTATGTTCTCCTTAGTTTCTGCTTCTATCGTGTCCTCCCTGAACTACCCTAAGTGCCCTGACTAATACCCCTTTCGTGTCTTCTCCTCCGATCGACCTTCCACGTTGCCCTCAGAGAGGGCTTTTATCTACTCTCTCCCACAAGATAAGGTTCCCCTCCTTGGCGTGGCATTCAAGGCCCTTCTTAAGATGGTGCCGGGTTTCCTCCCACAGCCCATGCTTGACATCTCTGTCCCACAGCACTGTGATCGGACATAACTGAGTCACTGTCGTACCCCTTCACTCTGGTGTGCCTCTGCGCCCCCGCACACTTTTAGTGCCTCTGCTTTTCTGCCTAGAATCTCTGTCCTTGATTGCCCATCTGGGTAACCAGTGGTTACCGCCCATTTGTTATTGTTGCCCGTCTTCCAGGGAAGAACCCTTGATCCTTCTTCCCTGCTCCTCTTTACAGCACCTACCATAGTGTGTGCAGTTATCTGTTCCCAGCCCTGTCCCCTCTTACAGAGTTGGGGCGTCTGTCGTTCTTGGCCACGTGCAAGATAAACTGGGTATAAGAAGACAGCATTGAACCTTCTGCTTAGTTTGAGTAGTATGCTTTCAATTTTTATGTTTCTTATACATGTGTTATAATATATTTGTGCAGGAGTATAAGAATATAATTTATAAATAATACATTAAAATGCTTATTGAAGATGCATGCTCAAAAATCTTGCATAGACTGGTGTCCCCAAGGAAAAAAAAAATGCTTGCAGACCACACTTCTCTACAACACACTCCTTGATAGATGGGGCCTCCGCATCAAAACCAGACTTGAAGTCACTAAGTTTTAAATGACAGCCGAAAGTACTAACTCTCCCAGGAGATTTTCACTACAAAGCTGAGCAAAACAGTCAGCTAAAAAGTACAAGGCCTTGCACCTCCCCCTACCCTGTCCTGACACACACAGCTAGCTACGAAGGGCGATTTTATAGAACACTGTGGGGTGTTCCCCACCGAAGGGGCCGCCTGAGATCCGTCCTCAGCACTGCTCTTCTCTCTCTCTCTCTCTCTGCCAGCTGTCCTGGACAGATCAAGGGTTTCTATTCCTTAGAATCAACATAGACGATGCCTGGACAGGATCCCAGGCAAAGCCTGAAGTAGGCGCTTCTTCTCTTTATGATCTACTCTAGAGTAGCTGTTTATATAAGGGAAGCCTGCAGTCTCTATCTTGCTGGTAAAGCCCAGCATGCTTGAGAGGGAGAGTCTGGATTTAGGCTGTTTAATCCGAAGTCAAAAGATTTTCCACACTTCCTGGTCATTAGATCGACCCTCTTATGGTTGCCAGAAGCGGAAGTGATCACTTACATGACCTTGTCCCCCGAACAAGTGACTTTTACTTCATGCAATGTCAAGAGGCTGCTGCCTCAGAAACATAGTTTTTAACGTTAACAATAATTGTTTAGCTTTTCCAAACCCACACTGTGTCCTGGGCACTCTGCTACGTGCTTAACCCTCGCAGTGACCTTGACATAAACCAGGGGTCGGCAAACTGTGGCTCGTGAGCCACATGCAGCTCTTTTGGGTATGTACATGTGGTTCTGAAGTAAAATTGAAAATGAAAATAAAACTATCATAGTTTCATTTATAAAATTTTTAAAGGATATTATTCACATAATGGTGATTTCCTTTGTGTTATGGCTCTCGAAGAATTTTTAAATTGTTGTGAGGGACAGGATTGGCTCTTCCATTTCAAAAGTTTGCCGACCCCTGACATAGAGGTTTCATCCTTCTCATTGGATGGACTAGAAAACGCAGAGCTTCCGAGGCCTGTCCAAGGCCACACAACTGCTTAGCCGTGGAGCTGGGCCTAGCACCCAGGTCTGCCTTAATCTACAGTGAACACTTTTAACTTCCTTGCTAAACTAGGTCCCAAAATAAACCAATTAATCCACATGAAGGGGTTGGAGAACATTAAGAACTTCTCTCTGTTCGAAAATGCTAAAATTATATGGAAAAATATTCTGAGCTATTATGTAATGGATTCTGAAGTCACAGAACAATGGCTTTGTTGAGCAGCCACCATCCTGGAGGCTGCCTGCCTCAGCACCCCATCCCGCCAGCCAAATACCCAAGGCGGCCCCGACAAATCACGTGCCGCTAAAGCAAAAACAAAACTCCCAAAGTGGAGTATGGCTACACCAAAAGACTGCAGTGTCCCCACCATCAGGACGCAGGTGACTTCTGCGCTTTCCTCTTTTGCCAGATGTGGAAACGAATGTCTTAATCTGGGAAAGTTTTTATAAGTGCCGAAGATGACTACTGTAGCTTTCTTTTTTTAGAACCACGGGCTCGTTTTTAGAAAAGGAAAAAAATAAAAAGATTGCATAATGGCTAAGTGGAAATTCACAAGCAGGCAGGCAGCACACGTGTTGGACGTTCCTTTCTGCCGTAGGAAAGAGGAACGAATGCCGGCTTAATTGCTAGTTTCATCATGTTTCCCAGACGGGAGATAATTTTTATGGAGGTTAATCTGACTTTATTTTTTAAAAAACAAATTGCCTATCAAATATTTCCAGAGATTTCGTTATCATAAAGAAGAAAGCAGAAAAGTCTTGATGGAGGATCTGATTTAAAAGGAGTGGCACGAGCAAAAGTTATTCACCAGGAAGAGGAAAGTCCAAAAACCAGGAACGGGTAAGGAGTCTGAGCACAGGAGTACTTCTCCTTATCTGTTGACGCTGCATGAATCTGGGCCACCCCCTGCGCCCTGGCCGTTCAGTTGTTGGCTGGCTCTTCCCCCACTGCCTGCCCCCAGAGGCACTTCCTGAGGTCCATGCTCAACACGGCTCTCCTATCTCGGCCTCTGCCCTCTGCAGGGACCCTTCTCTCTGCCCTTGTTCCCGGTTCCATTTCCACGTACAAGACGCCACACCCCATAGCCGGCACCTCTCTTCCACACTCCAGCCTCGTATTTCCAATTGTTCACTGAAAATGTCCCCAAATACGATGCTCCGAGCCGTCTTATCTTCTGTCTCAGTGCAGAGAACTCTGAGGGCCTAGAGGAGAGGCTCCGCCGGAAGATGGAAGGGCCCCGGGCCCCTGAGTTTGCTACTTGGAGAACTGCCTTGGAGAATAGGGACACTCATCTTGGACATCTTTTTTTGGCGAAAAAATGCATTGGGGGAGGTCACTGAGCTTTTGGAACTGTTTGTTATAGCAGCTCGCCTGTCCTAATACACAGATGCTCCGTGCATGTCTGTGAATGAATGGCTGAATGGGTGCTAATTGGAAGAGATGGTCTGTTTCATTCTGCTCGAAGTTGGCAGTGCTAGTCAGAAGCCGGATAACAGGGGGTCTCTGGCAACAGCCGACGGGAGAGGTGAAATGACACAAATAACCAATTGCATTTCATTCCCAGGGTTGCCCAAGGCCAACCCTACTGTCAGCCCTGTAAAGCAAGTCCTGTATTATTGGAATTTCTCCTGCAGAAATCGGAGCCCATTTCCTTTTATCCTACCCCCAATAAAAGTGGAAAAGGTTTGGTCTCCTGCCCACATAAAATTACCCCTCATGCACTGGATGGTTATTATTAAGTCATCTCCTTCACCTCTCCTGAGTCCTCGTTTTGTTTTATAAGTCAGGACGGAAACCAGCTTTGCAATTTCAGCCCTTTGGAAAATTAAGCAGCTTTGCAAGGGAATCAGCATTGCCGGAGAATCGGGAGCTGGGGCTGAGTCTATGGGAAGTCAGTGGTTTCTTCCAGAGCGTTCTGGCTGATTCTCTCCTCTTCCTCACTTCCTCCTTGAAGCGGGGAGGCTGAGACAGGCCACAGCCCAGAGATTTCCGCATGGAAGAATAGAGCGTAGAGAAGAAAGTATTGGGCACTTACCTTTGTGCCAGGCAGTTTACACTCTTAAGCTTACTTGAGTCTGGTAACAAGTCTGGGAGTAGGTGTAATTCCCACGTAACAGATGGGGAAACTGAGGCAGAAACCGATGCAGTCACATGCAAAAGGTCGCACAGCCAATGTGTGGTGGGAGCCACAATTTGAACCCAACGCTGTTCATTTCTGCTATGACACGTTGTCCCGGTGCCTTGAGCTGGTTCCTTACTCTCATGGGTTGAATTGTGTCCCCACAAAAGAGGTTAAGGTCCTAACCTCCTGCACCTGGGAGCTTATTTGGAAATCGGGTCTTTGCAGACAATCAAGTTAAGGTTTTAGGGTGGGCCCCAGTGCACTATGAGCAGAGTCATGAAAAGAAAACATTTGGACACAGACGCGTACAGAGGGAAGATCATGTGAAGAAGGGGGCACCCCACCTACAAGCCACTCAGTGTTCTTACCTGTAAAGTGGGAAAGACGAGCGGTGTCTCTTTTGAGAAGTTTCAGGGCCTGATGGATGAGAGAGCACATTGACAGCACGTAGTAGGACTCGGGGAAACAGCAGCGGGTATTACTAACATCACCGTAGAAAATCCCCCATGACACTGCAGAAAAGCCACCCATGGTTTTGCCCCGCCCTCCTTGGGGAGAATATTTCTTACTCTCGGGCAGGCGCTGCCTAATTTTCTTTTGGAGTTTCTTTAGGAATGCGGTAGTAATCAACCAACCAAATGAATAGTTATCTTACAGGGTTGCGTGAGGAATCAAAGGAAACATCTACGTTAAAGTTCTCAGCAAGGTGACAAGTTCTGTTCAGCTGTGAAGGGACATGACTTTTTTCCCACATGGTCCTACTTGTTGCTGATGAAATGTTTATGACGCTGAGACCCAAGGGCCCAGTCTCCGAGCGGAGTCTCAGTCTAGCAAACACAGTCCAGCCACCAAAAGCCATTCTGGGTCTAACCCAGGTTCTTGGCCTGCGTTCCCCCAGCGCCCCGCAGCAGCACCTCCCGAAGTCCCCTTTCTGGTCCCAGGTTCTACAGATTGTTCCCTGGCGTCCAACCCCCACCTCCTCCAAAAAGCAGTTCCTTCTGCCCCTTTCCGCTCTATTCTGCCTCCCTTGCCCCGTTTTCTCCCCAGACATATTCTGATTTCCTTTCCCCGCCCTGACGTGTATGGTAGACACGAAACTGGAAGCAAAGATGGAAGCAGGGAGGAAACCTTAGTGTTCTCCTTAGTGGCCGTGGAAAACGAAGCCCTGAGAGCACTTGTGGGCTAATCATTTTTGTCCCGTTACAAGGAATGTATCCCCGTCAAGCCGTGCAGTGGGGCAGGGCTGATTCATATGAGGACAACGTCAAAAGCACAGTCAGTGTGATCTGAACCAAAATCCCAAACCTGGCAAAAAAGCTAGCCAGGCTCAGTGTTTAGGCTCTCTGAACCGCTGAACGCTGATCTGCAAAATGAGGGTACAAATGCACATTTCACAGGGTCTGCTGAGGATTCGATGCAATCACAAATGTAAATCGCTTGGTAATATCTCACTAGTAGACACATGGTTGCTATTAATAATAGCCACCAGTTTATCAAACAAGCTTGACTCAGAGGATAATAATGGAATGCAAATTTAGTTTTATTGGTGGCGTCCCTTTAAATTTATCCTTTTAGGGAAGTTCTTTCTTTGGTCCTGGAGAAAATTTAGGACAGGCTCCAAGATTGTTTTTCTGGTCATTCTTTAATGATAAAATTCCTTGACTCAATCTAATTTCCCAGTCTTATTATAGTAAATAAAGTGCCTCACCCCATGTACCAATCATAAGTTCTCCCTCTGCTCCGGCAGACTAGCCACCTACAGTGGGAATAACAGGACAGGTTTCTTTTCTCTTGCCTGCTGTATGCTGCTCTCCCCACAGTCCTGTTTCTAGGTCAAGGTCTTTCCCCAGCGTCTGAGCTTCCATTTCCTGAGGGCCAAAGCGTGGAAGCCCTAGGGTGACCCTCATGTATCTAGTGGGGGCCCCATAGCACACTTCCAGGCTGAACCCCTCCCTGCCTGTCCTCCCAACTCCCATCAATGTGTCGTCTCCACTGCAGCCTCGTGGACCATTCAGCTATTCCCAGAACAGACTGTGCTCTTTTTCACACTCCAGGCTGCACGTTTGCAAATATGAATCCCTCCACCTAGAACCCGCTCCTCTCTCTCTCGTGCAACCGGCAAAGGGCAGCCCCTCCGTGAAAAGAAGCAAAATGAAACAGCCTATTAAAAAGAGGCCATTCCACCTGAGCGGAATGCAGACATTATTCAATATACAGTGTTAGGGTGGCTGGCTGGCCACTTGGGGAAAAATAATTGATGAGAATTTCGCACTTCAACGGTGTGAAATAGTGATTTAATTGTGGAGTGTTTTGCTTTTCTTTGATTATTTATGAAGCTGAATGTAGTTCTTACTTATTCAGTTTGGTTTTCATTTTTGTGACTTGCCTGCTTTTCTAATCAGAGCTGACTATTGATTTCTTATTGACTAATAAGGCATTAATTCTTCTTCTGTCCAGTATGTCACAGGCCCACTGCTCCACCCTCATTTTATGCATATTCATTTCAATTTTGCTTATGGCACTGTTTAATAAACTACAGTTTTTAACTTTTAGGTCATCAGATCCATTCATCTTTTTCTTCATGGCTTCTGTTTTTTGATGTAATGCTTAGAAAGTCCTTACCCAACTCGGATTACAGAAACATGCCTCTAAATTCTCATCTTGTACTTCAATTACTTGCTTTTAATTTTTTTTTTTTAAATGGAGAACTGGGGAAGGGGAACAGCATTGGGGAATTGGGGAAGGGGACAGACCAGTTGCTGTCCTTTTGCTCTTTAGTCTAGTTGTGGAGGACGTCGCTTCACTGGCCCATGTTGGTATTATCATTGCGCTCTTCCTGGGTGAGGCAGTCGCTCCCCGGCCATTGGTCGGCTGCTGCACGGAGGCTCACGGCAACTCAGGAAAGCGCACGCCAGCTGCTGGCCAGCCCCACTGCAGCCTATGCCATCACCGGCGACTCACAGCAGCCCAGCTCCAGGTCGAGCTGTTGTTCACCATCTTAGCTGTAGAGGGTGCAGCATCACTGACCCATGTGGGATCCGAACCGGGGCCCTGCTGCTCAGAGCTGGCGTCCCAAGCCAACTCTTAACTAATGCACCACTTGGCTGTCCCTGCTTTTAATTTTTTAATTCATCAGAGATGAAGGGAGTTCGGGGTCACTAAATTCTGCCAAGGAAAGCATGCTCACCATACACACAGACCCCCAGCATGACAGCGAAAACCCCAGGAGCAGACAGGAGAAAACAGACCGATTAATGGGACCAGAGTGGCCTCTCTAATCACAGTCAGGTGGGAAGTTGAGGAATATGAAATCCACTTTCCGTCTCCTGTCATCCCTGCCCCCATCCCGGCCCAGGAAGACTAGATCCATAGAACAGAGGAGAATGAGCTGTCCTGGGGGCAGACCTCATGCCACCCTCCAGCTCCATGAAGAGAGAGGGGACAAGTCAAAGAACAGACTGTGTGCCCGTCCTCATCTTAAGGTCCTCAAGTCACAGGTCTGGCATGAGATGTATGTGGGAGATCATTTTGAATCACACATTATATTAGAGTGTTTAAATGGGCCGGACTATGTTTTAATCGCTGCAAATTATAGGGAAATTATATCATCTTCCCAAAATCTCTTCAAAGGATCTGATAGCCAACAGGAAGGGAGATGCAGAGCATGTTTAAGGTGAAACCATGTTATTTGTGTCCCTCCTTTAATTTATACTTCTTAAAAAAGAAGACGCAGTGCAAAAAAACTAGGGAGTTCCAGGATTCACATGCATATCTCAACTGTCCTCAAGGAAACAGAGACTTTTTCCTCTCCACAGTTATTAAACAAAAATACCAGGCTTCACTCTGATTGGGTCACTCGACTGTGACTGGAACAACCACTGTTGCCAGGGGAAAAGTTTGCCCTGATTTGCTTGGGCTATGTTCCTGCCATCCCTGAGCCAATCACTGTGATGAGAAGAGTGCCTTAGTCCAATAAGGACCCACCACTGGAGGAGGGGCGGGCTAATGGGAAAGGGGAGGGGCATAAATAGAATTCTTCCCTACCCTTTCTCTGGTCAGGGAGGTACCCCCGCCCTTCCTATTTCGTTTTCTCTGTTTGAGGCTTGGAGCACAGTGTGATTTCTAGCTGAAAGGCTGTTTAGGGAGTTGTTTATTTAATCAGCAGGGAGGCCAGCTATTTAGAAGCTAACAACCCAAAGAAACAGTTTCTTTCCCGTCAGGATCCAATAAGTCTGCCAAAGGAAGCTGCTTCCCAGAGTCCCCAAGCCTTTCTCCCCAGCTCAGACCTGCAGGCAGCAGAGTCCTGTTCTCAGTGATAGTAATAATTCACGTTTGTAAACGACTTTGCAATTTGCAAAGGGCTTTCACATCCATTATGCCATTTAATCAACAGGGGGTGCTGGGGGCCGGTGCTGGTTTGAATGCTGCCATGTGGATTTCATAAACCATGTTGTACTAAGGATGGAAAGAGCCGATTATGAGCCTGAGGCTGGGTGAGGCCAGGGTGCTGCAGGCTTAGGGGGAGTGTGTGCGTGGAGGTTTTTTGGGGCACGACAGTTCCTGTCTGCCAGGCGCCTGATTCTGTCCACCCGCCACCTTTTGCTAACTGACCCTCGATTCTCCTTTGGATGTCCAGTGTTCCCTGCTGGATGCGGCCTTGGGTCTTAGTTAACTGATATGTGTGCCCCTGCTGGCCGCAAATGGTCCCTGACCTAAGGAAAGCTGACCCGGTGTTTAAACTCTGAATTTTGATCAGAGTCACACAAAGAAAGGGACATTGTGACAGCCCTTGGCCTTGGTTCTGTAAGAGCCAGCTTTCCCCGTGAGCTTCCTGTCCTTAAATCAGACCCCATGAATACACACAGGACACGGTGTGCACACTAGACACGGTGTGAAGGATCCCAGATGTCCTCTCGAGGTGAACCTCAGAGGCAAAGATGCATGGTCTCGTTAGTGACAAGGATGGAAAACAAACAGGACAGAGCAGCAAGGGCTAGAGACATTGAGTGACTTCCTAGCAGGCAGCTGATAAGAGCAACTCAGTGCCACGGCTGGAGCTCTCCTCCCACCAAAACAACGGCCCTGGGCTTTGGTCCTCCAGGGCTGTCTCTGAGCCCTGCGACCCTTTTTATTGCTGTAAGTTCATTTATAGTATTGCCTCCCTCACTCCTGATTTTAGTAATTTGAGTCTTCCTTTTTTTCTTGGCCATTCTAGCTAACGGCTTGTCAATTTTGTGGATGCTTTCAAAGAACCAGCTTTTGGTTTCCTTGATTTTCTTTATCATTTTTCTATTCTCTATTTTGTGTATTTCCTACCTGGTCTTTATTATTTCCTTCCCTCTGCTTGGTTTGGGTTTAGTTTACTCTTCTCTTTCTAATTTCTTAAGGTGGAATGTTAGTTTATTGATTTGAGATCTTTCTTAATTTTTAATGCAGACATTTACAGCTATAAATTTCTCTCTGAGAACTGCTTTGGCTGTGTCCTATAAGTTTTCATGTATATTATGTTTTTATTTTCATCCATCTGTGAGGGGAAATTTAAACCACTAAAGTTACTTATATGCTTAGGTAAATGATGATGTATGTACTCTAAAGAATGTAACTTTTCCTAAACTGGCATTTCAATAACCACTTGTTGAATATCAGTTGAAGTTTCTGTAGAGGGAAAAAAGTCAAAGGGAACAGAAAAAGTGAAGTGCCCCATCCCAGTTGTGTCAGAGGTGCACCCACCCCAACTAGGTTCAGTGTAAGTCCCTCCAGATACTTTAATAGCGTCTATAATAATGAAACAAATTAATAAGATAGTAAACTTCTCTTCCCTATGTCCCTTCATTTATATAATACTTTACAAAGACTAGTGTTACTTCAATCCAGCTGTATTTCACCACAAGTGTAGTCAGATGTTTCTTTATCTAGCAAAATGAAAAAGGGTCTAACATATTTCTGAATAGAAGCTTTCTTGCTACTTTTATCCGTATTCATAAGAAGACTTAAGAATGTTATTGTCAGAAGATTTTGGTGTCCCTCTCTCACTAAAGAAAAGTTGAGCAAATCACTGGTTGGTGGGCTCCGTTGCAAAGGGTGTGATGGGCCCCATTGGAAAGGGTGGGATGGACCCCGTTGGAAAGGGTAGGAAGACCAGGCATCTTGGATTCTATGTGAAGAGGTCTCTGGGTTCACATACACTGACTTACTATACCTCCAATTTGGAGCTAAAGACACACATCAAATAATTGTCATTGAGTGAACCAATGTCATTCCTGCTGTGCCACATAGGACTCTTCATGCAAACATTTTTGGGCGCTTACTCCCAGGTACTGTTCTAAGTGTTTACATGCAGCGATTTAGCTTTTACAACCACTCCATAAAGTGGGCACCATCGTTGTCCTTGCTTTTTAGGTGAGGAAACTGAACTGATATATATTGGTGATGTATATTCCCCAAGATCTCCCCGCTAACACGTGACAGAGCAGGATTCAAACCCCGTCTGTCAGGCACCGGAGTCCTCTCTCTCAGTCACTGCGCTGTCTGCTCTGGAGAGAGGCGGACCACAGATGCAGGACTTGGCAAGTACAAGGAGCCCAGTTAAACTTGAAGTTCAGATAAACAACAAAGGTTTAGTATTAGTATGTCCCTTGTGCTATTTGAGATATATTTATGCTACAAAAACTTTTTATAATTGTTAATCTGAAATTCGAATTTTAACTGGGAATGCGACATAGCTATCTAGCCAGGTTTGGGGTTAGGAAACGGCGGGGGGGTTGGGGGTGCAAAGTGGGTTTTGTTGATGGAGTTTTACTACTTACCCTATTCTCTGTAGGGTTTTTTGCAAAGAGAGTAACACCTACAAAGAACAATGGGGGGAAAAAAAAAATATATATATATATATTGGTTATTGAAAGCAGAACAGGTATCCCATCTTTCCTCCCCCTTTCCCCTGTTTCCTCTCCATACACACACACACACACACACACACACACACACACACGCACACACCACGCACTAATAATTCAGGACTCCCTGGTAGAAACTGAACTGGAGAGTGAAGCTCAGGACTGAGGCATAGGGTCTCCTGCTTCCTCACTGCTTCTAAATCTTACAATGAGCCATGATTACAAGTACGGGGTGGGAAGTGGGCTGGGGCCAGGGGCACAGAGATAGCTGGGACCCAAAGGACACTGACCCCTAATCTACCTGTGCCTCACTGAGGGATGTCAGCTAACCTAGCCCCAAAAGGGAAGCCCCACTCGGGTGACCCTGACAGGGACCAGGAAGTAAAACAGCTTTCCTGACACTCGGTGGCCCCAGTCCCCTCACTAGCCGATAGCCCTACAGAGGTCTTGGTCTCTGAACGTGCAAACTGGTCACTTTTCCTTCCTTGGAAGAGCTGGGGTAGGAAGAGGAAACGGGGGCAGGATATGGGGAGAAGAGGTGGAGTTTTCTTCCCCAAAATGTGCCACTTCTCATCTGATACTGAAGCTAATCTCTTACAAGAGCACCATTCTTTACAGCTTACAAAATGCTCCCACTTTAACCTGCAAATTGTTTATTAATGTTTGCCTAAGAGATGTGGCAGCTTTCCCCTCACCTGTCTAAAAGGCTGGCCTTATGAATGAGCACCCTGCTAACCTGACCGTCTCTTTCAATGTTTTCTTCTCCAAAAACTATAACTAAAGAGCATTGCCGGGCAGGATTATGTAGACAGCACATTAATATCTACTCAATTAGTATCTCCTGCAGCTATGAGCTTACCCGGTATGAAGCACAGAAAGATGTATTTTCTTTCTTCAAAATTGCTTCTTTTTGTTGTTGTTGTTTTCCTTAATTTTCATCTTTCTTTACTCCAAGTGGATCCTTTGGGCTCCAGGAGAGAGGATTAGGCAAGACCTTGGGCCAGCCCGACTCACTTCCTTAAACATGAGCCACATACATTCAAGACGCATGCCCAGTGTAGACGTGAGGATGAGAATTCACGGAAGGGAAGGACCCGAGCTCACCTTCCACCAGGACCCGAGCTCTCCCTCTGGCCCCCTGGCCCTGGAGTCAGGAAAACACCATTGATGTACCATGGACAGCAGAGGTCGTGGGGTTTGCAGGTCACAGGAGGTGCCAGGGGACTCAGAAGGAGCAGCTAGGTCACGAGATGCTGGGAGAGACGTGGGGAGGGAGACGTGGCCGTGGCCAGGCCCCTCATCCCACTCCCATCCGACTCTGTAACCCATGCCGTTCCCCAAAGCCCTTCAGTCAGGCACTGCTTAAAATTCCGTTGCACTCAGGGTGTGTTTGCTTTGGGGAAGATGGGTGAGAGATATGTGGAACCATCGCAGATCCCTTTCTGCTTGTGCGTAAGCAACACGCCCTTTTGTTGGAGTGGTTAGGCTGTCTCCAGGGACTTTATGCAAGACTTCCTAAAATTATCACGTCCAATGCAGTAGCCACGGGGCACATGTGGGCTTTGTGTACTTGACATGTGGCTGGTCCCAACTGAGATGGGCTGTGAGCATAAATACCCCATTTTGAAGGTTTTGTACATGGGAAAAGAATGTAAAATAAACTCAATAACTAAGTTTATGTGAATTACATGTTGAAATATTTGGCTATAGTAGGTTAAATATTAAAATTAATTTCTCCAGTTCCTTTTTGTTTTTAAAAATATGGCTACTGAAAACTTTTAAATTACACATGTGGTCCCCATTTATGGCTTTCTTTACATTTCTGCTCGACGGCTCCGCTCCAGGTCTGAGGCAAGGAGTAGAACGCATAGGTCATCCACGATTCTAGTCAGGGTTGCAATAGGAGATAGGAGCAGTGGGGGGCTGTCAGCACCCAGGGGCCTGGAGGGTGTGGAGAAAGAGCTGTTCCCAGGACCCGGAGCGAGAACTGCTGAGGAGGCTGCTGGACGGAAGGCATGGTGTTTAGGAGAGGAACACAGCCGTCGTCAGACCATGTCCAGCAAAGGGAAGTGGCTGCCCTGCCCTCACCCGGTCCCACCTTCACATCTGCCATTGCTCAAACCCAACTGGAAATAACAAGGCAGTCCTTGACACTCCATACAGGTCAGCCTCCTGGGTACAGAACGGTGGGAGGACAGTGGGGATGGGCCTGGAAAGGCAGATGGAGGACACATAAGGAGTGGACGTTATCAGCTTCCCTCTTTTGCGCCACAGTGTCAAAATGGCTTCCCAAGGGCTTGAACCGGTTTGACTTCCATTAGCACGTACGAGCACCTGTAGCTACGTATTGTTACCAACGTTTGGTATCGTGGACTTTTTAAACTTTTTTTATCTGGAAGATGTGAAATAGCAAATCACTGATACTTTCATTGGCTGCATGTCTCTGAATACTAACGAAACTGAGTGGCTCTTCATAGCCCGTTGGCCATTTGCTGTCCCTCTTTAGTGAAATATCTGTTCAAAACGCTTGCCTGTTTTTGAATTGAATTTTTGTACTTTTGTTATTGATTTGCGAACGTTATATATTTTGGATATCAATCCATTATTGTTATGTATGTTTCTCTCTGTTTGTGGCTTCCATTTTCACTTTAGTAAAGTGTTTGGTTACAGCTCTTAGCTTTAATACAATAGAGTTTCTCAACCTTTTTCTTCATGAGCTGTGCTGTTAGTGTGTTATTTCACAATGTCATACTAATTCCAAGATCATAATGTGTTTTTCTCTAGCAATTAATATAAGTTTAGTTGTGAAAAATATAAAAACATAGAGATAAGCAAAAGAGAAAAAGAAAAATTACCCATAATCCCATTACCAGAAATAACCACTGACATTCATTGTTCTAAGTACTAATATCACATTTAAAAAATTAAAATGGTACCCAGATAAGCCTGGTGAAAAGCAATCTGAGACGAGCATTGCATTCTTCCTAGTAATCTCCTGTCCAAATGTCCAATCTTGCAGTAGAAATATTCAATATTGACTAATTTTTATTTTTTCTCCCTTGAATTATTTTTCTTTTGCTCTAGTAGCAACTTAGCTTTGCATTGCAAGCATGTCTCATGCTTCAGGCAGGAAGAGACGCTTGAGTCGAAGGTGAGTCAGATAAAGACAAACACTGAGGCATGGCCTCGAGGCATCAGATACCAGGAAAGGCATCTCGGAGGCACCAGGTGGAATCGCAGGCCAGGCCCTCTGCCCAACTCCCATGCAGTCCTCCAAAATGAAGCTTGACAGCGTCTTGTTTACAACAAAAGGAAAGATTTCTCTTTGCTGTTGAATAAATCTGTCACTGTCACGGCTACCCTGACTTGATTCCTCAAATGCAATGTCACTCTCTTCACTAGCGAAAGGCTGCACACTGAGGCCCTTACCTGATCAAGCGGTTGTCCTGTCATCTATTGCTATGGAAGAAATCACTCCAACATTTAGTGACTTAACAACAGCAACAGTTGTAGTCTTATGTCTCACGGTTTCTATGGGTCAGGAATTCAGTAAGGGCTCAGGTGGATGGTTCTGGCTCAGAACCTTTCCTGTAGTTGCTGTTAGATCCATGAGTTAGACTCATGTGGGAACTGGGGTGGCTGGGAGCGGACCAGGGGTCGATCTCTCCCTCTCTCTCTCCCTCTCCCTCCCTCTCCCCCCTCCCCCTCTGTATTTCCTGGGCCTCCCCATGTGGTCTCTGTGTGGTGGTTTCCCTGTGTGGGTTTTCTCACAGCAAGCTGGCCTCAGGGCCATTGGACTGCTTTTCCAAGGTGACTTCACGAGTGAGTGCCCCAGCAGCTCAGGTAGAATTTGCAATGCCTTGTATCATCTAGTCACCATTAAAGAGTTGCAGAAGCCCATCCGAGAAAAGCACATAGACCCTACTTTTCAATGGGAAGAGTATAAAACAGTTTGAAGATATGTTTTTAAAACCACCACAGATGGATGAATGGATGGATGGATACTAAAAAAGTTTAGTCAGGGGAAGGAAATCCCAGATTTTTATCAAATAATGAGCTCCTGATTGCAAAAGGGGGAATAATTTTAGAGGGGGGAAGAAGTCTCTTCCGCCTGTAACTTCCAAGCTTAGCTGTGGAATCTCTCAGTCCGTCTCAGCCCAGGCTGGCTCTTGGCTCTGCAAACTGCCTGCAGCTGAGTCTTTGGCTTTACAACCCCGCCACCTCGTGGCCACGGTGTGTATTCCGCAAGGGGAGAGGATAAACCGGGGGAGCAGTGACCACAGAACACGAACACCTGCTTTAAGTATGAGAGCCCTCCCTGCCGCTCCAGCCTCCGGCTGGTTTGCACCAAGGGTTCTTAACCTCGCAGTTACCACATCTTCTCGGAAGACGCTTATGAAAATGCAGATGTGTTTCTTTGGAAAGATAAACAGGCTTAGTTACCAATGATGAACATGCGGCAATAATTTGGGGGTGGACTTTAAGGACTTATGTACGGAGCGTCTAGTGGTACCGAACGGTAATTCTAAGTGTGGATGCTGAGCACGACACCTTAGAGCCAAAATCATTGATTAATTAAATGGGCATGTTTTGCTTTCCTTTTTTTTTCTTCTTTTAATATGCAAATGGGCTGTCCCTGCTTTGTTCACGGCTAGCAAGCTGCATTGGCCCTGCGGGGCGGACTTAGCCACCTCCACCCATCTTGACCGTATTTCCCAGCATCTTCTCTGGGCCATCTCTGTGCAGGGCTATAGGATATAGAGGCTTGAGCAGGGAGACAGGAGACAGAGTTTAGTCAGAAGGTTTAGATTCCAGCATCGTCGCTTCTCATCTCTGTGACCTTGGGCAGACCACGTAACTTCTCTGGGACTCATTTTTCTCATGTATGAAATGGGGACTGATAACATCAGATATCACGGATGTAGTTTCCCCCATTTCACAGCTGAGGAAAGGACTCAAAGAAGGGAAGTCACTACCATGCCTGGAGTTGGACAGGTAGAAAGTGCCAGAGCTGGCAGTCATGCTCTGGTCTCCCCCACACCCAAGGTCAGTTCCGTGGTGCCCTGTTGTGCTGAATTAATGAGGGCATCACAGGAAGAAATGCCAGAAACGGTGCATGTGTCGTCTTAGGGACACCGCACCCTTTCCTGCCTATCCCTGGCTCCCACAGCTCCTGACCCCCCACCTCCAAGGCCTACCTGGAGCTCGCTGCATGAATTGGCCTCAGTTCAGCAAGAGCTGAAAGGATTTGCTAACTGCTTTGAGATCCCCGGATGAAAGGACCTCTTACCACCTACACTTTGTTAAGACTCCATGCCTGAATGTTGGGTTCTGCGCCATTCGAATTTGCTCACCAAGCAAGGCTAAAGCACGCCGCCCTGTCCTGGGATCCCTCATTTGTAAGACCCAAATAGTTTAGGTCCGGTTGATCGTCCCTCCGTGTCTGCCGCCCGTTGCTTGCTGTTCCTCACACTGGCTCAGTTTGCTTGTTTGCAGTCAGTCATTCGTATGACATTTTAAATCATTTCCATCAGTAATGAAATGTGGCGATGCACTCTTTTCCAGCCCAGATGCCCCTTTTTCGTCACCCTATGAGAATGCGAGGTAGAAATAATGAGCAAATTGACGTTATCTGCTCTCCACACACAAGTTATAAATGTGCTCTTCCTGGTACACATTCCATACAAAACGCCTCCTGCTCCCAGGGTCCCCTGAGCTCGCTTGTTCACTGGTGCATTCACTTATTCTTGCATTCATTCGTCAGATATTCCTAGGGCCTGCGATGCACCTGGCTGCATCCCAGGCCCTGGGGACCCAGAGACGAGTAAGACCCCGGGGCAGCACAGAATCGTGTGGGTTTGGGATCAAACAGACGGAGGGGTTTCCTCGGCTTTGCCCCTTTCCAGCTGTGTGACCTTAGCAAGTTGCTTCACCTCTAGAGACTTAATTTCCTCACCTGCAGAAGGGGAATTGGCTGCCGACCCCGTGAAATGTCACCTGTGCCTGGTGCAGCGATGCCGTGTATAACTTAAACTGTGCCGGTTCAGCGCAGCCTCTGTCTTCAGAGAGCGCCGGCCTGGTGGGGACCTCACACACACACTGTGTATGCATGCGATGCTCTTACAGGGGGTTTGTGCAAAGCGCTGTGAGGGTGTGAAGTGGGTCTACCTCGGTGCTGGGGACGGATTCAGAGGGGAGGAGGCTTCCTTTGTAAGGTAAAGTGGCTGGAAGGGAAGGGGAAGTGGCATTGAAAGTGGGCGGCTGAGTAATATTCCCGTTTACATATATCACCACATTTTCCTTATCCGTGCATCTTAGGCTGGACACTTAGGCTGCTTCCATCCTTGGCTGTCACACATGATGCTGCGTGTGGGAGAGGACGTGAGGAGTCCGCATACATGTTTAAAGTGGGAGAATGGTTTGTTCGATGACTGCTTTCTTGATGTTATAGAGCTGTCTTCTCTTTTTCAAGAGAAGCAAGACGGAAGGGGAAGCGAATAGAAATCCAAGGTGTCCTGAGATTTTAAGGGTGAAGATATTCATTCAGCTGTTTGTGCTGTGGACTTGCTGTGTCAGGGGTGCTCCTATGGCCCGAGCACAAAGGGAACCAGGACAGACAAACGCTGTGTCTAAGGACCCCACGTCCAGGGACAGGGGGACGGAAAGGAGCAGACAACTGTAAGGGAACCTGAACGGGGGACGCAGTAAGGGTGCAGCGCGGCTGGCTGTGACTGGGTTGTCTCTGGGGGGGGGGGTGACCTCTGGGCTAAGATCTGAAGGATGCAAAGGACCAGCCGTGGAAAACCCAGGGGCTGAGGAGCAGCCAGCTGGGATCTTACAGGCTGCCTGGCCCCTGGCTGGGTTTCTTGCCAGATGACTGAGCTGACCAGAACCTAAATGAACGGAGCGACCACCAGTCCAGTCACAAGTGGCCACACTGAACTGTGGGGCTCCGGGGTGGCAAAGACGCTCTGCACACGGAGCCGGAAGGCTCCTGCCCCAGGTGCCCACAGGACTCAGCCACTCACTCCACACAGGCCTCGGCTCCTGTGTCACCTTGTCCAAGAAGCTGTCCCTCCCTCACACCCCATTTCACCACCAGGTGTTTCAGGCGCTTGTCCGCGGATGTGTCTGGGGCCGGTCTCCATCCAGCTCCATGGTGCAGGGCCGTGTTTTCCTGCTGTTTCCCCTAATTCTAGGAGAGGGTCTGGCACATGGCAGATGCTCCGTAAATAACGTTTGCAGTTTGCTAACCACCCCCCTTGCCATCCGTGCCTCTTTGTGTTTATTGAGAGAAAACAACAAAAGAAACTTGCATTTGAAGTACAATAGAAAGCAAACTGTGTGTCAAATGAGCTGGGTTTTTTTTTTCAGGAAAAGAGAACAGAGTGCCTGTCCTGTGCCAGCCACTTTCTTTGTGAAGTGTCACTCCCCCTCCAGGTGCCTCTGCCAGGCGGCATTGTCACCAGCATGTGTGCAATGAGATTTCAAAACCCAGCTGATGTGTCTTTACTTCTCTCTACACTCGTGATGCGGCTGTGCTCCCCACCCAGCCCCACACCTCCGTGTGGCTCACCCACAGCCCTGGGGGTGGAGGTCGCCATGGGATCAGAGAACAAAATGGCACATTTATGTCTTTAAAGTCCCAAAGCCAGTGATAAGTACAAAGCAGAACAATTGCGATGCATGCTCGGGAATCAGCTTTTCCAGCTGTGCAGGCGACGCAAGATGCCATCCAGGCTGGAGGAAGGAGGCGAGCATGAGGGGGACAGGCAAGGGGGCTGCGGGGATGCCCCCCACACCCAGGGCAAGAGCAGGGGGCCTCACAGAGGCCGGGTCAGGGCTGCTCAAGGGCCAGTCTCCATTTGAGGGGACAGTGGCCTCTGCTTTCACCGAGGACCCTCAGTCTTCTCAGCCATGTGGGGAGGGCCATTCTTTAACTAACTCTCCCAGGATAAAAGGTGGGTGCTAAATGGGGGAGTGGGGGTTGGGGAGGGGACCAAAAGCACAGGACAGGACCAAGAAGGGAGAGTTAAGAATGAGTTCAAAACCTCCCTGGGGTGTAATATTTCCTCTCTATCTTGCCCACTTTTCAGATCAGAAAAATGAGACTCAGAAAAGTTAAATGGCTTGTACAAGGCCAGAGAGTGAAGAGACGGAGCTAGAACCCAGGTTTCTTTGACTCCAGGGTTCCTGAACTTTCCACCTCACCCAGCTACCTGGTGGCATTGGTCAAAACCTGTTTTCTAGCAGTCGCAAACAGCCCTCGTGGCTCTGAAGGATTTTCAAGTGAACCAAGAATTATGGGTTCCCAGAGGGATGGGCTGGTGGCTCTGTGTGTGACCACTAGAGGGCACCAGCACAACACAGACCGGCCAGGTCCCATCCATCCAGGTGGGGCTCCTTCCAGCCGCGCTCCATTGCGAATGGAGAGCTCAGCTTTTTCCTCACTCATTTCTTTAGTCCAGCCGCTAGTTTACAGCCCATCACACAGGAGGTGTGAGTAAGAGTAAGAATTGCTGGGGAACAGAATGGCTACTGTTGGTGGAAGTTTTGAGCCTCCACTGACAAGCCATAAACTACACTTGAATTGCTCCAAATCTGACCTGGGACCACCTCCCTCAGCACCACCTATGATGGTCTGTAACATGCAGATTCTCAGGCTCTGGACTTGTTTTTCTTGCCTGATTGCTGTGACTAGGACTTGCAGTACTTTGTTAAATAGAAGTGGTGAGAGGGGACATCCTTGTCTTGTTTCTGACTTAGAGTGAAGGCTTTTCGCTTTTTGCCGTTAAGTACGAGGCCAGCAGTGGGCTTGTCACAGATAGCCTTTTATTGTGTCATTCTACTATGTATGCATATAGCAAATCACCCCATTGTACACTTTCAATATACACTGCTATATTTGTCAAGTCTCCCTGAAGCTCGGGGCAAAGTTAAAAATTAATACATTTTTTAAAGTTTTTAATAGCTGTTGTTTTAAGCTACTAGGTTTTGAAATGGCTTGGTATGCAATAATAGATCATCGTAAAAAGGGTGTTTTGATATAATGTAGGGTTTTCCTCACTCACAGTGTACTTCAATGTGGGCTGAGAGGTGGGGTGCTCTGCTCCATGCAGTCACTCAGTATTCAGGAATCGTCTATATGGTGGCTCCGCCACCGTCTAAGGCCTTGATCTCCTGACCACAGACAAGGGGAGGGGGACAGGGTTGTGGATTATGTGGGGGGTTTGAGGAACCAGCCTGAAAATGGTCTGCAATTAGGTGGAACAAGAACTCAGTTTCATGGACCCGTGCAACACAGGGGGCTGGAGAATGTGATGAAACCATGGAACCAGGATAAAGGTGAAAAGACAGGTTTGGAGAGCCCTACCAACTCTCCACATATGTTCCTACACACACACACACACACACACGCACGCATACACACACGCACGCACACACGCACACATGCACACACAGCTCTGATAGCATAGGACAGTGACTGTTGTGCTGGAATATTGATAAATGGGGACCTTGAAAAATGAGCAGTTGGTTTTGCATGGAGCCCAAAGGCCAGTCAGCAAAGCAAATGGAGTGGTGGTAGCGTTTGAGCTGAGCTTTGAAGGACGGGTAGGAGTTGCCAGCCAGAAAGGGAAGGTGAAGCCGGGCAGAGGGTAGAGGGTCATGAAAGAACGCAGTTTGTGCAGAAAGCCATGAAGGAAACAGACCCACAGAAGGAAGGAGGCCTCTGGATTGGGCAGCACTGGAGGACCCCTGGGCCTTTCAGGTCCACGACCCTTTAGGTTTAAGCCATTTTGAGCTGGGTTCAGTTATTTAGAAACGAAAGAGCCTTGATGAATAACCCTTCCCAGTATGAAGCATTAGGATTCTTTATTGCTAAGGAAGTAACATCCACGACACCATCCAAGGTCAGCCTCCCAAAAGTGTAGCGGGGGACAGCTAGATAACAAGCTTAATGCATCCCCAACTAGATCTTTCCAACATCGGAGTCCCGGGTTAGTGACTCCATTGCCCACTCCTCGGAGTCAAGCCATTTCCATTACGAATCTCTGTCTTCTCTTCTGTCCCATGGGCCTTGTAGTAGCACCCCCTCCGCCCCTGCCGAAACTATGCTATGCCAAGGGCTCCCCCTCTGGCTATAGATGATTGGATGAGTTGTGGCCATGTGACCCGTGATGAGCCAATCAGAATCTCTCCTATGAGAACAGGCAACAAAATCTCCAGTGAGAGGTGGATAAGCCTACAGCTGACAGCCTGGGACTTGGGATCTGTTTTTGACAATGTTCAAGCTGGAAAGCTGACACTTGGAAACCCATCTTCAGAGAAAGACTGGAAAAGAGAGCAAATTGGCAGAGAAGCCCTGCGGCCCAGGGATGGAGAGAAAGAAAGGCGTTGCCCAATGACCTTCCACTTCCCATGAGACCCAACTCAATCTCTTGCTTTTGTTTTCCATGACACTCCCTTGTAAGCTACTATGAAACCACCTTTCTTGGATAATTTGAGTAGGTTACTATTCTTTGCAAAATAAGTCCTGGATGAAACAGAAAAAACAATAATTTATCGGGGCCATTGCAAGACTCATCCCAACCTATCATAATATAGTATAAAAGTATGATCATGAAGCAAATTGGGGATAAAAATATATTATGGGAATGTTGTGTAGACCGAGGTTATCCATGAAATGCATACTTTCTAGCGCATATTAGGTGCACCCCCCAAAAAAAGAAAAAAAAAGTTACTGTATCATTATTGGTCTTCCCACAGCCTCCAGACACACACATTCATGAGTGTGTGACTTTACCGAGGATGTAAAGGGTGGGGGGAGGGGATTTACCTTGACCTGGCACCCAATTGCCAACTTGAAATGCCTGCTACACATTCTCTTCCACAAAGACCCTCTTCCGTCATGGCCCCACCAAGTATTTTTCCCTTTGCCTTCCCCTGAGAAGGCTCCAGCCTCATGGCCTTTTCTCTCCCTCCAGGGTTCCCAGCTCCACCCAAACTTACACACGCAAACGCATCCAGGTACTCAGCAGAACAAAGGCCCTCCACTGTGACCGTCACTTACGTGCACAGCTTGCATCCTGCTACCCTAACAGTGGCTATGGGACTGAGCGGCACGGAGCTGGCTTCATGACCCAGGGTTTTTGCCAGCAGGGTGAGGCTAGATACATCTCTGCCAAGAGGCAGACAGGGCAGGACATTAGCAACCAGCAAGGACTAGGGTCTAATTCAATCTCTTGGTGACAGGTGCTGTATGACGCTGATGGGCCTGCCCTCCCGCATTCCTCCCTCCACTTTGCCCTCTCTTTCACCTCCCTTGCCTGTCTTAAGGACTCTTGAAGATGTCACATCAGGCAGAGGCCAAGTTGTCAGCGAAGGAGGTGGAACTTTAACGGGGCATTAGGACTAATGAACAAAAACTGACAAAAGGAAGCAGGCCCGAGGCCTGTTCCATGGGGCAGATATTCTGTCTCCAATAAAGGGGAGAAATCTGGCAGGAAAGGGGGAGTGGAGAAGCTCCGAGAAATCCTTCTAATGTACCAGATGTGTCCTGACATGTCGTGTCTAATTCTCCACAAAGCTCCAAGACAAATTAAATGTGCCTGATGAGCAGGAAGTGGGCATGGCTGTGAGTTTTGAAACTAGGAGGAGCTGCCAGCCCACATCACAATTAAACTAAAATGGTCCCTAAGTGATTCTTGGTCAAACATGTTGCTGAACTTGATTTCATGCCCAGAGTCAACAATTCTACAACACAGACTTCCAAACAATTATTTTATTGGCCCCAGGATCCTTGATGCACATAGGTTTTTTAATTGGCTCAATATCATTGCAGCCTTTCCAAAATAGATAAATCACTGATACCCATGGACGACCTCAAATTTCATCATCACCCAAGTTTCACGTTTGAAATTCTAAAAATACTGCCAAGCTGAGGATATTGGAAGGCTATGTGTTCGACAAGAAATTTATAATAAAGAAGTACGAGTGACTGGCAAACCTAGAAAATGTGCTTAGGTAATGTGCTTGATCGTTAGGTAAATGCAAGTTGAAAAGATAACAAAACATCACCTTCACTCAGCTAAGTAGTAAATGCTAACACATTTGATCATTTCTATTTTGGGGAAGGACATAGGAGACAGAATTTCTACACTGCTGTTGTGATTGAAAATTAGTACAACCATTTTTGAAAATACCTTAGCACAACCTGCCCAGTTGTCACCATAGGTACTCTTCGATCCAGCCTTTCTCCTGCCAGGAATTTTCCTGCTGCTCTACTTCCATATGTTTGAATTCTGTGGCACCATCTGAATAAGTGAGCGGGATCTACATAGAGCAGCGTGGAATGATTCCAAGTATATAATGTGCATAAAAGTAAGGAAAAGAATGACGTGAAAGCATCATTGAATTAATATAAATATACCGCAGGCAACATTAAGGCTCTGGAGATATGCGTATGATGCAAATGAACAATAAAGGTGGATGGGAAGGGGGCGTGATACCCAGGAGCGTGGATACCTGTGGTGAGAATAGCGAGGAAGAGAAGTGAAAAACAGTACGATGTGAAAAAAGCTAAAAAGAGGTTTTCTGTGGACAGTAATGGTGCTGTGCTCTGAGTTACGAGGTGTGATCGACTCCGTCAGGTACAACTGAGGCCTGAAAAAAACAGAAAAATTCCAACAACAAGAAAAGCTCCCAGCTGATCTTGCCCAAGCGTACGAAATGCACAGGCGCAGAAATGCTGATCGAGACATTTGTTGTTACAGCAGTAAGTTGAAAACATCCTGAAAGTCCATCAGTCAGGTCAAGATCAAATAAATCCACGTCCATCCACTCAGCAGCCTACGGGGAAGCCTTGAAAACTAATGAGGTGATCGTATATGAACTGATGGGATTTTCTCATATGAACCTGGAGTTTTCTCTGAGACATCGTTACACTGTGGAAACAGTGTGACAGTATAAAAGGAGATGCGCATAGATGACCTGGCTGTTTAGCGTCCCCTCCTGTCTGTAGCTTAGTAAGCATTCTGACCCAGCAGGTCTGAGTTTAACGTTAGTGAGCGAACAGGCCGATTCCAGCCGTGGGACAAGGAGGCATCCCATTTCCAAAAGAGGTCATTTCTTCAATAGGGAAGGTCCCACTCGTACAGGGTCGCCTAGGTGCTCCCGTCTCCTGCTTCTCTACAAATATGGCAGACTGTTTTGGGAATGGGGTTCCTCTCCAGATCCCTTTCTAAGGGCCAGCTAGGCCCGGATGGAACTGCATGTAATTGGAATCTCAGAAGGAGAAGGAAGAGAAAAGAGAATAAATGTTTGAAAAGATAATGGTTAAGAATTTCCTGAAAATGACAAAAGGGGTCTACCACATGTCTAAAAATCTCAAAGAATTACCAACTGGATAAGCATGCCTCCCACCTACTCCCCCCCTCTGACCCCCCCCCCATCCTCCACCACCAAAAACACCTAAACTGCTGCAAATCAAAGATAAAGAGCAAACTCTGAAAGCAGCCGGTGTGGCCAGAAGGCAAGAATAAGGTCCCTCCTCCCAAACTGTGGAACCAGGGCCCTGCAGGGACCTCCCGCCTGCGCCTCTGTCCCCAGGCGCGTGGCTTCTGTTCTCTTGGAGGAAAGAACAGGGACCAGGGTTCCCGACAGCCTGAGTCTGTTCTTAGGCTTCTTCACTGAGAAGTTGTGTGACCTGGGGAGAGGGTTTAACTGGGGCCTCAGCTTCCCAATCTGCAGAATGGGTACAGCTACCTTGCTTATCAGCTTAACCCAGGTCCTGCTGATGGGAGAACGGGGGAGCCACAGCCTGAGACTGAGAAGGGGGCGCAGGTGCAGCTAGGAAGTCTCACAGTTCAGAGGTGGCCCTTCCCTGGGGGCAGACACTCTGGAAGCCCCGCTAAGGAAGGGAAGTGCTGCATGAGGCAGGCTGAACTTGACAGGGAGCATCGAGCAGTGAGTAATGGAAGCACCTCGGCTCTCCCCGTCAAGAACGTGGCATTCCCACCTGGGGCCCTGTCGACTCAGTGAGCTCTGACCAAGAGCTGGGCTCGCCCAGCCTCATCAGCCAAGTTACTTAGAAGCAAATTAGCTATTACTAAGCCATGACAAATGACAATATAAGTATTTATGAAGGAAGAGCTGTAAGCAAATTTCCATTTTATTACATAGCTTGTTCTCAGGCAGACTTATCAGAGCAGCCTTGTCTAACTGGCTTCGGTGGCAGGCATAGTTCCCAGGACCTATGCAGCTAATCAAGGGTCAGCTCTCACAGCGTTTTATTCAGTGACTACAGAATTTGTCATTTTAAAGAGTTTTCTCCTGGCACTTTGATACATAACAGAACATGGAATGTAACTAAAAAACAAATGTATGAAAACTATTTAACAGCACTGAGAGTCAATGAGATGGAACTAAAATCATCAAGTTACCGTTTTGCTCTATTAAATTAACCCCGACGTATTTTTTACTAAATGATGGCTAATGCTGGTGACATTGAGGTAAAGCTGGTCCATTCATGCTTAATGGATGCCAGGGGCGAGTTGTACAAGGCTTTTGGGAAACATACACTGTTTCTATCCTTTTACTTAGTAGGAAAAATTGAACAGGGGCACAGGGGTCTTAATGAAAGGCAAAAAGCAAGTACAATACTAAATATTTAAGGATGCTTATTACGCTATAATAAAAAAGTAGATAAACCTGAAACCAATAAAAATATCCAACCATAGTGGCTTGGGTAAATAAAGTCAGATAAGCAACATTATGTATGAAGTCTATAAAAATGGTAACTGTGAGCAATGTGTAGCAACGGGGAAGTGTATGTAGGACAAATAGGCTATGACACGGAATGTTCGCTGCCAACCCATCGATGTGTGCGTGCAACGAGGTGGGGTCCCCGCAATGAGAACTGTGGTGTCAGCACTGGGCGAGATGTTTTGTGTTGTGTTTTTTTTTTTAATCAAAATTGCCTTTCATATGTTTCTATTGTGTTTACAATGAAAATAAGAGAAATTGTTGAACTTATACGTGTTCATGCTGAGATGGTTTTAATTTTTGTCCTCCCGGTGAAGGATATCTTTTGTGGCTGGCACAGTCCGCTCCCCACAGTGGGGAGTTAAGCCTTTCAGCCTGTATTATTCCTTTATCGACCTAAGTGTCCCGGGATAAAAGCTCCAGCCTTTCAACACAGCGCCATGGGAGCCAGGGCTTGTACCAGTTAGTCGAGCAAAACTCGGTGGCATAATGACTCATCATTGCTCTAAATCAAAGTGGTTTTTCTAAGTGAGGGAGCTGTAAACCTAATCCCTGCTTTTTGATCCTAGCCAGGCTGGGGGCAGGAGAGATGGGCTTTAAGAAGTAAAATTAATGAGTTCAGTAAGGATTATGGACTTACTGTACCCTCCTAGCTGTACTCAACCATTTAGCGCATAAACACCCCGATTCTGGAGTCCGCGAACCTGGGATTGACTCCAGGTCGGCCTCTTACCCACTGTGTGGCCTTTGTTAAGTCCCTCAAGCCCTTTGGGCCTCGCCCTTGAGTGCATTCATTAGGTTTCTATTATATCAGGCTCTCTGGTGGGCCCTGGGGGTCCTGGGGGGCGGGGAGGGGATAGAGCCGGCCCCTGCCCTCTAGGGACTTGCACTCACTATGACTTATGGACACTCAACAATGAAATGAGTACAAACCAAACAATGACTGCTGGTAAAGCGTTCTACGGAGGAAATAAATGCGGCTGGATAGAGGTTAACATGGAGTTCCTGCTTTAGATAGGATGTTCCAGAAAGTTCTCTTCAAGGAGGTGTCTTTTGAGTTAAGATCTAAACAGTGGGAAGGATCACGTTCTAGGCACTGGAAGGGAAGCTAGGTCTGTTTTGGGGATTAAATGGAAGATGTGTGGTTTCTTACAGCCGCCACTGCCACATACAGGGTCACTCTGTATGTGGTGTCAAGAAAGGGTGTGCTGCTGGAGTGAGAGCTGCGTCCGAGTCTTGAGTGTGCTGTTTACCAGCAGATGCCCCCGGCATGTGAGTCGCTCTCTCTGAGCCTCAGTTTCTCTACCCATAAGAGGGGGTCAAATGTGCAGCTCATGGCACAGCATACTCCATACACAGCGATTATGATGATGGTAATGACAGTGATGGTGATCATGAAGATGATGATGATTCCACTGCATGACCTTCAACAAGTGACTTAACCTCCCAAAGCTCCCATTTTCATGATCTGAAAATGAGGACAAAGGATGGGCTGAATGCCCATTCATGTTTCGTACCAGGAGGAAAGAGGATGGGTGGATGGGTGAACGGATGGTTGATAGATGGATGGATAATGGATGGATGGATGATGGGTGGATGGGTGGATGGGTGGATGGATGGATGGATAGATGGTTGATGGATGGATGGATGGATGGACAGGTAGATGGATAGATGGATGGATGGGTAGATGGACAGATGAACAGATAGATGGGTAGACAGAAGATAGATGGATTGATGGATAGATAAGGTAAAGATTAAGTAGATATGGTGGTGGAGGCTGGTAAAAGCTTTGTTCATATTGCTTCAATTTTCTCAGAAAATAAGCATCAGGGCCTTCTTTGGTGGGGAAGGTATCGGGCTTGCGGAGAGAGGAGAAGATGTGAAATGGACGTCTGGGAGACAAGGGGAGTGAGTAGAACTGGAAGGCAGAGATCTGCCAGCATCCCACATGGCTGCTGGGGTCATCGCTGTGACACCACAGGGTCAGTGTGGTGAGGGAACCTCCTCTCCAGCCTCACTTGCTATCTCAGCACAGACCTGAAGTTGTGGAGAGCTGGGTGCATCCAGCTTTGAGTTCTTGTCAAGACAACTATGTTGAAATTACAAGAGCAGGAACGTTCATGCCAGGCAGCGACTGCAACAGAAGGTGGGTAGGGAAACAAGTGACGGGCACGGGGAGAGTGACCGACAGTGAGGAGCAGGCAGTAGGGGCATGAGATTGAAGGCTCTGGTGGGGTCCAAATGTTGGACTTGAGGTTCTAAATCTAGAGAGGCCACACACTGGTGGCCCTAGGTTGGAACCGACCCCCACGTGGGTTGGCTTTGGTCTACGTGGTGTCTTAAGTCACTTCAGCTAGTTGGCGAACAAAGTCTTCCTGTCTTGCTTTTTATGAATAATCCAGATGATCTGGCCATGGCAGGTGACACCTTCCCTGGGACAACTTCGGGCCCCAGCTGAGCATGGGCCCCTGATGCACTCCTGCCGTCCAGGCAGCACAGTCCCCTCAGCCCTCCAGGCCTCCTCCTCATCTGTAGTGTCCGCCCACCTACCTCATTAACTCAGTCAGCAAACTCATGAATACCACTGAGCTCTGCCCAGGAGGCTGCTGGGAATCAGAAGGGGGCATGGGAGGTGTGACTTCATGGCGTGGGCAGCCCAGGTGGTGACATTGTGATGAAGGAGTCAGAGTCCGTGCCGTGAGAGGCATCTGCACGGGGTCCAGTGCGGGCACAGGGGATGGAGGCAGTCCGCAGGGTGCAGGGAGGCCAGGGCAGGCCCCGTCAGCCGAGGGGGGCAGAGGCTGTGGCCAGGGCACTGTAGGGGGAGCAGCGTGGGGCTGCGGGGTCCAGGCAGGGAAGCGCCTGGTCAGAGACAGGCCAGGGCGCTGAACACAGCAGGGGAAGTGCGGTGGCATGTGGCTGATGGCAGGGTGAGCAGGGGCAAGGCAGGAGGCTGATGGCACTCCGCAGGCCTGGTGCTGGAAGGCTTTGAACGTCCAGCCCAGAAGCTTGACCTTGTCCCAAGGGCAGGGTTTCCTGCACGGGGTGGTGCAGTGGAGTTTGGGCTTTGGCGAGACCCCTCTGGGCCAGGGCGGAGGACCGACGGGGAGGAAAGGCAGGAGCAGGGAGGCCGGTTAGGGGGTTCCTGGATAAATCCAGGCGTGAAGCAAAGCAAGACAGGATTGTGACAATGGTGACAACTCAGGGCCAGGACTAGAGTGAGGCACTCTGTATGGAGGCGCTCGCTGGGGCTAAGCAGATGCAAGACAGGCTCTGAGGCTAACAGTGCCTCCATCCCCCACCTCGCCCTGGCCCGGAACCCAGTGGGGCGCACTCTGTAGCTGGTGATGCCCCGTTTTGCGAAGGTAAGAGCCTTGGGGTAGCATGCTGATTATTACTCTTTTTTTTTTTCACTCAAGGACTTAGGGGTAGAGCAGGGACATGAGTTCAAATCCCAACTCTACTATTCTCAGCTCTCCCAGTCCCTCTGCCGTCACCCCAATATGTAAAATAGACCACAGGTCCTCTGTGCCCCAGGGCTGCTCCAGGCTTAGAGGAGCCTGAACCCTGGGCCGCGACCCCAGGGGACACCCCCTCAGTGACCCTCTGTCTTTGACACTGATGTCTGTTTCTTGTGAGAGACCCCAAGGCCAATGGGTTCTCTTTCTTGATCCACTAAGCTATGATTTCATAGCCTGTAGCTCCCTACTATGGCTTTTCCCCCCCCAAGGGTTTGCCTCAGCTGTCTTATTAAATATGGAAAACATCTGTGCTTGGGTTTTTAGCAAAAATCCCCACATCTGGAAAATATTGGTCAAGAGTCTAATTAAGTATGTCAATGACAAATTGTTCTCACAGGAAGTATTTAGGACGAGAAGATAATTGGGATTTAATGCCCTTGGCCTCTGTCCTTGCTTCTTGTTTACTTATCCTAGCAGGGGTGGGGGAGGTGGGCTCCCCTCACCCCTCCTCCATCCCCCCAAATCCTCGGCCACTCTGCCTCAGGAAAGCCAGGCCATGGACGCACAACTGCCCTCAAGTGGGGAAGTGAGGGTGGACGCTGTGTTTGAATCCCATCTCAAGGCCACACAGCGTCCCCCTTACTGGAACCTCTGTCCACCTCACTCGGGGCTCACAATTCCTGCCAGGCCCACAAGCTACTTGAAGATAAGGCTCAGATGAGAATATTTTGTTTCTCTTTCTTGGACTTTTTTCCTTCAGCCTTCACAGAGGAAATGGAGGCTCTCCCCCTCCCCCACCCCCTCCCCTGTACCAGCAGTATCTTCCCGACTTCTTCGGAGATAATGACGCTTAATGTGCTTTCAACACTGTACCTCCTCCCCTCATGGGAGGGAGTTTCTCATTAATAACGGGCTTTGAGAAGACCTTCCCTTCCCCGCGAAACCTCAGGAAGGCCCTGCGTCGTCTCATCCTTGATGCCCTCAGCTGCCACAAAAATCTGACCCAAGAACCAGCAAACATTAGGAATTTACATGTTAAAGGCACATCCTGGGCCAGGGGCACGAAAGAGCCATTCCTTCAGGCACCGTGAGTCCTGTCCACTCCACACAGCCCCGCCACCAGCAGGCCTCAGTGCTCCATCTCAGACACGGTCCCCGAGTCCGTCCACTTCCTCCTATCGCCATGACCACAAGCAACCCCGCTCCTTGCTATCATCCTCTCTTCCTGGACAACGGCCATAACCCCGTCCGTGGACTCCTGGCCTCCATCCGGACCCCCTTCTGCCCGTGCTCCGCATACTAGCCAGGGTGTTCTGTGCAGATGCAAACCAAATCATGTCGCTGCCCTCAGGTGGCCCCCGGCACAGTGAGAATCACCCCAGCCCCCTCCCCAGGCCGCTGCCCCCTTTCTTTCTTTAGCAATGGAATAATGTATTTGGATAGAAGCATCCGTGGGTCCCCAACAGGCAGGGCCTCCCAGAGGGAGGGGCACAAGTGCCATTTGGCTCAAGCTGAGGCTTCAAATTTAGACTTTCGACATTATCACCCAAAAAGTCTACATATAGATCCTGGGAAAATATGTGTGTTAAAAACATCAATTTGTTACACACACACACACACACAAAAAAAAAAGAAAAAGAAAAAGAAAGAAAAAAGAAAAAGAAAAATACCCAAACCATCCATTTGTTATATGTAAACAATGAAAATATACCAAGGCTTTTGCATAATGCTCCACATTGAGAATGCACAGAAACACGCCTGAGTCTTTTACACACAGCACAACACAACTATGGGGATGGGGCGTGGGAATTTGGTTCCGGCTCAATTTAATCCATTTCCACAAGCAGATCTGGGTGCTGTGTCTCTGCTCTTTCAGACCCTACAGATGGCCTCAGAGGCTGCGGAATTCCTGCAGGAGAATTCCCACGCAAACAGCCTTCCTCTCTCCCAGGGTCCGCAGTCCGCGTGCAGCTGTCCACGCAGTGCTTAAGGGCTAGCGGTGCCCTCTAGTGGCCAGCACCAGAACCAGTCTGTGTGTCTCTGATTTCGCTCATTGGGTCCCAGACTTCAGGACAGAGGTCCTTGGTTCCTTCCTGTCGCACCCCTGGCACCTGGGGACTCTTGTGAAGTGGTGATGCTGTCTCGCCACCTCAATGGTCAGTTGTTCCTTAACCAAACCCCATGGCTCTCTGTGGATGCCGCCAGCACTTCTCACCAAACTGTCATTCTGTGAGTTTTCCATGTGCCCCCATGCTTCTGTCAGGCAGTAAAGACCCTGTAACCTTCTCCAATGGCACAAAGCCCCACTCTTTTTTTTTTTTTAAGATTTTGTTGGGGAATTCGGGGAGGGGAACAGCATTGGGGAATCGGGGAAGGGGAACAGACAAGTTGCTGTCCTTTTGTTCTTCAGTCTAGTTGTGGAGGACGTTGCTTCACTGGCCCATGTTGGTATTATCATTGTGCTCTTCCCTGGTGAGGCAGTCGCTCACCGGCCATTAGACGGCCTCTCATGGCGGTTCTTGGCAGCTCACGCTGGCTGCCGGCCACTCACGGTAGCTCATGACAGCCCACTGTAGCAGGGGCTGCAGCCTACACCATCACCAGCGACCCACGGCAGCCCAGCTCCAGGTCGAGCTGTTGTTCACCATCTTAGCTGTAGAGGGCGCAGTGTCACTGGCCCATGTGGGATCCAAACCGGGGCCCTGCTGCTCAGAGCTGGCGTCCCAAGCCAACTCCTAACCAACGCGCCACTCGGCCGGCCCCAACAAAGCCCCACTCTTAACATCAGGAAAGATGAGCGTTATCTGAGAGCCCACCATGTTCTGCATGGTGAAATCATTACAATATCAGAGAGTTGTCGTCCCCAAGATGACAGAGGAGCAGTGGGATGAACCAACTCTCTTGAGGTCACACAATGAGGAGAAGCAATGATAAAATAATTCTGCCTCGGCTGCCTTTCTAGGTCTTTCTTCTCAATCATTTCATGATGCTGCGTTAAGGGAGAGAGAAGGAATGCACCGAGCCCAGTCAGGCACCACGCTCTGGTCCGGGGCCCTTACACACTTGATTGATTAATCCATCAGAGCCACCCACGTGTGCAGATACCACCCATCCTCCCATTTGTCCATCCCCCTGTTCCCTTGTCGGAAGGTACCTATTTTGCATCTACAAGGGGCCAAGGGTTGTGTTAGGTGCTAGGTCCACCACGAGACACAAGTCCTGGTGAGGACCTGGTTTCTGGTCTCCAGGTCCTAACACTGCAGCGAGGGACACAGCTAAGCCACCTGCTCACACAGAGCGTGGTGAGGACCAGGCACTGCCCAGAAGCGGGCCTGCTAAGTCAGGAGTGGAGGGCGAGGCAGACGGGCGAAGGTCGCGGTACCCTAAGGCACCAGGAAGCTGAAACCGGGGCTAAGAAGTAGGACTCTTTGAGACTGACTGCTTACCAAGCAGGATGCTACGTGCACTAGGCTATTTAATTCTCACAGCCCCACTTTGGGCAGATATCATTATGACCCCCATATCATAGACGAGCTTAAAGAATGGAGAGGTAAAATGACTTTCTCAGAGACATATGGCTTGTTTGCGGTAAAGCCAAAATTCTAATTCCAATCTTACTGGCTGCAGAGACATGGCTTTTACCCCTGGGCTTGGGCCTCATCCAGGGAGGGCAGTAGAGGGAGGTGGCCATGGGAGCTTTGAGTTTTAGAGGGCTTGACCTTGTTCAGATGACCGTTGCAGAGTCATTGAAGGATCTGGAGTCAGGCGATGCTATCAGACTCGGTTTCGTGAAGATGGATCGGAGGTGCTTTCTGAGAAAGGGAAGCCGATAGCCAGCAGGTTGTGATAATCGAACCCAGAGAACACGGGGAAGGGACCACCCGGGGCTGAGCTGGAAAAGCCCATGAGATGTTCCAGGGGGCAGATGGGACAGGCCGGCTGCTGGACGTGAGTCTGGAGTGCAGGAAAGAGGCGAGGCTGAGAGTAAGGATTTGGGAGTTGTCAGACTGTAAATTCAAGCTAAGACGGTGGCTGGGGTGGCTGCAGGAGAACGGGGGCTGAGGCGAAGGACAGAGCAGGTTGACAGGGGAGCAAGTGGTGGCAAAGGACACCAAGGACCAGCCGGCCAGGGGCGTGGGGCTGCAGAGAATCGAGCTTCCAGAAGGAAGGATGGGGAGCAGGTGCCCCAGAGGGGTCAGGACACATGGGGACAGAACACGTCCACTCGCCTTGCAGGCCCCGAGCTTAGGAGGGAGAGGCGGTCTGGGTGCAGCGATGTTGTGCTGGGTTCCCAGCAACTTGCCCCCCATGAATTTCAAAACCTCTCTCCATCTGGAACGCAGAAAATGATTTGCAGTCCTCAGACGGTTACAAGGGCACCGGGTTTGCCCAGTCACATTATTTGACAGAAATGGGCCGTGAAATGCCTGCTAATTGCTACAAGATTTAACCGGGAGAGAAGGGCCTGGGAACCGGGAGGTGCCTTGTCAGACTTTCATGTGGGGAACCGGGGAGCTGGGCGATAACGAGGCATAATGGGCCTGCTTCTCCGAGCTCCAAATTACCAGGATCATTTTATCCTGGTGAAAGAAGGATGAAGCTTTTAAAAATGGGCAATTATGACATATTTATTTCATTGTTGTCGAGAAAGCTAAACCCCAATTATCCCAGCTATTTTGGAGGGGTTTTCAAAAGGCACTCATGCCATCATTGAGCTCATCGTCTCCTGGGGCTTCAGGGAGAGGTTTCTTTGCCGTCGTAATCCTGGTTGATCCCTTCTCACCATACCTGACAAGTCTTTGCAGCGTTCTCCCCACATGTCCTATACCTGCCCTGGAATTGGACCACGGGGCCCTGAACCAATCAAAGAAAACTGTTTCCAAATAACCGGCAGCGCCTGTGCTGTCTGGAAGGTGCTGGAAGTGTCTGGGCTCTGGCCATGCATGGCTCTTTGATCTTCACCAGGCCCCTCTCGAATCTAACACCTTCAGTGACTCCCCACTGCCAAGCAAACCTGGGCCAAAGGCGATTTCCGCTGGAATTTGGCCCCCAGACCTGTCGTCCAGTCTCATCTTTTCCCCTGTTCTATGATTCATTTGCTCATTCATTCATTTAACTCATTTATTGAGCGAGTCACATAGGCGCTGAGCACCAGACCAGGTGCTGGAGTTGACCCAGAGAGCAGGAAGTCCCAAGGCAGCATGGGAGGCTCTGCCGAGTGAGGATGGGGGACTTGGGGACACAGATGGTGCACTTCTGTCTGCCCCAGGGGCTTCGATGAGAGGCTGGGGGCGGGGGGGGTGTGGGGTGACACCTAGGCTGAGTGTGGAGACATGTGGGTGGCAGAATCGACAGGATGTGAAGTCCCAGTGGGGTACAGGCGAAGGTGGTGAAGCACACCCTTCACGCTTGGACAGTGGGATGGAAGGTGGTACCGTGGTCAGGAGGGGGACCCTCGAGAAGAAATGGATTTGATGGGTGCTGGAATGAGCTTCCCGGGGGACGCGCTGACCAGCCAGAAGGAGTGTCCAGTGGGCAGCTGTGTGTGGGAGTCTGAAGCACAGTGAGGGGTCCAGGCTGGAAAGAAAGAGACACGGGACTGGTCCGCTCGGAGATGGGCGTGGGGCCCTGGACATGAGGGAGACCATGTGGGGCTACAGTTCCAGGTGGAGAACCTGGGAAGGCCAGCAGGGAGGGGCCTGGGGAGGAAACAGCCTGCAGAGGGCAAGTCAGGGCATTCGTGAGTCCTGGGCACTGACAGCAGGACAGAAAAGTGACAGTGCTGAGAAGGGACTGGCCAGCCTCGTAAAATGGGGGTGCGATCTGGAGAAAAGCAGCTCTGAGTCCCATGATGCTTCTTCTCCTGTCCTGTGTCATGCAGAGTGTGGCTGGCCCTTCTCTGCAGTGCCTGAGAGACAGCCTCTAAACGCTTGGATGTCCCAAGTGATCGCGGTGTCTTTCTTATGATAGGGGGTCCCTCTGACCACACCGGAATTTGTGCTAATGAGGTGACTCATGGTGGGCCCTAAAGAGTTTCTGCTAATGAGACCAGCCCTGTGATTAGAGTGGGGCCTAGAGCCACGTGATTTCAGCCTGACTTCCTAGAAGGGGCGGGAAGACGGAGATTGAGTTGTCATGGCCACTGATTCCATCAACCACGCCTGTGTTAGGAAACCCCAATAGAAACATGGACACTGAGGCTTCGGTGAGCTTCCCTGGCTGGCGATACTCCGTGTCTTGTCACACGCTGATGGCTGGGAGTGTAAGCCACCGTGACTCCCTGGGAGAGGACCCTGCTCCCGGTGCCCCTCCCTTTGGCTGTTTCTGATTCACGGCCCTCATAATAAAACTCTGATCATCAATATAGCACCTTTCTGAATCCAATGAGTTATCCTAGCGAATAATCAAACTGAGAGAATAGTGGGAACCCCACTTGTGTAGCCAGCCGGTCAGAAGTGCAGGTGGACTGAGGGGTCCCCAAACTGGTGGCTGGTTCCTGAAGAGGGGGCCGGCTTGGGGAGGTCCATGCCTTTACCTATGAAGTTTGACCCAGCTCCAAGGAGATGTGGTCCGAAGTCACTGCGCCCTCATTCTCAAAACTTATGAGGCTCCAAGGACAGGCACTCGCATCAATGCCCCCCCCCATCCCATGGAGTTTCTCACACCATCCGAGGTACAAGCCTGTGAGGGAAGCACTAAGGATTATTAGCCACATGTCACAGATGAGGGAACAGAGTCCCAGAGTTAAAGGTTCTTCCCAAGGAGCATGCACCTAGGAAATGCTGGGGCCAGAATTCTACCCAAACAACCAAAACCCATGCCTGTGACCACTCTACTAAACTGGCCTCCCCAACAAGATGCTCCCCTTCACACATACTCTGGGGGGGTCTGGTGAGAGGTGGCAGTGGGTCCGTTCATTATCTACCGTGTTAGGGCACACTGAATGCCCACGTGTGCCAGGTTCTGTGAGGTCATCAGGGAATAAAACCGTGTTCTCTGGTCCCACAGAGCTAATAGTCTAGTACAGGAGCTCGCAAACTTTCGAGACGGCCAGGGGCTGGCAAGCTGCAGCTCGCGAGCCACATGAGGCTCTTTGGGTACGTACATGTGAGCAATATTTGGTGTGAATTTTTCTTATTTTAACAGATGTAATTAATACTATTATTTGTTATACTATTACTTTAAATTTTCCTTATTTGTAAAAATATATTTATGGCTCTCAAATAATTTTTAAATTGTTGTGAGGGACAGGATTGGCTCTTCTGTCTCAAAAGTTTGCTGACCCCTGGTCGTGCGTGTGTGTGTGTGTGTGTGTGTGTGTGTAGGGGCTATGGTTGGTAAGGTTGGCTTGTACTACAAATGAAATGGAAGCTATTGTGTAATCTGGGACAGAAGAGAGTAACATGATCTCATTTACATTGTAAAAGGATCTCTCTGTCTGCTGTGTTAAGAACCGTCTGTGGGAACAAGGGTAAAACCAAGGAAACGAGAAAGTCACCGAGGTCAGAGACGAGGGCAGCTTGGACACGAGTGGGAGCTCGGACGTGGTCAGATTCTGGAAAATATTCACGGTAGAAGCAGAAGACGAGCTGATGGGTTGGGCCGGGACATGACACAAAGAAAGGAGTTGAGCAACGGGAAGGTTGAAGTCGCTGTCCCCCGAGATGGGAGAGCTCACAGGGGAGACCGTTTGGGGCAGGAGGTAGACAGGAGCTGTGGCATTCAACTTAGACAGTGGCGTCTGCGATGCTCCTCAGACATGCAAGACGAGATGTCAGGTGGGCGGTGACCGCGGGGCTAGGGTTCAGGGGAGACGTCTGAGTGGAGGTAGAAAGGTGAATAGAGACGAATATAGATGGTGTCTGAAAATGAGGGATCTGCAAGGAAATACAGTCAGAGAAGAGAAACAGATCCAAGACAGAGCCTGGAGCAGCCCAGCACTGCGTGGTCGGGGCGAAATGGAGGAGCTGGCCAGTGAGGGCGGGACATGGGCGGCATGGAGGGGGGAAAGCCAGGGGTGCAGAAGGTCGGGGCAATCGGGAGGAGCCTGCACCCAGGAGGAGGGGTCGTGGCGCCTGTCAGGCGGTGCCGAGAAGCCAGGACGGGTGAGCCCTGAGGACTGACCACTGGGTTCCACGAGGAGGTGCCCTTGGCAAGAGCACTTTCGTGGCGCAGAGAGAGGAGTGCCTGGGGGGAGCTGGTTTCAGAGAGAATGGAGGACAAAAGGGAGACGGAGAGTAGAAACGTTTTCAAGAGGTTTTGCTACAAAGGGGAGCAAAGAAATGGGGCCATAGCCCGCAGGGGAAGTGGAGCAAGACAAGTGTTCTTTGAAGGCAACAGTGAAGGCAAGAGGTGTGAACCCTGGATGGCGCTGAGGCCAGGACAGAGGAGGGATCGTTCTCCAATAGAACCACTAGTCCATGAGCTTCCACAATAAAATAGCCTCAGGGACTTGGGGATCTAAATTAATGGGGGGGAAATTATTCTAAGGTTATTCTATGGCCCACAAGTTGAAATGGCCTCTTCTAGAAGTTTTGCTCAATTTCAAGTGCACAAAGGGAGACCAAATCGCACCAATCCAGGGTAGAAATGGGGTGAGGGGGACCAGTGTCCTGGGGGCCTGGGGCTGGGGGACCTTCAGAGCAACGCAAGGGTGAGTGGGACTTTAGCCCACGAATGACATGTACGCTGTCGCTTGGTTGGTCCTTTAGTCCTTCGTCTCATCGCAGAAGTAGTCCTGGCTGCCTGAGCTCAGATGCCACGGGTCTCTTGAATTCACCAACACAGTTTAGTTCCCAGCCTCTGGGGCCCCTTCAGAATAGTTGAGGAGACCCTTTATCGCACGGGTTTTTTTCTCGAAGCTCCGAGTGCTGCCAGTGGGCTCGGGGTGACCTGGAACAGACTCCTCCCCTGTCTGAATGGCAGTTTCCTCAGTTAGGATATGAGGGACATCAGCATCATGGGGTGACCATGTGGGCATTCAGATGGGAAGACGTCTGGTACAAAGAGTGCGAATAGTTGGGGCTCCCACCGCGCTGCTCGAGACGGAAGCCAGGTGAGTTCAAACCCTAGGTTGTCATGGAGGCCTGAGGTATGCTGGGCACTGGAGTAGGGCTGGGTGGGGTCAGAAGCTGAGCAGGAAGGGTGGCTGAGGGCTGTGGAGGCTCCGAGAGGCTGTGGCTGACTCTGCAGAAGCAACACTGTGAGTGGGTCTTGGAAGATGAGTAGGCAAGCCCAGGGCGCAGGGCGAGGCCCAGGAGGGGCCTCCAGCCCGAAGGGGGACTCTGTGGCCGCACAGGGGTCCAAGCTGAGCAAGGCGACAGGAAGCGGCCGCCCTTTTCCCTCTTCCCAGCACGCTCCACGCCGTGGTTCTCTCTAGACGTGCTGTTTGAATGCACCTTCCCGGAGAGGCCTTCCCCAGGCACCTGCCCTAACCCCACCCTCTGCTTTCCCCCCTCCCATCAGCCTGCTCTTTTCCTCCGTCTCACTTACCAGAACTCGCCATTACACACTCATTTGTTTACCTGAGAGACTTCAGCGTCGAGCTATGTGGGGGAGCTCCTACCTCTCACCCCAACCAGGTATGTCATCTTCGAAGAGTCCGTGAACCCCGCTGGGCCTTCAAGCCCTCATCTGCAAGCTGGGATAAAAATTACGCCAACTCTGTCAGGTTCTTATGAGGGTCCAGTGAGGTAAGCCACTGGAGCCTGAGGGCAGCCCCGAGGATCACATCACTAATAGGTCAGTAGATGTGAAAGCTCTTTCACTCCTCAGAGAGTCTCCCTGTGGGCGTTAAGCCCCTGAAGGCAGGGACCTGGTCTGATGTGTAGGCCCTCCATAACTGGAATGAGTCAATTCACCCACCCAGTTAGGCTGACTCAAGCCAGTTCCAAAAAGTTGACCTGCGGTTTGACATAAATGGGCTCGTCTCTGCCTTTCTGGAGCCGTTCTGATTTACAGTCACGGTCTCCTGTCTCAGCAGACATCCTAATTCTCGTGGGAAAGCGAGGCCTCTCGCGTGCAGTCATGAATCAGCAATGTGACATTTGACACCGGACAGCATTTGCATGAAGCCTTGGGCCTCTTACTACTTATGTTGTTTTGAGTGTCATTGCTGGTGACACCCTTTAATGGTGAAACACAGCTGTAAAAGTTTGGCCAAGCCCATTTTGAAGAAATGGCCATTGAGATCAGTGATTCATGTCTGATTTGGGGTCTCCATCAGATTAGCTGTCTTCCAGAAACAGCAGTATGTTCTGAGTCATTTGGATTCCATGCATCGTAGTTGCAAAGTATAAGGGACCATCTGGAATAACTGTCTTATTGGACAGGTGGGCCTAAGGCTGCAAGAGGGGAAGCAGTGTGTCCAAGGTCATACCAGGAGTTAGGGCAGAACCGGGACCCTCCCCAGGCTCCGAAACTCAGGGTGAAATGGAACAAAATCGAATGGCTCCAAAGAAGGAAGATTTGCCTGTTTCCCATGGCCAAGGAGAGGGAATAGGTCCTCTTATTCCCATATTTTTATTAACTTTAAATTCCACAAGTAGTACATGAATGCTGTGTCCTTCAAAATAGTTTTAAATTACAGATAAAGCTGAGGTCCCCTCGGACCACCATGCTTAAACTTTCTCCCCGCTGAGTCTCCCCAAAGGTACCCACTGCCATCCATTCGATGCCTGTCCTTCCAAAACCTCCTCTGCCACTACAAACGTATGTGTGAGTGTCCGTAAAAATGACCTAGTGTGATTTAGTGCGGCGTTTTTACAACACAGCATTGTCCTCCCTGTCTTATTCTGCCAGTCGCTTTCCTGCCTCAGCAGGATGACTGTGAGCCTCATGTGAGCACCTGTAGGTCTGGCTGATTGTCTTTAGCGGACTTGTTGTAGTGAGTGGTGTGTGTGGCCCCGTGTACCAATCCACCCTTCTATCGGAGGAGGTTGCGGCCCTTTCAGATTCCTTCCATACAAACAACACCGCCGTGAGATTCCTCATGTCTGCCTCTCGGTACCCGGCACTCAGGTGGGAGGGTTCTCTAAGGAAGATGCCACCATAGGGTGTGCACCTTTGTAGCTTTCCTGGACGCCGCCCAGTTGTTTTCTGGAGGAGCTGTTTGAATAGGTGTCTCCAGGAATAGTTTCCAGGGGGACTCGGTTCCTCTGCACTCACCAACACTCCACAGGGTCAGACTCCCATGAGCTGAGGACAGCTGTTTCCAACTGCTGTAGAGGCTGGGCGTCCTGTGACGAGGGTCAGATCTACCTCCTTGTGTGCGAATTGCTTGTTAATGTCCCTTCTACATGTTTCTATTGAGACATTTACGTTTTCTCCCAACCCTATTTAAAAAGAAAGTAAAGCACTTAAGCCCTGCTGAAATTTAAAATGAATCATAACTCAGAAATCTCAGGCTGCATGAGAGAAGGATTTGAAATGTTGTTTTTAAAGGGTGGGGTGGTGAGGCTGGTTGGGGCAATGTGGGTGACAGGCTGCTCCGAAGTGAAAAGAGGCCTCCTGGAAAGTGGGTGCAGGACGCCGAGGGTGTGGAGGGCTTGAGTGAAATCTGCAAATCCCATCACTGATACTCAAATGGAAGGGCTGAGGCCACACGGACCGGGGGTGTGCCTGGCTGGTAGGGCCTTGTCCACAAAAACCAGCGGCAAGTATTTCATTAATAATTTCCACATCGATCACAGATTGAACAATAATGTGTTGGCTATATATTAGGTTAAGTAAAATACATTACTAAAATTAAATTAAATATATTACTGACATTAATTGTACCTCTTCTCCCACAGAACAGGGAGGGAACAAAAACGTATGACACATAGTCCAATGCACCACACAGCCTGAGAGAAAAGACACTTGGACACGGACAGTTGGGCTCCTCCGATGGCGCCGCCCATTTAGGTCACACCAGGGCAAACTTTTGGTCTCCAGCTCCCTTCAGATTCTTGAACATTAGTGACGAGTCTAAAGAGGTTTTGTTTATGTGGGTTATATCCATCAAGGTTTAGAAATCAAAACCAAGACATGTTCTAGATATTGATTGATTCACTTAAAAGTAACTAAAAACCTATTACGTGCAAAAATAGCCTGTTTTTTATTTAAAATAACTTTTTTTTTCCAAAACAAGAAAAAATTTAGTCACAGGGGTGGCATTGTTTTAGAATTTTGCAAACGTCTTCAGAGGTTTGGGCTCATGACAAAGCTGGGCTCTCCTACCTGTTCCTCGTTCAGGAGATGGGGACATGTTATTTAGCTGAAGTATGTACAGGAAAGCTGGCCTCACACAGATACGGAGCTAGAAAAGGGAGGACCGTTGCAGTAGCTTTTGGGAAAAACTGTGGCTATTCTTCTTCGACACTACATCAAAAGTGTGTGAGGAACAGCTTCTCCAAGGCCAGTTACAACATGGAGTCTGGAACCATGTTTATTGTTCAGGCTCGTGGGCCTACAAGACGACTGGGGTCCAGCTCATGTCACCTGGGCTCCATGAGCTTTTCATCTTCCATTGTATTAAAATCCATTGGCCTATCTGGCATGCTGAATAGATCTTTTACCACCACGTGATTTTGTATTGGTTCACTGAACCGTGCAGATCTTCCAAAATGTGGACATGCCATTATGCAATATCAACACTCATTGGAAACGTTTATTGGGAAGATGTCAAGCTTACATGGACAGACACAGGTTCACAAAATTTTCATTTTTGTTTTAAAGCTTGAATTTTACCCTTGCCAAAAAATACTGTCTGTTGCCTTCTTTGAAGGGACAAGCTCACTTCATTCATTTTTGAGGTAATGTTTGCCAAATACCTAAGTCTGGCTAACTAGTTTGTCTGCCAGTCATGCTTCCAAATAAAAATGGTGTTCCATGCAAAAATGTAGCTTGAGACAACCATCTCAATCTGTACACAGCAGAAATACTTCCTGCCTACTTCCCATTGCCACACAGAATATGAAAAAGATGTGCACTCAAGGATCAAGATTTAACAAAACTGATATGCTTTTTCTGCTTCGCGGAGGACATTCTTAAGTGGAATTGGCATTTGACTTTGACTTTGAGTGTTGGTAGTGAACAATTCAAAATCCGTTACTATGGTGTGGTGCCACAGACTTGATCTGCACAACTGGTTTTACCCATTGTATTGGCCAGGGCTCTCCAGAAAAATAAAACCAGCAGGATATGTATATATAGAAAGAGATTAGTTGTAAGGAGTTATAGAGGCTGGCAAGTCCAAAATCTACAGGGTGGGCCTGCAGGCTGGAGACCCCAATGAGCTAATGTTCCAGTTCAAGTGCAAAGGCCAATCTGCTGAGAATTCTCTCTTGTTTGGGCCAGTCAGACCTTTCTGTTGTATTCAGGCCTTCAGCTGATTATATGAGATCCACCCACATTATGGGGGGCAATCTGCTTTACTCAAAGTCCACCAAAATTTAAATGTTCGTCTCATCCAAAACACCCTCACAGAAACATCCAGGATAATGTTTAACCAACTACCTGGATACCCCGTGGCCCAGCCAGGTTGACACGTAAAATTAACCACCACATCACCATTGCTTCTGCACCATCGGTGCAAATGTCAACACAGTGGAAGGGGCAGGTGACATCTTCATGTTATTATAAAGGTCGTTGTGACCCTGTGGGCCTCCTGCCAAGTGTCTCAGTGACAATCGGGCTTGCAGGCAGCACCTAGGGAAGTGATGCTCTGCAGTCAAAACCACCATTTAATTCACACAAAGAGCTTCATTCAGCTTCTCCGGGCCGCCTCCCAAATTGGAATGGATGGCCAAATATGCCTAGATAGTTAGTTGACGAAAACCTATACTGTGAAGGAAATCAAATCAAGAAGAAGAAGAAGGAGAAGGAGAAGGGAAATGGAAAAGATGAAGGAGGGGAAAGAAGCAGAAACAGGAGGAGAAGAAGAGGGAGAGAGAAAAGGACGCGATCCAGAGAAGACCCAGGGCCAGAGGGTGGGAAAAGATACAAAACATAGCCAACATCCTAGGAGACATGAGAAGGTGTTGCATTCATGAACTAAGATGGGATGGCATCATAAAGATGGAAAAATAAGGAAAAATCCTTTGTAATTAAAAAAATATGTTTAATTCACTGGAAGCGTATAGGATAAATTTGGAGAAAACCCTAGAAGAGAGAATGGGAGGATAAATAGGTCAAAAATTGCAGGGAAATTACCTGAAAAGCAGAGAATTAGTCCAGGAGGTCTAAAATCCAAATCATAGTAATTTCAGAAAAGGGAAGTGAAAATGGAGGGAGGTGTTATTAAAGAGATGATTCAAATTTCTCACAGTTAAAGAAAATGTGCCCATGTTCTCTACTGAAATGGCAGTAGACTCTATCTGGAATCTAGCAGTGTCCAGATAAAAATAATTGAACAAGAACCACGCCAAAGGCATGTCACTGTGAGGTTTTAGAAAATCAGAGACCGCAATAAATAGCTCCTGGAAAGGGAACAAAGAAAAGGCAAAAAAAACCAACAAACAAACAAAAAAACAACTCATCAAAATAATCAGGGTTGAAATTGGCATCAACCTGCTTACCACCAGCATTGGAAACTATTCATGGATGGAGAGGAGCCTTTAAAATTTGGAGCAGAAATTATTTTCTTTTAAATATAATTCAAACTGGATAACACACATCAGTAGGTATAAAGAGTAATACGGTGGCTGATTCAGTATCTTCCAACTTTATAAATGAACCATTACCAAGATAGTGGAAACCTGCCAAATAGCCTTTCCATTTCATGTCATCTCCCAACCCCTCAGAGGCAGAAGCTGTCATTGTCACCATAAGGGGCATCTCAAATGTCTTTGAACTTTGCCACCTATGCATGTGCCCCTAAGTGATATTGTTATTGTGTATGTTAAAAATGTAGATAGAATTATACATGTATATAATACATATAATTGTAGCATATGTAATAAGTGTCATTTTTCATCGCATTTTGTTTGAAGACATCACATCCCTGTTACTAAGTATTGCTTTGGTTCATTATCCCTGTTGTGTGGCCTATTTCATGTATAGGTCATAATGGGGTGGGTGGCAGGCATAGATTTATCATCAGTTACCTAGTCTTTAATGTATAGATATTAAAGTTATTTCCAATATTTTGCTACTAAAAAATAGAAATGAGATGCTAACTTGGGCCCAGGGTATGATGACCATCATAAACCAAAGTAAATGCTGTATACCGCCCCTCCCCCCAAACAAATTCCTAAATACCAGTTTCATGACTCTTGAGCCCCTCACCCGTTTTGAGGACATAAAAGAATTAAGAGAGTGGAGGTTGGGGAGGTAGCAAGAGGGAGTTTGGAGGAGGTTTTGTTTAAAATGAGCTGTTGTAATGATGTAAGTCTTACCTTCCCGGGATGCGGGGGGAAGAGGGACGTCTGGGTCTCACCTCAGGCCTTGTGAGAGATCTCTACACGGTCACTTGTGAGCTTGAACTTTAAGGACCACAATGAGTCGCTGCCTGAGTCTGGCTCAGGAAACCAGGGGCAGACAAGATGGATGATGAGTGGCCCTGGCCCAGATCAAGCAGGCTGGCCCTGCACTGGCTCAGCCTGGTCCCCTCGCACAGCGTGCTTCCCAGGCACCAAAGGTGACTCCTTGGGACAGAGAGATGGCCTGAGGTCACTTTGAATTTTGTCCAAGGAAACCCTTGGAGAAGATGGCAGCTGGAGTAACCAAATGCATCCCCTCTGTCACCCCACCCTTCCAACGACAGAGGAAGTCCAGCCACCAGCCAGTCCTGGGGGGTGGGGAGAAGTCTAATGTTTGGGTGAAGATTGAAAAGTGGCTCGTATATTGGACTAAACATTTCAGAGTCTGGATTGTGACTCTGTCCTATGATTTCAAGTAACTGTAGGTTACTCTGGTCCCTAACAGTGAACGAAAAAAGTGTGGGGCCTGCCCAAGATTTCCCCCAAGGCCAGTTAGTTTTTCAAAGACAGTGGTAAACAAAATAAAAATGCTTTGTGGTCGTATCCTGTGAGCCATGCTTATTTATTGCATTGCTTACACAGTAAGTTAAGCGCATGCTTGTGTAAATACCATCATGTGTATGTGTAAAATTGTCTCTAGGGTTTATACTTGGCAGTGGGATTTCTGGAAAAAGAAAAAAAAAAAGAGAAAGTGCACTTTTTAACCTTACTGCACAATGCCAAACTATTTTCCTAAGGAGAAATAAAATTTCAACATGAGATTCTCTTCGCAGCCAGACTGTCTATCAAGTGTAAGGGTAGGTAGGATAAGGATAAAGTAACGTCGCCAAAGGTAATCTCTCCTTTCACTATTGCACTACAGAAATGAGGGATTAAACTGAAAAAGACTAAGATACAAGATCCAGGAAGCCGCTGATCCATTACAGGAGAAAAGGGAAGGGAGTGTTCTGGATGATGACAATGACAGCTCTGCCGCCTCCTAAAGAGAAGAGCCCAGCGCTCATGAGATTTCTCAGGGGAACTGAGGCAGAAATGGCCGTCCAACAGACATGTTTGACAATGTGGAAATACGAGCTTTTAGAAGATGTGGAAAGATCCAGTCTGAAATCCAAAGAAAATGAAGCAAAAAATGTTTAAAAAGTGAGGCAAGTAATAACTCTAGGAAAAACAGAAGTGGGAATGTAATTATACTAAAAAGTTGGCTCTGGAGTATGTGATAATATAAACATTGAAAGTGTATTTAACCAAAAATTGTGATAGAACAATTTTAGGATGGTGGGGAAAGAGGGAAATTTGAAAGCTAATATCCTGATATTATCATAATAGGACGTCAGTAAAAATGATTAACGATAGCAAACCAAGAGATAGCTGTATAAGCATGCTTTAAAATGTGCTTTCATAATTAGAAGAAACAGCTCTAAAAGATTAAAGTAATTGCTTCTGCGGGGCAGATTCATGTGGAGAAAGGAACTACTGACTATTATTGTCTTTTAGCAATATTTCTTATCTTAATACAACATGCATGTATTTCTGTGGAAAATAATTAAAACTATCTTTAAAAAAAGAATCCAGGAATAAACAAGGGATTATAGTAAGATTACAGGATACAGGTTAATATACAAAGCTCAGGTGCTTTCCTACCTGCTTACATGAACAAGTGGAATTTTAAATCAAAAACAATACCATTTACATTAGCACCCTAAAAAACGAAAAGACTTAGGTATACATTTAACAAAATACATACAAGATCTATATAAGGAAAACTACAAACCTCTGATGAGTGAAATCAAAGGAGAACTCAATAAATGGAGAGAGTCCATGTTCAAGGATAAGAACACTCAACCTTGTCAAGGTGTCAGTTCTTCCCAATTTGCTCCATAGATTCAATGCGATCCCTATCAAAATCCCAGCCAGGGGGCTCTCACTAGACACAGAACCAGCTACCACCTTGGTTTTAGCTTTCTTGGCCTCCAGTACTGTGAGAAGTAAATCTGCTGTTGACAAGCCACCCAGTTTATAGAATTTTGTTATAGCAGCACGAGCCGACTCATACAAGATGCAATCATCCAAGGGGCAGTCCAGGTGGTTCTGCCTGCCTTCAAAGACAACAAAACCAGAAAAATCCCTTTCTTTTTGCCCCCAGGGGAAAGGCGATTTCAACCTGTTTCTGTACCTGGAACAGACAGGTAGAAAGGGTGAACTCTTCACGTTGAGTTCCCATCGAGGCCTTTGGGGGGTGTTACAGACATTGAGGGGAACCTCACAGTGAGTGCAGAGAAGGGGGTTAGATATTAAAAACCACAGCTAACTACAGCACAGAAAGGCAAGGATGCTGATGGGCTGTGCTGTGAGCTCCGGATGCAGTGACTATGGGCTGTCCCTAGTGGGAGGCGTGTGGGTACCGGGAGAAGTCTGCGCAGAGGGGGCCCGTACATGCCCGGCCTTGAGGCATCAGTGATGGTAAGAGCTGAGGGTGACGTGGCACCTGCTACAGGCCGAGCCTGGGCTGTCACTTAGCGAATGGTATCTCATCTTACACTCACAGCAGTGCTCTGAGCCCAGTACCACCGTTAAGTTCACTTTCTGGAAGAATCTGTGCTCTGCTATTTGCCAATTGTGTAATCTCAGGAGCTTGTGAGTTTGGGGCCAAAATAAATTGCTTGGGGTTATTAGTTGTCTATTGATGCATACCAAATTACCATAAATCGAGGAGCTTAAAACAACACGCATTTACTATCTCATCGTTTCTATAGGTCAGGAATCTGGGCGCAGCTTAGCTGGGTCCTCTGACTCCGGTGTCACACTAGGCTGTGTGGTCAGGGTGACCAGGGCTGCGGTCATCTCAAGGCCCAGCTGGGGCTGCGTTTGCCTCCAGGCTTTGAGTGGCTCCAGTGCGTGGTGTCATGGGCCTCTGCAACGACAGGTGACATCATCAGAGCATACAGTCATGAGGGCAAGAAAGAATGCCAGTGTCACAGAAGGCAGAGTGTTTTCTAAGCTACTCTCGGAAGTGACAGCCTCACTCTTGCTGCATTCTGTTGGCTCCAAACAGGTCACGAAGTCCAGTTGTCACTCCCGGGGAAGGAATTACATGGGCTGTAAATACCAGGAGGCAGTCACCAAATGGGGTCATTTTCGAAGGTTCTGGACACTTAGAACAATTGAGAAGACACTGAGCTGAGCCACCAGGAGACCTGTGTCCTCTTCTCCAGGAACAGGGGGGAAACATGTGTGTGTGGACGCATACATATACATGTATTATGTGTGTGTGTGTCACACTCACATGTACTGTGCACACATGTGTATTCGTGTGTATAATGCTTACATATATGCGTGGCTATGTTTGTGTATGTATACATATGTATGTGTATAGACATATGTGTATTCTATAGTGCATGTGAGTGTGTTGTAATTCTTTACAGACAGTATTTTGAAGGATTACCAGATTATAGCCTGGACCTGAAGGAAACGATTGTCAGTGCAAAGGAGAGCTGATCAGAACCATATTGTAGGGCATTATACCCTGAATATTGAAAAGATTGCTTTCCTAGGTCAGTTTCCAAGAGGGTAACCAGGCCAAGGAAGGAGGGTACGGGGGTGAAAGCTGAGACGCAGAGGAATGGGGGCTGGAGGGGCGGGGGGCGGGGAGGAAGAAGAACCAAGCCCGCCGAGCTGGAAATTCCTTCCAGACTTAATAATCCCGGGCATCATTAGTAACCAAAGCAAGACTTCAGAACATATGTTTTGTGTTGACAGCGGACCCTTAATTAAAACAGCCCCGGTGAAGAACAGCCTGATTAAAAGAAAAGTGGTACTTAAAGAACAGTTTGACTGCCGACTGACATGGGTTGGCAGAGGGCAGTTCCTTCCCTGTCTGGGGCTACAGGCCCACGCGGTTCTCGGTCCTCTCCCTGTGCATCGGGCACCATGCGAGGCCGTGTCACAGCCCTTGTCTCCTGCACTCCTCCAAAGCAATTGCGTTTCCATTTTAGAGGCCAGAGAACCAAAGTGACGGAGGGGTTCGCGGGCAGCGCCCAGCCAGCCAGCGGGGAGGGTCACCGGGACGTGCGGGCTCCTTCGGCGTAGCTTTCACTTGCGCGCAATTCTGCTCATTCTAATGAATCAGAATGTCCTTCTTGTCAGTTATAGGAACCATATGCTTCCTCTGTGCATGCCTTCTTGGGAAACCAGTGGTTTTAAGGACCTTCTCGGTGCTGCTCAAGGGCACGGCAACCTAAAGTCTACGCGTCACCCTTGGCCTAGGGCACCCGCGGCGCAGGACGCAGAGCCCTGTGCTGTTGTCTGCCCACATTTCCAGGAAGTGGCAGAGCCGAGGTGTCAGAGCTGAGAACAAGGAAGGGCCTATTCATGAGACAGCTGAAATCATTTTTCAGAATTGATTAAATGAGCCACTTCCGGGGAAAATTAAAACCTTTTCTGAGGCAATGAGGTCATCTCAGGAAACAGCTTCACCCTAACTGCGGCTTAGGGTGAAGATTTTAGGGGAAAAGCAGAGAATCTGATCCTCCATAGGACACGGCAGCAGCTTCCCCTTTGGGGTCCCCCAGAGACACACGCCTTCTCAGGGGAATCCGTACCCCAACTAGGTGCACAAGTCTTGGTTCACAAGAGTAACATCGACTGCTTACTCCGGCCATCACTTCATCCTCTTAAGAGTCCTGTGAGGTGACACCATTTTGGGCCCCAAAATATCACTCTTCACTGGCTCTTTCATAAGAAAGACAATTTTTAACTTTAGTGAGATAGGAATTGATTATTATAAATGATCAGCTTTCATAGGTGAAGTAAAAACCAGAGTTAGAATTTGAGAGACCTGTCTGGCCATCACTAGCTTCCATGGATAGTTGGGACTGCCTGCTCATTGCCTTCTAGAAATGTCCTTTGTCCCGTGGCTAATCGGACAGCCTCCCTGTACATACATACCCTGTGACTTTCTACTCCCACCTCTGGTCATAGCTGATGGTCCCCAGGGTGGTCATCTAACCCAGCTGGACCAGTGGACACCTTCCCTGCGGTTTGAGCTTGGGATCAGAAAACATGCCAGCTACTATCTGGAGACTGAAACTGTGGCATTAAAAACCTGAGACCATGTCACCATGTGTCCTACCTCAGGAAGGACAGTCTGCAGTAAAAGCGAACGAAGCTGCCTATAGAGAAAACCCAAGAAATGAGGCAGAAACAGTGTTCTGGAACATTCCATGCACTGGTTCTGATTGTTCCTGAGCCCAAATGAGTAACTGCCCTTCCTGAGACTTGGTTCTCCAGCTCTTCCTTAAATGCATGTGCCAGTAAAGTGCCCTTTTTACTTCATTGTTGGGTTTCTGCACTTGCAACCAAAAATTCTAAATAATATGCATATAAGAGGGCTTTCCTTTGGGGGCAGGTCCAGCCCTTTGAACGACCTGGTAGCCCTACAGGGAGAGAACGTTTCTGTGGTTCCAGCAGCACCTCAGCTTCTGTGTGACCATGCAGGGACCAACCCCAGGCTTAGGACATCTCGAGAGCAGGAGCCATCAGACTGAGCTGACCTCAGAATGGCCACTGTGGTGGCCAGAAAGATGATCGCTAAGTCCTAGTCAATTCAAGCTATGTTGGAACCCCAAAAATCCACAAAGAGGGACAATCTCTCATGCAGAAGTCTGAGAAACTCAATGAGAAAGTGAAACTGTTTTATCACCCGATTCCCTTATGACGCTGAAGGCTCTGATCGATTCGATTAATGGGGGGGAGCCAGCCAAGCGGGGAGTGGGAGACACAGCAGCTGGGAATGCAGGCTTGGTGTAGACAGCCTGCAGCTGCATCCTGGAACCAGGGTATTAAAGGCTCTGAGAAGTCCTGTAGCACAAACCTGTTTTATCTACCTTTAAACTGCTGTTTTCCAAATTTGTTTGGTGACAGAACCTTTTCTTTCCTCCCTCTTTTCCCATACTTTGCACTTTAAGTATGGCCTAAGGAGCGAATATCTCATCTGAGTTAATTCTGTCCCAGGGCAAAAACAAACAATTTCATCAACAAACCTGCTATGCAAGTCCCACATGCTCCACCTTACTTTTAGATGCTACATTAGCCTGGTATTTTCCTCACTCGGCATTCAGATTGATAAAACAATGAGCAAATTATATACCTGCCTTGATTTACTAGAAGGGAAAAATTAAGTCACCATGATTTGGGGAAATTTCTATTCTGAGTCACCATGCTAGGAATCCAAACAAACAATCAAACCGAAAAAAAAAAAAAAGCATTTTTTTTTTAAACCTGCACCGGTTACTAAGGAGCTCAATGTGTAGAAAAATTAACTTATAGTAAAATTACCTAAAAGTAAAATCTGCATGTTGCAGCACACCTGTGAAGAATTCCCAGCTTGGGGCAGGTAGATACATGACAAATGACAATAGGACAAAGGACAAGACTGTGAGTTTCAGCTCTGACTTGACTGGCTATGACCTTGGGCCAATCGAGTCACTTTTCTTGGCTTCATTCATCTCTTCTGATCCTTGGGAATAATAATGACATTGTGATAATCAGGTGAGATGGTGGCTGTGATGATGTTTGGTCAGCAGAAAAACCCTGTAACCTGCTGCCCAAATTATATTACATTTGCTCCATGCCACATCAAAATAGTACAATACAATTGAAGTTTTGTGGGCAATGTGTGCATATAACAGAGATGGGCAAAATTTTTCCATAAAGAGCTACATAGTAAATATTTTAGACTCTGCAGGCCATATGGTCTCTGTCACAACTACTCAACTCTGCTGCCATGGAGGAAAAGCAGCCATGTTAATGTAAATGAATGGACATGGCCGTGTGCCAATAAAACTTTATTTATAAAAACAGGCAGTCGGCCAGATTCCGCCCATGAGCTGTAGTTTGCCAGCTCCTGGTGTGTAAGTTCCACAAGTAACCTGCAAAAAATAAAAGCCAAAGTATGCAGGGAATATGAGATCGTTGTGGCACTTAAACAATTAATTTTCCTTTCATATTATAATGCTCGTTTTACAATGAGTATAATAGGCATCTTTTATAAACTAACCATGTTCTAGTAAGATTCCAAGGATTGTCATGGGATTTCTACACGCAGCAGAATTGTAGATCTTGGGAACAGCTTTCAGTTCCCACTTCCTTTGCTTCAAATTCCAACCCAGTAGGGGTCCTGGGGACCTTTCCCACATCAGAGCCAGGGCTGTTTTGTGGGAGGAGGGGCCTCCATGCCATCTTGGAACGGCTGTCTTACAATTATGCAGTCTGGGCCCTCCCTTTTGTCTGCTCGAACTTGATGATCTCACAAAAAACACACTCAGTGCTCCTCAATTGGGGCTGATTTTGTCCCCCCAGGGGACATTTGTCAGTGTCACAACTGGGGGTTTGCTACTGGCAGCTAGTGGGCAGAGGGCAGGGATGCTAATAAACCTCCTATAATGCACAGGACAGTCCCCACGGCAACAGAATTATCTGGTCCAAAACTTCAATGGTGCTGAGGTGGAGACACCCCGCTCTATAAATAAGTAGACTTTATTCATTAATATCATCATGTATATCATTATATAGTGTATGGTATTAATTATAATTTATAATAATTAATAGTATGTATTAATGTTCAAATCTAATAGCCATTTGCTTACTTATCTACATTTCACGTCTCCCTGTGTAATTAAAAGTTGTGTTTCTCTAGGTGCCCTTTATAAGTCTCGAGGGTGGATGTGAGGCCAGCTGGTTCCAGTCAACACCTCCCAGAAATAGAGGGAGGGGAAGGGGGGGGGGGTGTATGGTTAATATTGATTCATTTTTTCTATTATGAGCTTAAATGTGAATTATAGACATAAGGTATCCCCATTTCTCCTGGGTCTGGGTTAGGTTAAGGCGGAAACAAATCCCGGAGGAGATGAAAATGATTTATTTGTAGGCATGTGTGATAACATTTTTTTCCCATCTTTCTCCTTTACTTTTACAAAAATATTAGGTTTAACGTTAGCAGTGAGGGAGGGCGAGAGGGAGGGGGCGTGTGTTCTGGAGTCTTTATGTAATACAAAGACCACTGTGATAGTAACAGTAATGAAAATAATAATAGATAAGATGACGCTAGTAAGAAGACGAATGGCTAACACTGTTGGAACGCATCCTATGTTCCAAGCACTGTCTGAGGCAGACACAAGTGAATGCTGTCTCCTTGAGCCTCGCCGCATCGGAGGAGGGCAACACCACCGTTATTTAGAAAGGTTAATGACTTGCCCAAAGTCATACAGCTCTCGCGTGGTGACAGGGGAGGTAATTTAGACAGTCTGGCTCCAGTCGTTAACTCTTAACCCCATCTTTGTAGTTATCTGTCTCCACATGCCCCCATCCCTACTCCACGAGCCTAAAAGTTCTTGTTTATATTCCCTGATGGGCCTCGGACTAAAGCCTCACTCCAACCAGACTGTAAGCCCCTGACTTAATCGAATTGAATCAAAACCAGATTTTCCCTAAGCTGAAGGTGCGCTTCTGGGCGACGGCCGCGCGGGGGCGGGCTGGAGCCAGCCGTTCCGAGCGTCGCGAAGGTGGCGCTCAGACCTGGTCCAGAAGGAGCCGGCGGGGGAGGAATCGGGGAGGTGCGGGGGTGCGGGGAGAGGGTGGGGGGTGCTGGAAGACCTCAGAAAGGAGGAGGAGCCGCCGCCTTAACACATTATCGCATGTTTTCTGCATTGCAAAGACAAATATTATTCCATCAGGGAGATGGCTTAATTAAGTAACCGCTTAATTTCGTCTCTCTTGTTGAAACAGAGTGGTGACTTCAGTAATTGCCCGTTTAAAGAACATGGAAATCTGTGCTCCGCAGGCCCAGACATTGGGCTGATCACCAAAGTCTTTCCCGGCTGTACCGTGTGCTTGGACTGACACCAAGGGCTGGTCTGATTTTTGGGGGTGGGGTGGGAGGTAGAGGGGGGAGGCGGTTCTGCATGCCTGTCCATTTCCTCCCAGAGAATTCTTTCCCTTCAGAATTCCCGCATAATCCTCCCCCCCCCCCCCAAAGGCCCTCATGATCCCTGTGGATCAGTTCTTTCTGCCTGGAGCCCAGGGCCTCTCCAGAGTGACTGCAAACCTTACATCCTAACCTGGGCCCTTTTGAGAGTGAGAGGGGCCCATTGATAATGATGCCAGAACAGCAGGTATGGGCTAGAGGTCTGGTTGTTCCCTTTCTGTCTCCATTTGTCCTGCAAAGCTCTCCCGTATCCCATCCCATCTCTGGGGGCCGTCACCCCCACGGCGGGGCAAGGCTGAACTGGCCTCTCCATGCTCTTGACCAGCCTTCCCCCCTTTATGCCCCCACCTGGGCCTAAGCAGGCCAGTCCCCTAAATGGTTCATCAGCTCAATGGCCAGTTCACCAAAAGCTAGTTCGTGAGGAGGTTATCCTTGACTACAAAGAGTGCTAGTGAGGGGTGGCCAGGTGGCTCAGTTGGTTAAAGCACATGCTCTGAACAACAAGGTTGCTGGTTCGATTCCCACATGGGCCAGTGAGCTGTGCCCTCCGCAACTAGATTGAAACAACTACTTGACTTGGAGCTAATGGGTCCTGGAGAAACACACTGTTCCCCAATAAAGTTTATAAAAAAAAAAAAGAGAGTGCTAATGAAATTCTAAAGAAGTTCTAAGGAAGATACTCTTATTACGACTGTGACTATAGCCCAGACTTGCCCTGCATCCCCTTCACGTCCATCTTCACTTTTCTTTTCCTCCCAGCCATTTATCGTTGTCTTACACACTATACGTTTTACTGACGCTCCTTGATTTTAGAAGGGTTTACATCTTGACAAACCCGTTGTAAGTGGAAAATATCATAAGTCGAAAATGCATTTACTACCCCTGACCTCCTGAACATGAGAGCGTGGCCTAGCCTACCTTAAACGTGCCCAGAGCTCTTACGTTGGCCATTGCTGTGAGTTTCATCTCAGAGTAACTGCCTTCCTCTTCTCAACAGAAGACAGATGGGCATTTTGCAGACATGGTGGGATGTGAAAACACAAAACACAGTAACTCAAACAATGCCAGCAACACAGTACACTGTAGAATATCGGTGGTTCACTGATTGCAGGTGATTGCAGGACTGACGGGGAGCTGCCCAGCCTCATGTATTGTAACGCATATCATTAGCCTGGGTGAAAGATCAGAATTCAAAGGACAGTTTCCACTGAACGAGTATTGCTTTTGCACCGTCGTAAAGTTGAAAACTCATTAAGTCAAATCATCGTAAGTCCGAAGCAACTGTACTTACTTGTTTGTTTCCTATCTCCTTGTTCATAGCTGTGACTCCAGCACCTAGAATTATTCCCTAAATTGTGCTCAGTCTGTCCCTTCTCCATCCCTGTGGGCCCAGCCTAAGTGTAGACCTCACAAAATGCTCAGTGGACACTGCCCTATCGCCCAGTTTTACCTGATGGCAAAATCAGCCTGGGCCTCTCCCTCCAGCCAAGTCCTCGGGCCATCTGGGGAGATCCTGACCCTCCGGGGTGGGAATGAGGTGGTGGCTGCGTTTAACCTACATTCCTGGACTTCCTGGCCCTGCTTTTCCAACAACCCCACCACGCTCACCTGCAAGCTGCCTCCAGTCCTTCCAGCCCCTATCCTCCACTCCAGATGTCACAGTGGTCTTTTGAAAGCAGAAATCTGTCCCTGTCATTCCCTCCTAAAACCATTCAGCAGCTCCCCTTTGGCTGGCCAAGAGGAGCTGTGAGAATAATGGAGATGCCGTGATGACCTGGGTTAACATACTAAGCTCTGGGACCCTGCGGGCAGTGAGTTAGGCTCCAAACTTCAGTAAACTGTGGGTGAGACTAGATCCTCCAGGATTCACTCAGGACTCCTCAGCCTCAGCACTGGACATTTCGGGGAGGTGAATTCTCCATTACGGAGCCATCCTGTGCCTTGTGGGATGGTCCGCAGCATCCTCTGGCCACCGCCCACGAGATGCCAGTAGCACCCCCCTGCCAGTTGTGACAACCTGAGCTGTCTCCAGACATTGCCAAACGTTCCCGGGGGCCCTGCCTCCCTCCCCATTGAGAATCACTGGATTATCATGAGGATTAACTAAGAAAATGTACAGGAAGCCCTTTAGCCCCTTTCACGGTCATCCCTCCAATGTCCACATGCGTTGTGCAGGCCCCAAAGAGGGCCTTCCAGAGACCTGGGGCACAGAGCTCCCGTACGTGGGCACACTTCAGGCAAAGCAGTTTTGATAGTTACACTCGTATTTGGGTTCTGATATAATAACGTCAACAGGCCACCATGGTAGATGGTAGGGCGTCTACCATCTACCAACACACTAAAAACAAAGGAATAGCAACAATCATCGAGGTGATGGTTGTGAAGCGCTCACTCTGCACCAGGCCCCTCATGTATGACGTATATTATCACATTTAATCCCGGGGTGTGTATATAGCCATCATCCGGGTTTCCGTGGAAACTGAGGAACTGCAGAAGCTGGGATTGTATTGCTCTGTAGGACATAACCCTAGTTTTGTCTTTAACTTAGCAAATTTTTCTCAGCATCCCTTTCCCAAGGGACTGTGTACCTATCTCGGTTCCTCAAATACTCTTTGCATCTGCTCCCCCCCCCCCCCCGCCACCCATGCTGTTTTCCTCTTTAATGGGTTAAATCACACTTTGGCATGGGCTCACTATAATATGAAGGAGAGTCATGTTCTTAGCTATTTTTGTAGTACTTTGTTGCAGTTACCCCCTGTTCAAACCCCCAGTGGCTTGCCAGGGCTCCTGGGATGACCTGCGAACTCCTTACTGTAGCCTGTGAGGCCGTGCAGTCCCCTCCCTGACCTGTCCCCCAGCTCACTGTGCCCACACTGGCTTCACTTTGCTGAGTGCGCCCACACTGACCCGTCTCGGGGCCTCTGAGCACGCGGTTCCCTCTGCCAGGGATGCGCATTGCCCAGATGACCCCCGGCTCCCACCTTCCCATTACTCAGGTCTCAGCTGACAAGCCGCCTCCTCAGGGACATGTTCTCCGGCCACTAGAGCTGTGCCCACACCCCATGCTCCCTCCCTGGTCCTGTGGGTCTCTAGCACCTCACCTTTCTCCTGCAGAGAGTTGAGTCACTTCTGATATGATCTTGTTCATTTATTTGCCTGTTTAAATATTGTCTATTCTCCTGTCAGCTGTGGGAGCCCCAGAAGACTACCAGAAAAACCTGTTGATCAAGCAAAGCTACGTTTATTAGAAGCCCTGCCATCAGGAGCGTGCAGCCTTGACAGCGTCTCAGGGGCGTCTGTAAATGGGAGTTTAGAGGGAGGTATTTGTAGGGTTTTAGGTCCCCGATGGGTGATTTTAAGGCAGGTCTTGCAAGGCAGAGAGCCGGCTGACACTGGGCAGAGATTATCACCTAAGAGCCCTTGATGGGCAGGCGTGGCAAGGCAGAGGCCCAAAGCAACAGCTGATGAGCAAGCTGTTCCTTTTCTTTTTGTTTTTTTAACTGCGATATAATTGACATATAACATTGTGTTGCTTTCTGGGTACAACATAATGATTTGATATACGTATATATTGTGAAATGATCACTGTAAGTTTAGTTAACATCCGTCACCACACATAGTTACAAAACAACTTTTTTTTCTTGTGATGAGAACTTTTAAGATGTACTCTCTTAGCAAACTTCAAATATGCAATACAGCATTATTCACTACAGTTACACCACGTTGTACATGACATCACAGGGCTTATTTATCTTATAACAGGAAGTTTGGACCTTTGGGCCCCCCTACCCATTTCACTGCCCTCCCCACCAGCAACCACCAATCTGTTCCCTGTATCTGTGAGTTCAGGGCTTTCTTTGTTTTGTTTTTGTTTATGTCAGCTCCCAAATATGAGCGAGATCGTACAGTATTTGTCTTTCTCTGCCTGACTTATTCCACTTAGCATAATGTCCTCAAGGTCCGTCCGTGTTGTTGCAAATAGCAGGATTTCCTTCTTTTTTTGTGGCTGAATAGTATCCCATTGAATATATGTACCACTTATTCTTTAGGTTGCTTCTGTGTCTTGACTATTGTAAATAATGCTGCAGTGAACATGGGGGGCGGGGTGCAGATATCTTCCTGAGACAGAGTGATTTTATTTTCCTCAGATACATTCGCAGGAGTGAAATGGCTGGACCTGTCAGTTTTTGTCAATGAGCTGACTAGTTCACCGTCTTACCTTCCAGAAGCAAGTATGTTCAGGAGTGTGCAGCTGAGTTAGTGTTGCTGGGTCCCAGGTTGTTTAACACGGGAACGGGGGCTTATGCTGGTCTCAGCTCTCTCCCCACAATTGACTGGAAGCCCCTTGAGAGCAGAGACTTGATCCGTCTTGTTATTCCTACTTGTTTTTGTATGCCGAGGGCCTCGCACAGGTGTAGAGGGTGTTTAATAAACAGTTATGATTGCATTAAATTATTACTTTTTCATTAAATCTGGTTGTGACCCTGGGCGAGATGCTTCACTTCTGCTAGATAAAGATAGATAAAGATAAATACATGTATCGAGTCCCAACCATTTGCCACACACCTTCCTAAGTGCCATGGACTCAGGGATGAACCAAACCAGCTTTCCACTGTCGTGGGGCTGATATGCCAGGGCAGAAAGGCAGGCAATAAGCAAGCTAACAATGAATAAAGAACATCATTACAGACTGGGTAAACCCACATTTATGTGCAATTTTTTGTGGGAAAGCCAGATGTATTTTTTTTGAGAATGAATCTAGAGAAAAGCTATACTCCAGTGAAAATCACAACAAAAGAGTTGTCTTAAATTATATGTCATTGTTTTTACTACAAAAGCAGTATGTGCTTGCTGCAACAGTGAAATATTTTTTTTAAGTATACAAAGAAAAAGTGAATAAATCCACCACCAGCACCTCTAGGCATCTGCCTGGTAGGAGTCCACATGTTTTTCTAGGATGATATAAATACACATGTATACACCGAGTTACAGCATCGAGCATAAAGTATGAGTGTGTATTCGGCCCTCCAAATCCATGGGTTCAAATCCATGGATTCAACCAAGCACGGATCAAAAATGGATTTTTAAAAAAGTTACGTTGTTGCTGACATGTACTATGTAGCTTATGATGGTTGGTTATGTACTGAACAGATACAGACTTTTTTTTTCTTGTCACTGTTCCCTAAACAATATAGTGTAACAACTATTTACATGGTATTTACATGGTCTCAGGTATTATAAGTAATCTAGAGATGATTTAAAGTATATGGGAGGATTGCGTAGGCTCTATGCAAATACTATGGCATCTTATAGAAGGGACTTAAGCATCTGTGGATTTTGGTATCTGCAGGGGCTTAGGGGGTCCTGGAACCCGTCCCCCACGGATACTGGGGATGACTGTATACAATAGATGCCTAAAACTGTGGATAGTCCCAAACCTTATATACACTATAATATGTTGCTTCCTATACATGCATACCTATGATAAAGTTTACGACTTCCCTTTGGCATATCTGAATTGCCAGCATCACTGCTCTTGCATTTTGGAGACATTAAGTACAATAAGGGTGATATGCACTGCAGTACCGCAACAGATGATCTAATAGCCGAGACAGGTACTAAGTGACTAACGGGCAGGTAGTGCACCCAGCGAGGGAACAGTGGGCAAAGGGATGCTTCACATCCTGGGCGGGATAGAACGGGACAGCGTCAGATCTCATCACGCCACTCAGAGCAACGTGCAATTTAAAACTTATGAATTGGTTATTTCCGGAATTTTCCATTTAATATTTGTGGACCATGGTTGACCACAGGGAACTGAAACCACAGAAAGCAAAACTGCAGATAAGGGGCGCTGGGGTGGGGGTGGGGCTACTGTCTATCTTGCCTTGTTCTGTTCCAGTCTGTGTGTTCTGTTCTGGGCTCATAGAGTATGAATATATAGGTGTAGACAGATTGTTTTATTCTGTTTTCAGTAAATGGACTCCTACTGTATACACGGTGCTGTAAGTTGAGTTTTGTCCCCTCATGATGTGCCATGAACATTCCCTCCGGTCAACAGGTAGAGATCTTACTCGATCGTTTTAACAGCTCATACATGGTGATCCAAAGGGTGCGAGCCGCCTCCCAGGTTCAGTCAGTCCCTTCTGATGCCCACTGGGGGATGTTAAGGACAGGGCAATAAGGCCCCATCTTAACAAAGTCAGACTCAGTCATCACAGCATTTTGCCTGCTTTGAGATGGAGCAAGACAACGTTCCTTTTCAGGAGATCACACTCAAACTGCTAGTGTCAGCAATGAGCTCTGGGAGGTGAAAAGTAAGACCAGAGGCTGACCCTGGATCAGAATCCTTTATCATTTAAATTCTAGTTTCTTTTGGCTTGGATTCTAGCTTTAAGGGTGAGGCAGTGGGCGGGGAGGGGGGGGCGGAGCTAGCACGAGAGAGAACTATGATTCTATATTTACATTTATGGTTATGATATGTGTCTGACACTTCGCTTGGAAATCTTGGTGTTTTAAATATATATATATATATTTTTTAAGGGATCTGTTTTTGAATTGAATGGGGAATCGTGGCAATACTTGCAAATGGATGTATTTTGTTCTGGCCTTTTGAAGTTTAGATAGTAGTTTGGACTTAATCATTAAAAAGGGATTTTTGTTTGTTTGTTCTTTTTAAGAAAGTTCTGACCATTGCTCTTCCTTCTCAATGATTTGTAATATTCTTTTGTGGGTGGGGGACGGGGGGCAGTCCCTTTTTTAAAAATTCATTTTATTTAAACTAAAAAATTCTCCCATTTCTCTCACCCCCTTACCCCCTGCCACTGACAACTACCAATCTGTTCTCTGTATCTATATTTCAAGGTTTGGCCTGGTTGGGGGTTGGGGGGGCGGGGTGAGGGCTTTTTTGTTTTAAAAAACAAAATGTATCACTACACATAAGTGATATCATACCGTGTTTGTCTTTCTCTGCCTGACTTATTTCATTTAGCATAATGTCTTCAAGATCCATTCATGTTTTGCAAATGTCATGATTTTCTTCTTTTTTATGGTTGGAATATGTATATATGTCATATTTTCTCTATCCATTCATCCATGGATGAACACTTAGGTTTTTTTCATGTCTTGGCTATTGTAAATAATGCTGCAATGCGCATGGGGGTGCAGATATCATTTTGAGATAGAGATTTCATTTTTTAGAGGATTTGGCTTTTGAATTGAATGGGGGATCATGGCAATACTTGCAAACTCACCCATTTATCTGAACTATGAAAAGATTCACCCATTTTTTTTATAGCTCAGATAACTACCCAGAAGTGGAATTGCTGGATCACATGTTAGCTCTGTTTTTCATTTTCTGAGGACTGGGCCCTTTTTCCAAATCCTCTCAGGGCACTGTCCACCTGACCCCTTGGCCCCTTTAGGCTCCTGGCGTGCTGGGGCGAGGAAGTTCTAAAATCTTTTCACATTCGTGGTTGACACCCATGAATGGCAAGCCATACAGAATAAGGGCGAAATAACTCAGTCCGGCTCACCTCCTGGTCCGACCTTCCCCTAACTAAAACCATCAATGAGATACTTCGCTCTTCTGAACCTCACTTTCCCCATTAGTAAAATGGCAGGGGTTGGAGGGACAGTTCCTGTGTCATGGGCTTACAATGAGATCATGTATTTACAGCTCCTGAGCTAGCCCATAATTTGTAGCCGTCCTTGTGAATGAAACACAACCTCTGATCTCCAGAGCTTACACTCTTTAGGGGAGAGAGGTGTGTAAACAACAAATCGCATAGGTGGATGAGGGCAAAACTGTAGCAGGAACAAAGGCCCGTGGGCACCCAGGGGAGGTGCGTGGAGGGACGCTGCTTCAGCTCCACTGGGGACTGAGGCGCACCGTGCAGGGCGGAGAAGAGGGGAGGCTGATTATGAGAAAACATGGAGGTGTGAAAAAACAGGCCTGGATAGGGAAGGGCGTTCCTGAGACTGAGGGCATGATGGAAGGTGGTAGAAGGCAGGACGACTGCTTCCCTGGGAAGACGGGTTTGCTCTCTGCCACCCCTTTATGGGACAGAGCTGTCCCGTCTCCCGGCCATGTTAACTGCTGTGGCTGAGCCATGACGCTGGGTCCCCAGAGCAGTCCTTACGGCAACCCTGAAGCCCCATGCAAGCTTTTAAGCCCACCCCCGAGAGAGAGCACGGGGCCTGCCTTGCTTCTCACGCTTTTGCTACAATTCCTGAAACTCTCTGACACCAAAGAGAAGCTGTTTTCACTTACACATCTTAAGAGGGCATCAGGCCTTTCGGCTCTGAGGCCCAGGCTGGGACACGACCGTGATTTACACACCATAAACTTTTGTGAGTTTTATTCACCTCAGTGGTCTGATATTAAACAGGCTCAGAGGGGAGCCACGGTGACTGGAGCTTTTCTGGGCAGCCCCGCACTGGGTTATGGGAGAAAAGGGAGGCGAAAGCAGAGGACACCTCGGCCTTCAGACCCCTGGCTGTCACCTTCCGCATCAGAGGCCACAGCTGCTGGCCTGGAGACCCAAATCCAGCTCACCTACAGTTCCGCGTGCACCTGCGCCTGCTTGAAGGAAGGAGTTTGTCATATACGTGGGAAAGACCAAAGTAGATGGGAGAGTAATTGATGGGTCAGACATTCAACTCAGATGTCGCAGAGGTGGGGGCTCCATGAGAAAAGGGACTTGCCGCCTGACCTCAGACCAGCTCCTGGCATAGAGCAGGCTCCAAGCTGGGCCCCCTCTTCTCCTCGGAGATCTAGTACACCAGCCTTCACCATCCCTCCTCCGGTGCCCTCAGCTATGAAAGTTCAGATGCCTCCCTCAGTTTCCAGGTGTTCTCCGTCTCTAGCTCCGGGGTCTTCATCACAGGTTGGCCAGTTCTCCATCAGCATAGAAAGGGTTGCTTCTCGGGGGCCTATCCACGGAGCACAAGCCCCACTGAGTTTGGCAACCTCCCCAAACACCTCGAGGGGAGGCGGCCTTCCACCAGCAATCTGTACCTCCCTGCTTTCGCCTCCCTTCATTCTTGTTCCTCTCCCTTCCTCCCTAATCACCGAGGAAGCTCCAAGTAGCCTTCCTCTGTGATGTAGAACATTTTAGCTCCCAGCCCCAAATTTGTGTGCCCAACCCTAGTAAATGTCCCAGACTTACCATTGGGCCCGACAGTCAAGGTGATGACCAGATTCGAAGGTGGTTGGGATTACAAAGAGTAAGAAACGTTTATTTTTAAGGGATCTACGTTCCACTCAAAGAGAAGGACCAAATCCCATACCAGAAAGACAACAGAACCAAACTCTGTCTTCCTGAGATGCATCTAGAACTAACATATTATATATACTGCATAACAAATCACTCCAGCACTTAGTGGCTTACAATAATCATCATCATTGATTATCTCATAATTTCTGTAGGTCAGAAATTTGTGAGCTGCTCAGCTGGGCAGTTGGGGCTTGGGGGGGGTCTCTCATGAGGTCGCAGTCAGGTGTCAGCCAAGGCTTGACTGGGGCTGGAAGATCCGTTTCCGATAAATAGTCGTCACACAGCTGTTGGTAGGAGGCCTCTGTTGCCCTTCACACAGCATGGCAGCTGGCTTCCTCCAGAGCACGTGATCCGAGGGACCAAACGACCTAGAAGGCCTTGTATGACCTAGCCTCGAGTCACACGCCATCATTCCCACCATCATATTCTTTTGGCCACACAGACCAGCTCTAATGTAAAGTCAGAAGGAGACTGCAGAAGGGCCTAAGTGGCAGAGGCCAGGAGCCTTGGGGCTGGGGGCCATCTTGGCAGCTGGTCACCCCAACCAGCTCACCATCTGTGGATGTTCTTCTCCTGCCTGGTAATTCCCTGTGGCCCTCTGGCCTTCCCCTCCCCGCCATCCCTTCCAGCTCTGTAGCTTCGTCTGCTCGCTCCCACAGCTCTTGACAATTCCTCTCGTTTACTTGCCTAAGTTCAGGTTCATCTCTTCCTTCCTCCGACAGTTAAAAATAAATTATACACTTGGTAATAATAAAATGGGCATTTCACACCCACCTCCGTATGACTGTTGTGTAATAAATCCACATCCAATGGCTCGTGCAGCACCTGGCTCGTATTAGGTATGCAATAAACGCTAATGGCTCTTTTTATTATTGTTATTATTATTAACTCCACCGCTATCTATACAATCACGCCATTATAAGGTGCCTTGTGGAAAGTCTAGCCTGGAACCTCGCTCCTGCAGTAGGTAAGGAGATGCCAGGGTCAGTGGAAACCTGCACTTCCTTTGCCCCCACCTGGGAGCCTTTCAACACTGTTGCATTAAAAAAAAAAAAGCCATCATTGGACTCCCAAAGCCTTGCAAAGTAACCTTTGCTTTTGAAGAGGAAGCAAGGAGGGTTGGGATAAGCACTTACAGCCATTTAATGTTGCTGCAGCATCCAAGCACTTCCCGGAACCCCCTTATCACCCTGTCCTAGAAATTCGTTCTTACTGCATGCTATAGAAGTGTTGGTCCACAATAGATTAGAAACGAAAAGCCCATAGCAGAACAAACTGGTCCTTCGTCGCAGATCATTTGAGACGTTCTAGCGTTCCCAAGAAATATTTGAGCTGTACGTCAAAACCCCATTTCTCTGCTACCCCAAGTGTCTGATGGCAACAGATTCCTGCGGGCACAGGGTGGAGCCCCTGAACCTGGGTTTGAATTCCAGCTTCACCAGCCAGACCAGCCGGCGGGCCTTTTCCCAAGCCGCTCTCCTTCGGCCTCACTTTTCTTATCAATAAGCCCGGGATCGAATGCCTGCATCCCAGTTATCTAAAGATGCATCAGAGACGCTCATCGAACAGAAGCACAGTGTCAGGCACTAAAAATGTGCTCAATAAATAGCTCGATAAATTATCTCCAGTAACGCTTTTCATCAGCGATCAGAGGAAAATTACCTTAAGTGGCTGAAGACAGAAACAAAACCCTCACTACCACAGGGACAGAACTTCCCAGTTCACAGAGGACTTTGACTGCCTCACTCCATCCAATCCCCCACCGCCCTGGGAGGTAGGAGTCACATGTCCACCTGTCAGATGGGGAATCCGAGGCCCTGAGACATGACACGGGGCCCAGGGCTGCACGCAGAGGGGCCCCAGCTTGACTCCGTACCTGTCTGACTCACCAGCTGCCCGCTCCCCAGGGAGGGTGCCAGGGGCGCCCCCAGGATGGGGCCTGGGGAAATCTGTCTCACTGAAGCCGTTACCTCAGAGGCCACCCCATTCCTTTGGGCAGGGTCGTGTCCAGCAACTTCCTGGCAGCTGGAAATTCACAGCTCTGGGTGAGTCAGTCTGCTGGGTAACGAGTGGCCCTGCCCTGTGAGGGGCTCACCAGCCCTGTCCCTGCCCCGCGGGGCCACCCTCCGTAGAAACAACTGGAGGGGTGCTCATGGCACGACCCCTGGCCCCTTCCTCACCCCTCTCCTGGGGTTCTTGCCCTTTTGTGCAATGGACCCCAGAGCATAAACCTATGCTTTTAAAGGTATAAAATAAAATACATTGAATTATGAAAGGAAAGCAATTCAAACACAGTTGGAAAAATATATTTTAAATTTGCAATAAATGAATATATGTGCCGTCTTTATTATGACATCAAATAACAAGACCTAATGTCCACCATAATTTAAAGTAGTGATGAGTATAAATGACGTTTATCAGCAAATGGAATGTGACAGGGAAACACCCGTGACCCCCTGGGTGTCACAGTTATCTGAGCTTTTGGTTTGTGGCCTCCATTCGTCAAAAAAGGAAATGCCAAGTTTCAGTTAGAGGTTAGTGAAAATGAAGATTTTTTAGTTCTTCCCCACCCAAGTTCACGAACCCCTGGATGGGAAAGGGGTGAGTTCCCCAGGATGAAAAGCCCCGTACAAGTCACTTGTACAGCACGTTAACCTCCGCTGACAAGCAGGATCCAGCAGTAGCCAGGAGCCCAGCCCCACAGGTAGACATGAACACGAGTCCAAATCCCCACCCTGCCCCTAGTAGCTGTGTGACCCCAGGTAAATTACTTAACCTCTCTGTACCTTAATGCCTCATCCATGCGATGGGTGATGATAATAATTCCTACCTTGGGACACTGTCGCTCTGCCCCATGCCTGGCACACAATAAGTGCTGTGCCAAATATTTGTTATTTGCATTGATCTTTTTTCATTTGACCATTCAAGAAAGCCCCACGGGACCGTCACTATCTTCATTTTTCCATCTGAAGAAACTGAGACTCAGAAAGGGGATGCTACGTGCCCAGCATAACACAGGCTTTTCCCATCGTGATACAGACCGAGGAAAATTCCAGAAAGGTAGTGAGAAAGGAACATGAGAAACACGGTGAGGCGGTACTACGGAGAAAGGCACAGCTATCCCACCACTTTCCCATGAAGAGATGTTGTCTCCAAGTTAAGAAGCACCTTTCTTCTCCTCAGCAGGCCTAAGTGCCCCACTTGCCATCACTCTAAGCCAACCGGCTCTCTGCATCCTCCAAGGTCAGTGTCAGCAAACCTGAGTGGACACGTGCTGCTGCCCCAACATCCGACCCTCTGGGCCACCACCCACCTCTCCCTCTCAGGCCATGAGGTACTGGCAGGGCAGCCCCACAACCACCCCACGCTGACCCAGACCAGCCACAGTTCAGGGATCAGCAGAAGACCCACACCAAAGCAATCAGGATCAAACTTATGACTGTAGTTGGAGCATTACGAAAAGGGCCCTTTCTTTCCCTGGGGCTTACTGAGATCATAGCATGGAAGCCTGCAGCCACTGATAACCACTGTATAACCATCTGGGGAGGGCCTGCCTGGCAAAGAGGACAAAGCAACGGGAATCAGGACTGAGAATTGAATAAATAACACCCTAATGTCAGGGTCTGTGCACCTGGGTCAAGCCACGCCTGAAGGCCATCTTCACTGTAAATTTTTCATGTCTGTCCAATACATTTTTTTTTCTGCTTAAACTATTGGGTTGTCGGGAAAGCCATGACTCATGTTTGCAAGAGATTGCACTAGTTCATTTTTGGAAGTACTAGAGTCATTCGCATCATTGTTATTGCTATGTCATTTGAATGAAGCTGACAGTTCTAACTTCATTCTAAAAAAAAATTGAGCAATTTGGTTGAGATCGGGAGATTTTATAAGTTGAAGATGGAAGACCAAACTGTGCATTTTTGCCATATTTTACTGTTTTACTTCCATAAAGGGGAGAACGCACATCAAGCTTGTGAAAAGTTGCATAAAGTTTATGATGACAGTGCTCTACAAGAACGTCAGTGCTAACGATGGTTCATGAAATTCCATGCTGGTGATTTTGATCTCAACGACGCTCCTTAGTCAGAGAGGCCCACTGAGGCTAATGACGATAAAATAAAGGCATTGATTGAGTCAAACCCACGTTACACGACACAAGAGATTGCAGAAACATTGAACATACATCATTCAAGTGTTCACGACCACCTGAAGAAGCTGGGATACATAAGCAATCTCGATATTTGGGTTCCGCATGAACTCAAAGAAGTTCATTTGACGGCGTGTATAAACATCTGCAATATGCTCAGTAAACATGAGGAAAACGATCCTTTTTTGACGTGACTGATAACTGGTGATGAGAAGTGGATTGTTTACAACAGTGTGGTGTGCAAACTGTCTTGGTCCCGATGTGATGATTCGCATCAAACAACATCAAAAGCAGACATTCATCAGAGGAAGGTTATGCTCTCAGTGTGGTGGGATTTTAAAGGTGTCGTGTTTTTCTAGCTCCTACCAAGGAACCAAACAATCAATTTGAATGTGTACTGTCAAGCAATTGGACAGTTTGGATGAATCCATCATCCAGAAATGTTCAGAGCTTGTTAATTGTAAAGGAGTTGTGTTCCATC